>NC_136057.1:634109372-634630319 GCF_964261635.1 Lissotriton helveticus | reverse complement strand
AGGGCCCTCACAGAATCGGCCCATGGCGACGGTCCTCTGCGATCTGAGTGCAGAACAAAGAAGTTATGTAGGAGTGTAATTCTCTAATGGCGGCCATCAACGGCTCCCAAAGACAAACCATCCCCAGCCCCACACCGCCCCCATCGGGCAGCTCCAAGCATTTACGGGTCCACCGCGGGGCCGGTCGCACCCGGGACACAAGCTCAGGCAGGGCGGGTGGGAACGGAGGTGAAGCGAGGAGCAACGGCGGGTCTCTCAGGCGGGGGATCCGACCCGGCGGGGACGGGCAGTCGCCGGGAGGGGGGGCCCCCACCTCGCAACCTCCGCCAGGCGTAACGCACCCCCGTTATTCGTAGAGAGCCTCAGACGAACCGCCAAGTCCGGGACAGGATCTCTCCCACAGCCACGGTCCGGACCGTGTCCGGATCCCCAAACCGCTATCGCTACGCCACAACCGGGGAAGACCAGCACTCGTGGACCGGCTCACTCCAGGAATTAGGCCAGGGGCGTCAGCGCGGCACAACTTCGCCAATCCGGGCCGGAAAGTGACCGGGGACACACCGCCGCGATCAGCATCCAGTAAGACACCCGGGGATGGGGCAGGAAAAACAGGATCGTCGACAGGATAGTCAGCAACAAGTGGGGGTCAGCGGAGCCGAGAGCTTACGCGGCCATCTTCGTTCGTCGCTAGGCTCCTCCCCCCATCTAGTTTCTTGAAAGGATCTTCTGAAACTTAACTTTGGAATGTAGGATGCTCCCCGTTTTGTGATTAAATAACTATATTCCAACCCCCCCTTGCTTAGAGAAACTAAAGTGAGTGAGGCTAGCCCATTCTTCTGGAGTCAAAGGTGGAGAGGGGGTAAAGGTATAAAACCCTTCAGAGGAGTCAAGTCTAGCAAAGTTTGGAGACTAATGTAATGTGCTGTTAATGCTGATTAATGACATAATTTGGCAACATTGAAAATCTTCATAATTTCATGGATAAATGTAATGTACTGAACTGTGATATCTGAAGACAAGAGAGCAGAGAATATTTTTATAAACAAGCTCGTATTTTTACACAAATTTTGGTGTAGTGTCATTTTTGCGTGTTATTGCATTGAATTACTGCTGGGTGGTCTGCAACCTTTACACATGTGCCTCTAGTGATTTTGTCTTACCCTAGGCCAGGCTACCCTAGGTGACCTGACATATTTAGGTTCCAACATGTTGGTGTCTAGCGGTGGGATCTTGACTGTGGTTGCAACTACTCTGTAGTAATTTAGTGTAATCCACTAGCCTACACCTGGAGTTTTCTCCTAGCGGCCCTCCTAATTTTTACTTTTGTTTTTCCAAATTTGTTCCTGGTGGTGGGGTGGAGGTAGCTTCAGGTTGCCCTTGCCACTCTATTCTTTTTGTGTGCTTAACCTTGTGTTGCCTTTTGCAAAATGGAATTTGCACTGGAAAAACTGGACACTTATTCATTGGCCCAGCTAAAAGATTTCTGTCAACAATTGGGAGTGTTCTTTAAGCGTGGTGCCAAGAAGGGGGAACTCCAGACCAGTTTGAGGGCTTGGGTGGAAGCGCGCAATGAGGAGGGAACGGTGGAAGAGGAGGAATCGGACAGAGGTACTGTCATTGATAGGACTGCGGAATGTCCCCCGGGGGTGGGTGAGATGTCAATCAGCCCCAAGGCAACCTCACGGGAGGGCAGCAGTGTGTCATCGAGAGGGTTGTCAGAAACCGAGTTAGCTGACAGGAGAGAGGATAGACTGTTAAGGTGGGAAATAGCAAAAATGGAGTTGGAAGAAAAGAGGGAGGGGAGGAGGTTAGAACAGGAGAAGGAAGAGCGGAGAATGGCTCATGAATTCAAACTAAAAGAGTTAGAACTCCAGGCCCTGCAACGGGGACCCTTTCCAACTACAAATGGTGGCAGCGAAACCAGAGAACCAACCAGGGAGTCCAGACCCTACCTGCCTAAGGATATAATTGCCAGCTATAGTCAGGGGGATGACATAGCCAAGTGGCTGGCAGCCTATGAGGTCTCCTTAAGAGCCCATGGGATCCAGGAGAAGCACTGGGGGGGTGGGTTGTACAAGTACATGCCTCCTACCGGTCGGGACACTTTGCTAGCCTTAGAACCGGAGGAGCAGACCAACTACCCCACCATGAAGCTAGCATTGGTCAGGAAGTTTGGGCTTACCCCGGAAAGGTATCGCCAGAAGTTCAGGGGGAGCCACAAGTTAAGCACCCAGAACTGGGTGGACTTCCTTGATTATGCAAGAAAGGCATTAGAGGGCTGGGTCAAGGGCAGTGAGGTGAAGGATTATGAGGGGTTGTATGATCTATTTTTGAAAGAGCACCTCCTCGAGAAATGCTTTCCCGAGCTGCGCCAACACCTGGTGGACAGCAAGCTGACCAATCCCCGGAAGCTTGCAGAGGAGGCGGACATCTGGGCAAGTACCCGGGTGTCCTCAAAGGGGACTGGAGGGGATTCCCAAAAGGCCGGACAGGGCGCCCCTCAGAAGAAGGAGGGGGGAGATAAAAAGCGGGAGTTCCCTAAAGGTCCCCAAAACAATTTCCAGGGAAAGGGAACAGGTTTCACCCCTAAGGCAAACCCGCCCAGGAACCCTAATCCTGGCCAAAGCCAGCAGCCAAGGGTTCTCCACTGCTTCGAGTGTGGTGGTGTTGGACATTATAAGGGAGATGTCAGATGCCCAAAGAGGCCACCCCATCCCACCGGAGGAAAACCACCGGGAGTAGCTAGTGTAGCGCTCGGGGAGGAGTTGCCCTTAGATAAGGGGGGTGAGTGGGCGGGTGTCACCTTAGTGTCCCTGGGGGAACGGGAGATGGTTCCTAAGATCCAGGTGCCCCCAAATACTGTTAAGTATGGGCAATGGATCACCATCAATGGCCAGAGAGGGGAGGCTCTGAGAGATACAGGAGCCAGTATGACTATGGTGAGAAGTCAACTGGTGTCTCCAGAGCAGGTGATTCCCAATGTACTCCACCCCGCCGCGATGGCTGACGGCAGAATGGGCCACTATCCCGTGGCTGAGGTTCCCTTTGAGTGGGAAGGGGTTGCAGGTTCACTTCGAGTTGCCGTAAGCCCTGCCGTGCCAGTTGATTGTCTGCTGGGGAATGATATGGAGCACAACGCTTGGAGAGAGGTGGAATACCGGACGCACTCTGCGATGCTGGGTACACCTGACTGGGCCTGTGTGAGCACAAGGTCTGCGACTGCCCGGAGAGGGAGTTCGCTTGGGTTGGAGCCTGGAACAAAGGCCCAACCCGCTGCCAAAAAGGGACAGACCCGAAGACAGGAAGAGCCTGCTTCGACTTCCACACCCCATGTGACAGATCGGCCACCTGCGGTGGTGGACCAGGAGTCCGTGGAGGGGGAAGTAGTCTCTCTGGAGGACCTACCCATCTCTGCTGAGTGGCATGTGGAGGGGGGGCCTACTAGAGAGGAATTCTGTAAGGGGCAGAGGGAGTGCCCTACCCTGGAGGGACTGAGGCGACAGGCTGAAGCCCAGGCAGCAGGTGATGTTACGGGACACTACCATATTTACTGGGAGGATGGACTCCTCTACAGTGAACCCAAGGTACCCTTACCTGGTTCATCAAGGGCCTTGGTAGTCCCGCAACAATACCAAGCCTTTCTGCTGGAATTGGCTCATGCAATACCCTTGGCAGGACACTTAGGTCAGGACAAGACCTTTGCTCGGCTTGTCCCCCACTTTTACTGGCCTCAGATGAAAGTGGCGTCCAACACTTACTGTCGGACATGTGTATCCTGCCAGGCCAGTGGGAAAACAGGGGTGAAGCTGAAAGCTCCCCTGGAACCACTTCCAGTCGTTAGCACCCCCTTTGAAAGGGTGGGCATCGACATTGTAGGGCCATTGGATCCACCAACAACAGCTGGTCACAGGTTTATCCTGGTTCTGGTGGATCATGCCACACGGTACCCAGAGGCAATTCCTCTGAGGACTGTCACTGCACCTGTGGTGGCTAGGGCCCTGATGGGGATCTTTACCCGAGTGGGATTCCCCAAGGAAGTTGTGTCCGACAGGGGGACCAACTTTATGTCAGCATACATGCGGGCAATGTGGAAGGAGTGTGGAGTGACCTACCGGTTCACCACTCCCTATCACCCCCAGTCCAATGGACTGGTCGAGAGGTTCAACAAGACCTTGAAGGGCATGATCAGAAGTCTGCCTGAAAGTCTGCGGAGGAAATGGGACGTCCTCCTACCCTGTTTGCTATTCTCCTACAGGGAAGTGCCACAGAAGGGAGTGGGCTTCAGCCCCTTCGAACTTCTGTATGGGCACCCTGTACGCGGTCCTCTCAGCCTGGTGAAGGATGGTTGGGAAAAGTCTCCCAGGAAACCCCCCCAGGATGTGGTGAGCTACATGCTGGCCTTCAGGAGCCAAATGGCGAAGTTGTGGAAGCAAGCTTCTGACAACTTGGAGGCCAGCCAGGCAGTCATGAAAGAGTGGTATGACCACAATGCTCACCAGGTGGAATTGGAGCCTGGCCAACAAGTGTGGGTGATGGAGCCTGGAGAGCTTAGTGCCCTACAGGATCACTGGACAGGCCCCTTTGAGGTGTTGGAGAAGAAGGGTAAGGCCACATACCTGGTGGACCTTAAGACCCCACGACAGCCCCTACGGGTGCTTCATGCCAACCGACTCAAACCCCACCATGAGAGGCCCGAGGTCATCTTAATGATGGTGACTGATGGGGGAGAGGAAGCGGAAAGTGAACCTCTCCCAGACTTGTTCTCGTCTCAAGAAAAGGATGGGTCAGTGGAGGGAGTGATTCTCTCTCCCACCCTAACTCCTGAACAGCGGGAAGACTGTCGCCAGATACTGGAGCAGTACTCTACGTTGTTCTCCCTTGTCCCGGGAAGGACTCACCTGTGTACCCATGATGTGGACACAGGGGACAGCCCACCAGTGAAGTCAAAGACCTACCGGCTGTCAGACAAGGTGAAGGCTAGCATCCATGGAGAAGTTGCCAAGATGCTAGAGCTAGGAGTGATAGAACCTTCCAACAGCCCTTGGTCCAGTCCGGTGGTGCTAGTGCCAAAAGCCGCTCCACCGGGCACCACGCCAGAACTGAGGTTCTGTGTGGATTACCGGGGACTGAACTCAGTTACAAAAACTGATGCCCATCCGATCCCTAGGGCGGATGAGTTAATTGACCGTCTAGGGGCTGCCCAATACCTAAGTACCTTTGACCTCACTTCAGGGTACTGGCAGATCTCCTTGACAGATGGAGCAAAGGAAAGGTCAGCCTTCTCCACGCCTGAGGGACACTTCCAATTTTACGTGATGCCCTTTGGGCTCAAAAATGCCCCTGCCACATTTTAGCGGCTGGTGAATCAGGTCCTCTCCGGAATGGAGGGTTTCTCTGCTGCTTACCTGGATGACATTGCTGTCTTCAGTAGCAGTTGGGAGGACCATTTGCAACATTTGCAAGCAGTTCTCCAGGCCCTGAAACAAGCTGGATTGACAATCAAGGCCAGCAAATGCCAGATTGGACAGGGGTCGGTTGTGTACCTTGGACACTTGGTGGGTAGGGGGACAGTGCAGCCCCTGCAGGCAAAGATTGAGGCAATCATGGCCTGGGAACCCCCAAGACACAGACTGAGGCCCGAGCTTTCCTGGGTCTCACAGGCTACTACCGTCGCTTTGTGAAGGGGTATGGCACTATTGTAGCGCCCCTCACAGAGCTCAGTTCAAAGAAACAACCTCGACGGGTAGTTTGGACGGAGGCTTGTCAGCAAGCCTTTGAAAAGTTGAAGCAGGCAATGTGTGCAGCACCGGTCCGGAGGGCCCCAGACTTCTCCAAGGAGTTCATTGTCCAGACAGATGCATCAGAACATGGCATTGGGGCAGTGTTATCGCAACTGAATGAAGAGGGCCTGGATCAGCCTGTGGTTTTCCTATCTAGGAGACTGCTTCCCCGGGAACAGAAGTGGAGTGCAATTGAGAGGGAAGCTTTTGCGGTGGTGTGGGCTCTGAAGAAGCTGCGGCCATACCTGTTTGGCTCACACTTCCTGGTTCAGACGGACCACCGACCCCTTCGTTGGCTAATGCAGATGAAGGGGGAGAATTCCAAGTTGCTGAGATGGTCCATCTCCCTACAGGGAATGTACTTCCGGGTGGAACATCGGCCTGGAGTGGACCACGCCAATGCAGACGGTCTCTCCAGGTATTTCCGCCTTAGTGATGAGGACTCCCAAGGGGTTGGGTAGCTCTCCCCACTTTCAGCTGGGGGGGACGCGTGTTAGACCTGTCTGGCCCTTTGCGTAGTCCCTCCAATTTAATATTTATTTTGTTCCCTTTTTGCCCCTCATAACCTTATTCATTTTTGTGTCCACTAGATTTTTCAAGGTGTTGGTCTAGGGGATAGGTGCTCTTTCGCCCTTATAGTTTTTCACCTCAGGCCTAGAGGCCTTTCCTGACAGGAATTTCTTTGGAGTCACAAAATGGTGGCTACCAACTGTCATAACTGACATACCTAGAACCTGTCCCATAGGATAGAGTAGGGCATTCCAGAACCTTCTGGACCTCTGAGGGTCAGCCTATAAAAGGCGGAATGCTGGGCAACCATTTTGTCTTGCCAGTGAGGAACAGCTAGAGTGAAGGCTGAGGTCTGGAAGGGGTAGGGTCCTTAAGGGTGGACTGCTCTACAAGGGTTGCCCTCTGTCTGGGTTCCCCGCCCCCCATTCCTGCTGTCCTAGCCGAGTTAGTTTCGTCCTGCTGACCCTAGTCAGAGAGGTGCCCAAGTTAGGTGAAGGGGTCAATCCCAGTGGACTGTGGAGCTGCGGAGATCCCTGCTGTGGGAACCAAACAAGGAGTTCTCCTGTGCACCTGTTCCTGTCCAGTATGGAGGGTTAGTGGATTACTGCTGTAACTGGAGATCTGGGGGCCCAAATGTGAGGGATTCCACCTCTAACCCCCTCTCTCCATGGTGTGAAGCAGGTTCCTGCCCTGTGTGACGCCGAGACCCCCTTACCGGTGTTTGGTCCTGCAGCGTGTGAGCAAACCTCCCCACTCGTGAGGAGAAAGAGTGGGGTGACAGGGTTATTGGGGCTGAGCCGTCTTCCCTGATTCCGCCGTGAGCGGGACCCCTGTGGCGCTGATCGCGCTTCCGTGACAGCGCTGCTTTAAGAAAGAGAAAAAGGGGGCTAGCTGTATAGTGCCCGGCGCCACTGCGCATATTCCAAGTTGAACTGGTGATCCATCACAGGAGGGGCCTAGGACCGAGCAGGCCGCTGCGGAGCAGACTCTGTTGGCTGGTCCGCTTACTCCCCGCGCATGCGCGATTGCGTCCTCGCGGGGGAAATCCGGTCAGCAGCCGGTGAGGAGATCTTCGGGGAGCAGCCGCCGAGCACCGGGCTTCCCGCTTAAGCGCTGGGAGCTACATCAAGGCGGGCCCCTGCTTCTCTGAGAAGAGAGGGAGCGGGGCGGCCCGGTTTCCAAAGGAGAGCGCACTTCAAGCGGAGAGGTGCGACTGGTGTGTCCTCTTTCCCTGACTCCGCGCTAACGAGGAGGAGGGACGAGGGGCCGCAACTTCGGCCGGAGGAGTCTGGGTCCAACATAAAACAAAGTAAGGAGAGGTCGTGAGGGGGAACTTGGAGGCTTTAGCGTCTCTCTTAAAGGAGCAAAGACTTCCGGTTGGCTATATTAGGATTGGGCTAGTACTGGGTAATGCCCATCTAGTTTCTTGAAAGGATCTTCTGAAACTTAACTTTGAATGTAGGATGTTCCCCGTTTTGTGATTAAATAACTATATTCCAACCCCCCCTTGCTTAGAGAAACTAAAGTGAGTGAGGCTAGCCAATTCTTCTGGAGTCAAAGGTGGAGAGGGGGTAAAGGTATAAAACCCTTCAGAGGAGTCAAGTCTAGCAAAGTTTGGAGACTAATGTAATGTGCTGTTAATGCTGATTAATGACATAATTTGGCAACATTGAAAATCTTCATAATTTCATGGATAAATGTAATGTACTGAACTGTGATATCTGAAGACAAGAGAGCAGAGAATATTTTTATAAACAAGCTCGTATTTTTACACAAATTTTGGTGTAGTGTCATTTTTGCGTGTTATTGCATTGAATTACTGCTGGGTGGTCTGCAACCTTTACACATGTGCCTCTAGTGATTTTGTCTTACCCTAGGCCAGGCTACCCTACGTGACCTGACATATTTAGGTTCCAACAAATGTGTACATCCTTTTCAGGCTATTGTTCGTATGGAGTCTAAGACTGGGAAATTAAATCCTACAGATTTACAAAGAGGATTAAAGGGTAGAGTTGTATATTTGCCACTTGATTTAAAAAAAAACATAGAGACAATTGGTATTGAAAATGTAGAAGAGGAACCTCTTGTTATTCTAGTTAATGGTGTACCTACAAAGAGTAAAAAAATCTGGCAAGATTTAGTGGATGTTAGGAAAGTGAAAAAGGCAACGTTGTATTTAGTTAAAAATAATAAATACTATAAAAATGTGTATGTAGAACAAGAAGATGTAAGTGATGAAGAGAATAATGATTTGTCTATTGGACAAATTGAAAAAGTCGACATGTCTAGAAGTGAAGAAATTTATGAACATTACAGTGTTCATCCACTGCATTCCAAAGAAGCAATGGGGAATGCAATTGAGTTATTTCAGATGAAAAAACCAGAAGGAAGTCCTATTAGTGTGTGGGAAAAAAGTTTGGAAGGTCGTTGTTTCCCACACTTATTCCCAACAGGTGAAGGTGCGCGATATGATGATCGACCTATGCAGATCCCTGCATCTGAGTACCGGACAACAAGATTATATGCAGAAGATCCCAGATTTCGTCAATGTATTCCATATTTGTTTCATCTTCTGTTTGAGAGTGACTTATCTGGTCTTTCTTATGCAGTAAACCATGTCTTAAAAAGTGGAGTGCATCTGCATAATGTTTCAGCAAAGGATTTTATGGATAAAGTGCAACAGAAAGATAGTGTTTTGGATTCTCATCTAATTAATTTAATGGCATGTCAGCGTGGTACTAATGAATATTGGTACCGTCGTCATGGAGATTTAAAATGCATGCTACGAAACTTGGGAGCACCAACATGGTTTGTAACTCTAAGCTGTGCAGAGTACGCCTGGGAAGATTCACTTGAATATCTTCGAGAGGCGAATGTAAATATTGAAAATATAAACTACAAGACACCAGGAGAATTGTGTTCGTTGGATCCGGTTAATGTTTGCCGATATTTTAATCATCGATTTGAAGCAATGATGTCGTTTCTTACAAACAAGAAGAATCCACAGCTTGGTGAAGTTTTGGATTTCTTCTGGAGAAAAGAGTATCAAGCTAGAGGTGCTCCACATATTCATATGTTACTATGGATCAAGAATGCTCCCAAATTTGGAAAAGACTCCGATGACACTGTACTGTCTTTTATTGAGGAATATGCCACTTGTGACATACCTAACAGTACAACTGATAAAGACTTAAGAGGAAAAGTGTTACGGTTTCAAAGACATCGTTGTGGAAAATATTGTCTGCGAAAATTCAAAACAAAGGATAAGTTCTATACAAAATGTTGTTTTGGATTTGCACGACCAATGCTTTCAAAAGGAAGAGTGAATAATTTGATGTCATCTTTGCGACATAACATCAGTAGAAGATCACCCAAAAATACTTATAATTTAAGAAGAGGAGAAGAGTCCAAATATATAAATGACTACAACCCTGTCATTTTGTCCATGTGGAATGCTATCATGGATATACAATATGTTGCGGACAACTCAATTGCTGTGGCTCGATATGTAACGTCTTACATCACGAAATCTGAAAAGACGGAACTGAAGGAGATGTGGAAAGATATTTCTCATGAAAAGTGCCTAAGCAAGAAATTGTATACATACAGTTTGAAGATGTTATCACATCGAGAAATTGGAGCATATGAATGCTGTGATCGATTATCATCAGCAAGTCTTTATGCAAAATCTCGAAGTATCCTGTGGGTGAGTTTAGGTCTAGCAGGAACACGAAACCGTGTTTTGAAAACTGTGCAAGAAATTGAATATTTAGCACAGAAAGAACCAAACAGTACAGACATTTTGAAAACAAATATGTTGGATACATACTATCCAAATAGAAGTACTCTGCTAGAAAATATTTGTCTGTATGAAGTTCTTGAAAAATACACTTTTAAAAGGAATATTAGAGAGAATGTTGAAAAAGTTATGTACGCTGTAATTGGACAGGAAGGATGTCTGGTGAAACAAACAAAAGGACATTTGATTAATCACCGAAAACTGAGTTGCGAAAATCCAGACAAAAGAGAATTTTACTATTTAGCACTTTTGCAACTCTTTAAACCATGGCGTACTCAAGAGGAACTACTTGGAGAGTTTGTAAGTTATGAAGATTCTTTTAACGCATCTAAAAGTAGTATAGAATGTCCTGCTTTTAGTAATTATCTGAAAATGTTGAACGACGAAATAGAGCAAGAAGCAACAATTGCAGCGGAGATTGCTATAGAAAGTTCACAAGATACTCAAAGTTCAGCATCGTTGAGTCAGGATCCACTGGGAGAACCAATTATCCGAAATGAAGCAGCCACTGCCATGGATGAGGTGGAAAGAGTAATGGAGCAAGCTCAAGAGGATTTAATAAACTTAGAAGAATTGGAGAAGGAATTTAATCTTGAGCAAAGACAAATATATGAGGAAGTGACAGAGCACATTGAGCATGGTTTTCGTCATGAGAAAAAAGAATGCTCATGTATGTCATTTAAACCTATTCGACTATATGTAAGTGGAGAAGCTGGTACAGGGAAAAGTTTTCTTATAAAAGGAATTACTGCATATCTACAGCAAAAAACTCAGTCATCATTGTCTTGTGTTGTGACAGCTCCAACTGGATTGGCAGCACATAATATTAAAGGTATTACTTTACATCGTTTACTGATGCTGCCAGTTGAACATGAAAACAAATTACACTATCACAAGCTATCTGGAGATGCTTGTTATGAAGTTTCAAGAGTTCTTAAAGAAATGAAACTTCTTATTATTGATGAGGTAAGCATGGTATCCAATTTAATGCTTGCTTTTGTACATTTAAGAATGCAGCAGATACTTAAAACTGACTATGATGTTTTATTTGGAGGGAAACATGTCATAGTTTTTGGAGATCTACTGCAACTAACTCCCGTAAAAGGACAATCTGTATTTGAAACTGTGACACATGAAGACACCAGAAAGTGCCTTGGCAGTATTGGAAATGTTAATATATGGTCACATTTCAAATATACTGAACTGATTCTAAATATGCGACAGGCAAAGGATACTAAATATGGAGATATTCTTCAAGATATAAGGATTGGAAGACTAACTGAAGATGCAAAAGAAACTCTACAAACTCGATTACTTTGTAAGTTGTTTCCCAATGAAGATAATGTACCTGAGAAAATATATAGTAAAGAGGTAAAAGATAAGTCAGTTATATGCTTGATGCCAACTCTAAAAGAATGCTCAGTTTTCAATGAGAAAATGTTGAGGTTGGAAAATCAAGAAATTAAGAAACTGGAAGCAAAAGATAAAATAGAGTATGAAGGAAGTACTATTGTTTTGTCTGATAAATTAAAGTTAAAATTGGATAGTCTACAGACATCTATATCTAAAACTGCTGGTTTAGAGAAGAATCTGTATGTATGTTTAAATTGTCGGATTATTTTACGGAGAAATTTACTTGTAGAAAGAGGTCTGGTGAATGTTAGTTTTGTAAATTACGTAAATAGAGATGAGATTGAATTTTTACGAATAAAATTTGATGAAATTGAGGAAGTTCAACTAATCAGTCGCTGCTCAAGTCGTTTTTTACTTGTAAAAGACTTGTATGTCCGTCGGAAACAATTTCCAATTTGTTTGGCATATGCAGTGACTATTCACAAATCGCAAGGTTTAAGTGTAGATTGTGCTTTGGTAAATATTGGAAATAGTGTATTCAAAGAGGGTATGGGATATGTTGCTTTATCACGAGTTAGAACGTTATCTGGGCTTTATCTAATTGATTTTGATGAGACAAAGATCAGTGCAGATTTAAAATGTGTACAGGAGTATAATAGGTTAAGAAGAGAATATGCTCCACATTTACCTCAATATCCTTTAATTAAAAAGAGTATAGTTGGTCAGAAAAGGAGAAATGAGAAACAATGTACTGAAGTATTAGAGAAACGAAGAAAAAAAGATGAGACTGTCATTGATAAGAGTAAGAAAAAGGTTAGTTCTACAGAGATTGTTGGATTTAAATTTGAAAATAGGTCTGGTGTCAACTGCTATGCAAATGTAGTGGTTAATGTGTTTTTTTTTCTAAAAAGGTTGCAGGAACAGATTAGAGAAAATCAGGAGCAAACATTTTGTTGTTCTTTAAATTCTGTGTTTGAAAAATGTACCAGTGGTAATAGTGAAGTAGCAAGTGTTTCAGAAGTAAGGAATGTTTTAGACATATGTGCAGAACTAAATACATTTTCTCAGAATATTCAGCAAGATTGTCAGGAATTTATTATGTATATGCTTTCAGTTTTGGAAGAAGAAGGTGTAGGTATTGATAGTCTTTTTGGCCTTTCTTATAAATGGGAACATATTTGCGATAATTGCTCATTTACAAGTAGTACTGAAATACACACAGAAAGATTTATATATTTAACATTACCAGATTGTAAAACAGTGTCCTTTAATAAACTAGTTAAAGATGCATATCAGAACATGGTCTGTTGTCAATGTAATTCAGAAATGTTATCTACCTTATTTATCCATAGATATGGACAGTATGTTATTTTAATGCTTCAAAGATGCAGAGCTGATGGAAGTAAATTGTCAACTTTAATTAATAATTATGTGGCTTCTCAAATATCTATTTCTAGAAGAACATTTGTAACTGTAGCAATTATTTTTCATGTAGGGTCATCTATATCATCAGGACATTACATAGCTTATTTGAAGAGTGCAACTGGTTGGACGCTGTGCAATGATAGTCAATTAAGTTTTAAGAAACGTTTGCCTTCTGAGTTAAGAAATTCTTATCTGATATTTTTGCAACCAAAATTTCAGTGAAATTACTTGGTCGAGTCAGAGTAATACTGTAAAGATATGAAAATGTGTTCTTTAGAAATATGATGTGATTAAGGGTGTTCAAATATGGAAATGAAACTTTTATGTGCCAAAGTGATAGCATCAGGTAAGGTTTCCTTAATGTTTCTGGTACAGGACATGTTGGAATTAACTTATACTATTTGGCAACGCGGAAAACAATGAGATATGGAAATGTTGACTTAATATAAATGTTTTTAGAGTATACTTACTCGGAAGTTTGTGGACAGGTACTCAAAAAAAACGAATTAACTCATACCATTTGGCCTTGCGGAAACGTATGAGATATCTAAATGTGGACTACAGATAAATGTTTCTAGAACATACTTACTCGCGAGTTTGTTGAGAGGTACTCAAAAAAATAAGGACTTATCTCATAGTATTTGGCCATGTGGAAAAAAATGAGATATCAAAATGTTGACTTAAGATAAATGTTTTAAGAACATAGTTGCACGGTTATTTGTGGAGCGGTATTTAAAAGTAACTGGTATACTTTCGTTAGTTTATAATTGTGGAATATGTGGTGTGCTTACTCAAGAAATTGCGAATTAGAGAAAAACATTTAAGACATGTTTTTTTCTAGGTATTTATAGTATGTATAGAGATCTTGTATGGGTTTTTTAAATACAATCATTTTGATTGTGGGTTTTTTTCCCCGCTGTTACATGATGATTACTATTGAAATCACTGTTTATAGTGAAAATCAATTTATCTGAAGACAGCAAAAATAAACCAATAAATATGTTGTTTAAGATATTTTGTTACATTGGATTTAGAAGTATGTATTATAACAGATTTCTTTATTGTCTTCCACAGATATTACATTTTTAAGGTAAGAACAACTAATCATATCTGAGAGTTTCGTGTACCTATCTCTTACCCTAATTTTCTTTATCCTCTTCCTTTGATAATGGTGTTTAGATATGGTTATTTTCTTTAACTCATGCTTTTACTTTTACATATTTTTTGTTACTATTCTATTCAGTCTTTCTTAGTCTTTAGTTTCTTACTTACGTTCCTATACAGAGAGTCACCTTCATTGATCCTTTATCGGCTTTGTTTCCTGAATCTTAATTTCTTTGTCTTACTATACCTTACAATTTGTTCCCTTACTCTGCTTTCTTTATTTATGAACAATTTCCAATCTAAAATCTATAGTTTAGTTTTCTCACCCTACTTTATTTCTGTTTATATGTCTCTCTTATACTCCATGTCTGTTTGTATTCCATTCATCTTCTGTTACTCTACCTTTTTGACTCTTTTTCTCTTAGTGTTGGTTCTTTATTTTATCTATCTCTTTAAGACATTTAGGTACTCTTAGTCTGTTTATTTCACAGACTGTTTGTTTTGTGTATTATCATTGATCATACTCTCATTTTGGCTGTCACTTTACTTTCCTTTAGACAGTCATTGTTTGAGTGCTTTTATTTCTTTCAAAATATTCTGTCTCGGTCTTTTTCTGTCCCTCAGTCTTCTTTTCTTTCACTTTCTGCTTCAATCACTTCTACTTTGTTTTGTTTAATGAAATAACACTATAACCATATTTTTACTTTTCTTTCACAGATACCATGTTTTTCAAATATTTCAATATTTTCTTTATTACTATTTCTGAGGTAAGTATAAATAATAAAAATACTTTTTAAACCCTGTGTTATTTCTTTGAGTATCCTGGTCATACTAGTGTTGTGTTTTATATAAGCATTTCCATGGAGGATTGGCTGCACGGTCACAAGGAGCGTCTAAAAAATTAATTTAAGAAATCAACAACATTTCAGTCAGTCAGTTCACTAATGCGGATGTGTGAAAATATTGCAGGTAAATGATATGTGTTACAGAACTTTTCTGCAAATTATCAAGGGAGTTTTATTCTGCATTTTTGATTTTAAAAGGCAAGATAGTGCAGATAAAATTGTCTCACTAGTATGTAGCTGATGCTAACAGCAGTTAGTGACAACTAATAATAGATAATGACTATATTGGGATTTGCTTTGTTTGTCTGTGAAATTTAATATAATTGACATACAAAGTTAACATTGCAAGATGTAAGTGACTGCAAACAGTTGCTAACATTACTATCTGTTTTTACCCACTTTGGAAGATATTTGTGCCATATTCGAAAATGATCAGAATCAAATAGTTGCCCCTGAGCAGTTTTTAGGTATATTATTTAATGGTCGGTTTTTAACTTGACTAAGAGAAAGAGTTTCGTAATGGATGAATATTGGTGACTTCACAATAATATTTATTTATTTGGATAGATTTTTTTTCACTTAGGATAGTGGTTCGCATACAATGTTCACCTGTGGGTTTCTTGACCTACTCAGTAGTTTACAGTGGTTACACACCATTTTATCTAACGGTTGGTAGGTAGTATGTACGTCCTGTTACCTTTCTTAAATTAATTAGGACACTTTCTATTACTCATTCAATCATCTGTTCACTGATCCAGCCATCCGTTCTCTTAACTATCCACCCTTTTACTTTACTGATGTATTTATGTTTTTGTCCATATATTCCCTGTCGTTTAGTAATTAATCTTTGTAATCACCCTTTCAGTTAACCATTCTTTCACCTTTTCACATATCAATTTATCTATGCACGCATTTATTTGACCATCATCTACACTTTCATTTATTTATCTATCTATCCTTTCAACCATCCATTCAGTAAATTACTGATCCATCACGTGCTCTTTTACTCATGCATCCATCCTTTAACATATCTATCCATCCTTCTAGCTATTCAAGCACCATTTTAGGCATATATATATCAATATATCTTTTCTGACATCTATACTTGCTCTTATTCATTTATTCATCTATGCTTTTTGTGATTTATATAACTATTCTCTTTTCATTCATCTTTTCAGTAATCGATCTAGCCATTTAGACATTCCACATTTATGTACTGACTTACCTTTGTACTTTATGACCGGACTCTTTCTCTGTAGAGTTGTAGGAAGAAGAGGTTTGTGAAGAAGAATCTAGAGCAAAGGGTGGGGTGCGGTGGGTGAGAGTTTACAATATTTCCTTACATAGGCAGACTGAAAACGTAGAAGTTATCAGTTATACATGATGTTTAGTAATAGTATGTGAGGTTAGCGTTAAATGTTGTTGTTTTCATGGCTTTAAGCAGGGTCGGATTGGGATTACAAATCTGCCCGGGCACTGACAAAAAAAGTGGCCCACATTCAAGAGGCGTGGTCCATATATATATATATTTTTTTTTAAAAACCTTTATTGCGCAGTATCATAAAACAAATACGGGCCTACAACCATCCGGCCGGCCTAGACATCTTAATGAGCATTGTAGCAAGCTATACCGCAACTCAGTAGCACAGAGTACAAAAGAAAAATCAACCAGAGTTACATTGGATATACAGGTACTACCGAGAAAACAGGAGAATTTAAGGTTCATTTTTAAAGGTTTTTGTAATTAAATTTATAGGAAAGCATACGAACCGAGAAGGATCAGAGTACATACAGTCCACCGAAGACATAAATGGGCAGCGTTTATCAGAAGAATTCCGAGCAAGCAGTAAGACATAATCAAAATGGCGGCATAAGAACAAAAAAAGTGGCCCACATTCAAGAGGCGTGGTCCATATTTTTTTTTTTTAAAAACCTTTATTGCGCAGTATCATAAAACAAATACGGGCCTACAACCATCCGGACGGCCTAGACATCTTAATGAGCATTGTAGCAAGCTATACCGCAACTCAGTAGCACAGAGTACAAAAGAAAAATCAACCAGAGTTACATTGGATATACAGGTACTACCGAGAAAACAGGAGAATTTAAGGTTCATTTTTAAAGGTTTTTGTAATTAAATTTATAGGAAAGCATACGAACCGAGAAGGATCAGAGTACATACAGTCCACCGAAGACATAAATGGGCAGCGTTTATCAGAAGAATTCCGAGCAAGCAGTAAGACATAATCAAAATGGCGGCATAAGAACAGAACAAAGGGATAAACAGGCATAAAACACGTTGCACGCCAATCGCTACCCACCTAATCCCAACCGATCCCACTGACCCAGGAAAAAGGAAGAGAGAAAAAGATAAGAACGTAAAAAGAATTAAGGCCCATAGAAATAAAAACTGACAAAATAAAGCCCTCCCCCTACCCCCCACCCTACACACATGCAGAGGCTATGGCCTACCCCCCCCCTAACAGTGTGTCTGTCGCCCCAAAAAGAGTACCCGAAATATAGAAGAAAAATAAAGAAAGAAGAAAAAGAGGAATGATATTGAACCGGAGGAGGGCCAAACGCATATATTCAGAACAATCAACATGTGCAATCATGGCCGCCATCCCCGGACCCCCAACCCGACATGGAATCAACGTGTAGCTACCCCATGTGTACATTATAGTCCCAGCAATGCGAGCGTCAGCAATCAGAAGGAGAAAACTTCTTCAACCTTGCCCCTTACGGTCCGATGTGTCGACAAGGTCCAGCCGGATAGTGGCCATCATGAACGGAGCGGGCAGACAGGATGACCACAGCAGAATAGGAGACCGTCCACCATGATGTCCGGAGACGATTCCCCAGCCAACGCAGAAGTCCACGAACATCAGGGCTCTCCCCAACCACTACAGTCAATTCCGCGGCAGAATCAGGATCCTGAACCTTCAGTGCCTCCGTGTACATCTGGGTAGGCAATCCACGGCAGTCGATTACAGGGTGTGGCACAGTGCCCCGCACTCGAGAGCAAACGTGGCCGGTCGAGGGCATAGTGGACAGAAGGGCATCCAATCGGTCCCCCAGCTCTTGGGTATTATCACGTAAGACAGCTCGCAATTCACCTAAAGCCCCCAAAACATCGCCAATCCGCAATGGTTCCTCAGGAAAAGGGGATGCAGCAGCTCCCTGCACGCCAGGCACACAGAGATGGAGGAAACCGCGAGACTGGCCGCCGACATCCCCTGCGGACAGCCGCTCAACTCGCCGCCACTCCGCACAGTAGAGCCGGGCCGGGGGCACAGGGGCAACACACTCCATTCCAACACCTACACGAGTCCAGTGTAGTGATGGGGTCCGCTCGTATACTCGGGAGCAGCCCGGGGTCGCCAATTTCAAATGTCGAGTGTTCGATACAAAATGGCACCCACCACAGCGCTGGGCATCGAGAAAGCTGGGAAAATCTCCTACGAGCTGGGGAAAGGATACTGTGTATCACACACAGCCGCACTGACCTCGGAGCGTGAAGAATTGCGGAGCAGACGGGATAACCGCAGCGGAAAGCACAGTGCAGCCGCTACTATCCACTGGTCGGCTCCGACCCATTTGCAATGGCTGCTGGTGTTGTAATCAGGGTCGGCCGTCTCCGAGGAAGAGAGACCCGGTCGCCGCCATTGAACGCAAAGGAGGAAGCAAGGGCGCCGCTTCGCTTCCCCCGCTGGGAGCACACCGGGAAGCACAGCGTTGAGATCGGAGACACCTCCCGGATCCGAAAAATCGGTTGAGGAACAGGATGGCTTGCAGGATAAGTAGCGACACGGGAGGAAAGCGAGAGGGTCGGCGGAGCCGAGGGTTCAGGCGGCCATCATGGTTGCGGGCTAGGCTCCTCCTCCGCGTGGTCCATATTTAATGGGTGTGGTCCACATTCAAGGGGCGTGCCCTTTCATGAAACATCATTTGCACATACAAGGCATGAAAGTGGGAGGACACTGTTCTTCCATAGGACACAGGGCCAAGGTGCCAATGGGAACATGCTGAGCAACTAAAAAAAATAGCAAGGCACCTTTCTGTCACAAAATTATTTCAGCCGTTCAGCACAGGAGCACCTGAAAAGCAGAAAAGCCGCTGCTATTACTAACCTACTTAGTCCTTCCCAGGCCTTCAGCTTAGGAGCACTTGAAGAGAGGTAAGGCCTCTGCAATTAGTTAATTAATCAGCCCTCCAGGCCTCGGGAAAATGTCTTGGCAGGGCAGCACAAAACACAGCCAGGTAGGCAGGGGGAGGTTGAGGTGAAGCTGGTGCATGGGAAGTGCCATCCCAGTGTGTTCTGGCAGATTAAGTGTTTACCATTTACTGTAGTATTATTCTTGTACCTGTGTATGGTACTCTTTTGTTACTTGTACACTTCACTTTTTGTTGGTATCACACTGTATGCTACCTTTCAGTTTTGTTTGCTTTAGATACTTGCTGCATGGGCCCCAGGGGGGCCGAGGTGAAAATGGCTCAAAGGCCTGAGAAACACCTAGCCCCCAGGGAGGTCGATTCTTGGAAACAATCAACCCCTTCCCAGCCCAGCCTCAGCTTCATTGCTTAGTAGGGCAGGGGTGTACAGCCGCACAGGGAGGCTGCTTTCATTTTCGCTGTCTGTCTCCGTGTACTCTGTGGGTCGGCTTTTTTTTTCTCCCCTTTCCAAGTGCACTCTGTGTGGACTGGGGCAGGAGACAAAAAAACGGCCCACAGAGGGCACTGAGGCACTGGCCTTTCGGCCCATGCCCGAATGCCCGCCTTGGTAATCCGCCCCTGACTTTCAGCACTGTTTTAAAAAAGGAAGGAGTCTTTTCAAAGGAGGTGTTGGATGTTATTCTGTAGGTAGATTAAAGCACCTAAACTACAAATATGCGTGTAGTATAGTGTGGTGCTCGACTGGAGGTATGTTGTATGTCTTATTGCATGCAGATATGTAGTTTAGCAAATAACTAACACAAACAACAAGCAAAGACTATTGCCTTTGAGAATAGGTGCTACTTCCTTTAAGTACAAAAGCAGTAACCATGGTATTGTTGAATATGTTAATAAAAAGACTGCTGTTTAAAATTTATGAGACAATGAAAGAACGTTAATCTGATTTAATAATTTTTTTTCATAGAGTTTTTTAAAGAAACTGTTTCATAATAAGCCTTGATGGTGGTTTTACTTTTTTTATCTAAAACAATGTCTTCTGTTCATTGAGGCAGGAAGCTCCTTTGAGAATTCCAATGCGTGGGAGGGGTGCTCCTGCTGCAGTAAAATTCAAGGCCGTTTCAGCATGGACTGTCAGCGTTATCACAGGGGAGGAGCGCGCAGCTCTCTGAGATGGATACAGTTACACATAACAGGGTAGTGACGTCTGTGAAATTTACAGACGATTAAGCATCCTAGTGTGCGCCGTGCCTTTGGCACCTCATTACGGCGGACTGGGGAGCCGCGGTGTACAGTTTGGGAATCACTAGTTTTAGAATTAAACTTTGATAATTGTGTCACTCCTAAGCGTTAAAAATCGCCGCTGGTGTACGAAAAATTATTGAAAGTAAGCCAATATAGTGATAATTTTTGCTAATTGTATACGGTAAGTAGATTTCTAAAGGCAAAAAACGGGATATTAAATGAAAATAGAAGAAGGACTATGATTTCACTTCTAGTGATGAGAGTGCATGTTAGCAGAGAATTACAAAAGAGGCAGTCTGAACATAATTTGAATACATATGTGATAGTACCCCTGTAACAGTCTGCGCCAGTTAACATTGCCGCGTGAAAACAAGCGTTGTTTTTATGCACTAATGTGTGCTTTGTAAATACGAGAGGGGGTTGATTTAGTTTTATTTTCCACACCTCCACGTTAACGCTGCCAAACGCTTCATCAAAGCTGTCCGTGGCACTCGTACGATAAACAAGTTTATTTAAACTGTTTTTCTAACAGGAGCCGTGTACGAGATAGTATTTTCGCCTTTAAACAGGTTTTGCTTGTAGTTTAACATACGCCTACTATGCATGTCATTAACTGTCTGTGCGGCACAAATGCAAAGTGATTTTACCGCAGGCGGTGTTAATACGTTCTCAAAGATGTTCAAGAACATTTACAAAGATTCAAAAGACTTTATCGCTGCCTTGAACGGCAGGAAGTTGCAGATATAGGGCGAAAACGGCGTCCATAATATGCTTTATAAATTGCAGTCGAACGTAATGTTAGATATGAAGGCATATAA
Source organism: Lissotriton helveticus (assembly GCF_964261635.1). NCBI lineage: Eukaryota > Metazoa > Chordata > Amphibia > Caudata > Salamandridae > Lissotriton > Lissotriton helveticus. The sequence goes on along the minus strand of NC_136057.1, from coordinate 634,609,270 downwards.
CATACGTTTCAATTTGAATTTTGAAAAACATAGGGGCATATTATAATGGACAGTCGATAAATTTTCGCCGCTTTTATCGACAGGAAATTGGCGATAAAGCGGCGATAATGGGTTCCATAATTTGCCCTATGGAAATCCTATCAAAACCCCTGTAAGATGCGAAAACATGTAATATGGGCTACGCTAGGAATTTCATACAGCATATTATCAAGTCCATTATCGCCGCTTTATCGGCAGTTTCCTGCCGATAGAAGCGGCGATATTGTATCGTCCATCCTTGATAATATGGCTCATATTATGAAGGCGATTATCGGCGCTTTTTTAACAGCGTTATGCCGATTAAAGCGAAGTGAAATTATCACGTCTTCTTCATAATATGTCCCAAGTATTGCCGCATTCTTTAATTATTGTTCCTAAAATGCGGCAATAATTTAGCTTATGAATAGAGCTTTTTTTGGTACAATGAGGTAGTTCTGAAAAGAACTGGGTTTTTTTTTATTTATTTTTTTATTTTTCATTGTTTAAAATTTGTGAAACAGGAACCACATTTTTGAACTGTAAAACAGGAACATTTGAAGTTGTTAAAAAATTAGATGCATTCGAACCTTTTATGCTGATTAAATCTTCTTTCAATAAGAATGAGGCTTTGCTCCCCGTACACAATTAATCCTTTGCACTTGTTGCATTTTATATGCACTTTCGTTAAAAATGGTTTCAACTCCATATGTTCAGTTGATGGAGATGTTGGTCGTGTGGTCGATGAAGTACTGGCCACAGCTGGTGGTAGTTCTGTGGCTAGAGCTCTTGTCGCTGCCTGTGCATATTGCACAGGGTGGACTTGGCTCATATGTCTCTTCATGGTATGAATTGAAAAAGAATATTTTTTGGTTGGATTTCCTCTGGAAAGTACGGAGCCACAAATTGTGCACGTTACTTTCGGAGCATTTACTTTTTTTTGACCTTGTGGAAAGGTAAAAAATTGCCAAATAAAAGATTCCTTTTTTTTTTTTAAAGGAAGATAAACATTTTCTTCAGATTCCGAAGAAGAATTGCGTGCGGCCGCCATTTCAGCAAAGTGTCCGGAAAGATGAAAAAGGTTGTTGTCCCTTAAGCGCCAAATAGATAGTGAGGGAAGTTGGTGGTTTCTGGAAAATTGCGGAATAGAAACTACTATGAACCAATAGGAAGTGTTCTTTTCAAGTCACATGATTTGACATGCGCGTATTAGGACGTATACGCGGTGACGGAATCCGGACACGTACGTGAATTAGAAGTATCGGTTTAATTTAATGAAGTTTTAAAAGGAGGAAAGGTATACATTCTCAAATATCAAATACCTTTATATGGGGTTACAAGAACAATGCCGATAAAGTATCAAACCTTTTTTATTGTTTCAAAATACCGGGGTGCGCGCACTCTGTCGCGCACCCCGGTACGTTTTTCAACATCTGACAAGTCTGAAAACGGTAAAATGAAGGTAAGGTAAAGACTTTGTAAAGCTTTTGAGACTTGCAAGGAGTTCCTAAGCAATTCTGACAGTGAAGAAAACTTTGTAATACTATGAAAGCATTTCTCGAAAATCTATAATAAAACTATAGAATAAATTAAAAAAATATTTTATATTTCGCAATTAATAAAACCTAAGAAATATAATGAAAAAATAGAACTTGTACACAGCTTATAGTTAAGAAGTAGCCTTTAAAAAACCTATGAAATTCACTGAAAAGACAATAGGTTTTACACACGTTATAGTTAGGAAGTAGCATTTAAAAAACCTATGAAATTCACCGAAAAAACCATAGGTTTTACACCAGTTATAGTTAGCACAAAGTTTTACACGCATAAAACCATTGAAATTCCCACGTTATAGTTAGTTGGACTCACTATAACTTGCGCGTGCAATGCACTGCTGATGACGTTACATATTACATCACTCATGACATGGTCAGTGACATCACTCATGACATCACTGATGACATCTCAAATGACATCACTGATGACATCATCCAGTGAATGTGTGTCTTTCTGAAAAATAAATGTGTTATATATGTATATGTTATTAAATATCTTACTGAATACATATATTAGTGAGTAATGTTTAAATATTTAAATATATGTATTAGTGTTTCACTTTGTGTATAAGTGGCTGCATGGATTGGTGAGTAGGTACATGTCTATGTATATAGGTTATTAGATATTTTTCTTAGTATCAGTATGAGTGTTTGTATGGTTTGGTGGGGGTATTACTTAGTACATACATACATGAATGAATGACTGACTCTCTGTTTGTATGTGTTTTGAAGACAACATATGTGCAGGACTGTATGGGTGGATGAGTGTGTATATGTGTGTGTTAGTCAGTGAATGACTGTCTCACTAGTGTTTTTATCAGTAACTACATATGTTTTAATCTAGTACATGTGAATATTGATGTATATAAGTGAGTATATGTGAGAGTGAGGGATTGTAAGAGTTCTTGTTGAAATTAGTATGTGTTTCTATAAGTGATTGTTTCAGAGAATAATTATGTGTAAGTTTCCTTAGGAGTAAAGTGGTAGTGAGTGTATAGCTATATCTGCAAATAAATGGATATTCAATAGTTTATTTGCATGACTGAGTATGTGTGAGAGTATCTTTTGGATAACTGTCGGTATGTAACAAGATGTATAGGTGTATTACTACATATGATGAGTGAGTATATATATATGAGTGACTATATAGAACTGTTGGGGAATGAGTGGATGTGTATGTAGATGGTGTAAATTATTGAACTGATTGTTGTAACTGGTATGGGTATCTCCTTTTTTTCAATATTTTAATTTCTATTTTTGAATTTTTGTTTCATGGGTTACATTGCACTAAAAGGTGCTCTGTCACTCTGTCACAAGGATGGTGTCATCAGTGATGTCATGAGTGATGTCACTGACCATGTCATGAGTGATGTAATATGTGACGTCATCAGCAGTGCATTGCATGCGCAAGTTATAGTGAGTCCAACTAACTATAACGTGGGAATTTCAATGGTTTTATGCGTGTAAAACTTTGTGCTAACTATAACTGGTGTAAAACCTATGGTTTTTTCGGTGAACTTCATAGGTTTTTTAAATGCTACTTCCTAACTATAACGTGTGTAAAACCTATGGTTTTTTCAGTGAATTTCATAGGTTTTTTAAATGCTACTTCCTAACTATAACGTGTGTAAAACCTATGGTTTTTTCAGTGATATATATATAAATAGCACTCTTAAAACTTAAAAGGAGGTGGGAATAATAGAGGCTCACCTTACATAAAGAGATTATATAGCACCACCTGTCCCACTGCTGTATCAGCATTACTAGCAGCTTCAAGACAGTAATGCTTGGTAAAAGTGTGCCTGCTGGACCAAGTTGCTGCTCTGCAAATTTGGTGACTAGGCACACCGCAAAGAGAGCTGTAGATGATAAGAATGCTCTCGTAGAATGCGCTTTCACTGTTAAATGCAGAGGCTTGTTGATGGCAAAATTGAATTGCACAGGAAATCCATGCAATGGTTTGTTTAGTCACTGGATACCCTTTTCCTATCTTTCTATAGGCCCCAAAAAGCTGATCAGCTTTACGGATACAGGGTGTTTTCTGTAAATAAAAAGTTATGCATCTCTTAACAACCAGCTAATGTAAGACGATTTCCACTGGTGACTGTGGATTAGGGAAGAAAGTCTTTAAAATGACTGGTTCGTTTAAGTGAAAACCTGATGGAACCTTAGGAATAAAGGTAGAATTTTTCAGAAGTACTACAGAGTCCTTAGTAAACTGGAGAAAAGGATGTTGAGTAGTGGAAGACTGTATGTCGCTTACTCGTCTAACCGAAGAAAGAGCCAATAGAAGTGATGTTTTCCATGAAATAAATTTAAGATCAAGCCTATGAATAGGCTCAAACTGAGCTTTCATGAGTTGTGCTAACACAATGTTAAGATGCCAAGGCAGCGGAGGGCGCCTAATTGGAGGGAACATTCCAAATAATCCTTTGAGAAACTGCTTTATAATTCTTAAAGACCAAAGAGAATGTGATCCATTTTGCCGTCGAAATCTGGAAATTGCGGCAAGGAATACCTTAATAGTAGAATTAGAAAGGCCAGATCATGCTAGTTGGAGGAAAAAGGCAGCAATTGTTCCGGTGAAGACTGAATAGGGTGCACTTCAGAGGTTTCACACCAATGACAGAATCTTTTCCACTTGAGTTTATAAGTCTTTATAGTAGAGGGTGCTCTGGCATTATCTAGAACCTCCCGACAAGCAGCAGGTAAAACTAGGTTGGCAAACTCATAGTATTCAGGAGCCAGGCTGCTAATCGCAGAGATGTTGGATCCGGATGGCAGACGTGGCCGCGGTTCATTGTCAGCAAGGTCTGTAATGGGTGCAATAGTCTGGGTTTGCACTCAGACAAGAGTAGAAGCTCTGTGAAGCAGAATTGGGGAGGCCACCTGGGGCTATGAGAAGTATTTGGCAGGGTTCTTTCCTCATCTTCCGAAGCATAAGCATACATTTTTGACCAGTTTACCGAAAACGCATTCCCGCACGATCCCTGTTGGGGTAGCCAGCTGGCAAAGAATTAGCATTTGTGGTTCCGACTTGTTGCAAATAGATCCAAACTTGGCTTGCCCCACAACCGAAAGATGTGATCCAACGTTAGTTGTTGAAGTTCCCATTCGTGGTTGGATGTAATTGACCTGCTCAGAGAGTCCGCTAGGATGTTGGCCACTCTTGGAACATGTACTGCCATCAGTGTTATCTGATGTTGTATAACCCAATCCCAGATTTGCTGTGCTTGTGCTTGTTTAAATAATGCATGCTTGTTGTGTTTTTTGTCCGAATTAAAACCAAAGCTCCTGATATGGAACGAAAGGATTTCAGAGCTAGGAATATTGCCTTCAACTCTGGAGGTTTATGTGCAATGTTCGTTGTTGACTGTCCCATTTTCCTTTTGCTGTCAACCCTTGTAGATGCGCTCCACACCCTTCTAGAAACCTAGTGAGTCCACTATGAACGATAGGCCTGCTGCTAAGTTTGGGATGTAAGTCCACCATAGTAGCGCTTTTTTCATTTGAGGTGTTACTCTGATAACATAGTCGAAGGACCCTGAGATCTGCAGCCATTGTTTGTCCAGCTCCTCTTGCAAGGGTCTCATTCACAGACGACAGTTGGGGATTAGTGGAATGCAAGAGGACAACATTCCCAGAAGTGATTTGAACTTGCGGACAGAAATTGACTTTTTTGTGAGCAGTAGAGTTGCTAACTTCTAAATCCTTTGTTGTCTTTCTTGTTAGACAAAGGCTTTTGCCTGATGAGTATCCAAGGTTGCCCCATAGAATGTTTTTCCCTTTGAAGGGGTTAACTGAGACTTTGGTAAATTTATCGAGAGACCTAAGGACTGGAAGAGAGAAATACATCTTCGAGTGTGACTGCTTGCCACTAAAAAAGATTTCGCCTTTATGAGCCAGTCGTCCAGATAAGGGAAGATTTGGACTCCATCCTGACGAAGATGAGCCACCAAAGGTGCTTAAACATTGGTGAACACTTGGGGCGCTGAACGAAGGCCGAAAGATAGAACTTTGAATTGGAAATCTCTGCCAGCAATTCTGAAGCGATAGGGATATCAAAATAGGCATCCTGAAGGTCTAGGGTTGCCATGAAATCCTCCTGATTTATCAACTGAAACACCTCTTGAAGAGACAACATCCGAAGAAATTTGTTTAAGCAACAAAGGTCTAGAATGGGACGCCACTCTCCGCAGATTTGGTACCACTTTGATCGCTTCATTCTTTAACATTATTTTTATTTGGGACAAAAGTTCCTTTAAATAAGCAGGAGGAGGACCTCTGGTAGTATAATTTGGAGGAATCTTTAAGAATTCGAAAATGTACCCCCTGGAAACTATGTCGAAAACCCATCTGTCTGTTGTTATTGCAGACCATTCGGAGAAGAAATGGGAGATTCTTCCTCCACCCATGACCGGATTGAATGGAAAAGTGGTGGCAGTGGGCTGTTGTCACTGTTTTTTGGAGTTGTCTCTGCCTCTGTAGGCAGTCTTTCCTCTGTAATGCTTGTAAGAAGCAGCCGGAGGTTGCTTAAATGACTGTTGCTGCTGTGTAGATGTGTATCTTGGTTGACACCTTGGTAAGGTTGATATTGGTTATATTGATTATATTCTCCTCGAAAGGATGACAAACCACGACCTCTTGCTCCACGAAAGGGCTGTTTTCTGAATTGCCGAGTGCCGAGAGCCTTTGCAGTATCCGTATCTTTCTTTATGGTTTAAAAAGCTTCATCTGTCTGTAGGCCAAATAGGGAGTCACCATCATAGGGCATGTCGATGTTATGTTATGTTATGTTACGAGTTTGTTGAAGCGCGACAGCTGCCCCAGCAACGGGGCGTCCCGGCGCTGAGATCACCCTTGTTTGAACTTCTTGTCTAAAAGAAGTTGCCTTCAACCAGCCCGGACGCCTTAGGACCGCAGCCCTAGCCAGTTGGCGGAATCCTATGGAAGAAACATCCACTACGCAGTCAATGATCTCAGCAGAGATCCCTTCTCCCTCCTGTAAAATGCTTCAGCTTTGGGTTCCTCCGGCAACAAATCAATAAAGGGCAAAATGTCCGACCACATTTGCCTGTCGTATCTACCTAAAATAGCGAGTGCATTGGCCGCTCTGACAGTTGTTGCCACCATGGTGGAAAATGTTGCCGATGGAATCGAGGAGGGGCCGATAATAGGATTTCTGGCACGGCGTTGTGCCACCTGTGATATCACAGAGTCAGGTATAGGTTGCCCAATAAGGCAGGCAGGAGAGTTATCTGGAGCCTTGTTTTTCTTTTCTAATTTAGGCAAGACTGCTGGAATTGAGGCTGGGGTCTTCATGACCTTTAAGCCCTTCTGCCATTGAAGTCTACAATAGGGATAGACCTGACTTGTCTCTTCGTTTGTTCCTTAAAATTATATAAGAAACAATCAGTTTGCTTGGCGACCATAAGGTGAAACCTCTTCGCCGCTCTCTCCATAAGGGTAGGGAAGCCCCCTATATCCTCAGGTGGTGAATCTATAGGAGGTGGAGTGGAAGGTGATGGTGTCCGTATCTGGTAATCATCCCATTCGTTAGGAAGGGATATCTCGCCCAACTCTCCCGCTTCTCTTTCTTCAGCAGTAGTTTAAATCTCCTGGTCTTGATGTTGAGTTACTACAGGTACTGGAGAAATCGGAGGGGGACATCTGATGAGCAAGGAAGGCTGCGGAATAGGTGTCTGAGGAACTGAAGATCCCGGCTCCGAGGGAGGAAATCTGTAGTAGTAATGCTCTACCATATGTTGCAAGTTTGAGACAAGAGACAGTTGCATTTGTACTGTCTGTTCAGCTTGTCTTTCTTGATTTGTAACCTCAGGGTAAAAAACGTAATCTTCATCTTCATTGTCCTGGCACTTTATAAGGAGTTCAGAAGGACTGTGAGAAGCCCAAAACCTATCATCGTCATCTGACTCCTCTTCATCTACTCCATAGTCGAAGATTTCTTTAGGAGGACAAGGAGGCACCTTACTTGGAGAGGTGTGAACAGGCAATAAACCTCTTGAGAAGTTTTTCTTTTAGGCAGTCCTAAATCGTCCCTAGAAGTAGCTAACACTGATGATGGAACAAGCATCAATGAGGATGTCAAGCCTACCCCAGATGTCAAAGATGAAGGCTTTATCAATGGTTCTTCCGTCAACGTCGACGAGGATCTGTATCGGAGGTCTTCGTCTCCGTCGATGAGGCTACCATGAACGAGGCTACCGTCAACGAGGCTATTGTAGACGAAGATTTACTTTTGAGAGCCACCAAAAGCCTTAGCGGCCATGGGGCTTCAGTTGACCTAGGTCCTGAAAAGGGCCGCTTCTTTTTCAATGACGATAAAGATGAAGGTGACATAACAGACGGTCTCACCACTACAGATACAAACGTCGACGGAGAGGGTGCCAACAACTTAATCATTTTGGTCTGAGGAGAAGAGATAATCGATGTCGTCGTCATAGTTGTGCCGACAGAAATTCTCGCCGAAGGAATCGTCGACGTCTTCGTCGACGGGTCGTCTTTTTTGTGAGGTAAAAGTGTCTCAGGAAGAGACCTTGATGCCTGCTTCGATTCTGAAGAGGATTTCGAAGGCGTAGAAGGTTCAGACTGAGTCTTAGGAGAGGCTTATGCCTTTCTAGAAGATGAAGACTGATCTTCCTGTTCTGAGGTGTGATGATGTTTTTTCAACTTTCAATCAGAAGGGGGGGGAGGTAGAAATCAGATCCTTTCGGTTTCCAAAATATATCCAATGATCAATATGAGAAAGGATCACTTGTCCTGCACAACCTTAGGTATTTTGCAAGAGCGGAGGCGTGCGTCCCAAAGATAAAAAACCCTCATGCACGTGATGGGTATCTCGATGTTATAGCGGTGTATCTTGATTCTCCGCTTTTAAATCACGTGTGTGCATAATCATTGGGTCGTTCAGGTTATGCAACCTCCACCAGGAGGCGTTGAACCAAGGTTGAAGCAGTAGTGAACCAGTGATAGGAAATGGTTTTTTAAGAAGCCCGGATAACCAGAGTGCAACTTTAATAAGTCTGGGTTCGGGTCTGAAAAAATTCTGTTGTTAGTGCATCTATAAGTACTTGTTATGAGCAATGGATGCACTCAGAATATGATAAGAATATTGTGAAGGGGGAGGGGGGATGATTAAAAATTGGTCGACATGTTTCTGCCTTCTATGCCTCAATAGGACTTACTGGCTTTCATCAGGACCGTTATGTGAATAACGTGAGGTAAGGGGGTGCGAACAAAGTGCTCTAAAAAAGGTGATTAAGAAACGGTATATTAACCTGTATCTCGTTTTCTAGTGAGGTCACACTGTGCCTGTAAGGAGAAATAAAACACAAAAAGTCCTTCAACAAACAAGGGGGGGGGGGTTTACACAGGGATACACACCAAGCAGAAATCTGCTTATAGGATCTATCAATTGATAGACTCTTATAACAACTAAAAAATGGCAATACTTCATGGACCGGATCCTGTCTATGACCCACTGACCCATGGGGGAACCCCTAAGTAACAGGACATTACCCGTGTGGTTCATGCTCAGTTTGCAACCTCACAAAACCCACAAAAGAACTCCAACTCCTGCCTGACTTCAAATGGACTATACGCAGTCATACCAATTGTAACACGAGTCATGTAGTATACATGATCACCTGTCCATGTAACCTGAGATACATTGGTATGACTTGCAGAAAAGCTAAACAGAGAGTCTGTGAACATCGCAGCAACGTGAAATGTAAAAAGAGTACTACAAAAATGGCCCATCATTATCTAGAAAAAGGACACACAATTCAAGATCTAAATTGGGTAATTCTAGAAACTTTACCCAATAAAGACAGGAACGCCGAGAGGATCCTGTTTGAAAAAGAACAGCGATGGGTTCATAGGCTGGGCACTGACCGCGGGGGACTGAATGTTAATATTCCTTGGCACAGTTTAAACAAGAGATAAATGAACCAAGAAAATATCAAGAACTCCTCGAATACTAAGAATCCACAAAATGTCAATACGTCCTTATATCAAAATCGAGATGCCATTTGGTTTACAACATCATGTGACTGAGGTGGCCCAAGAACACCCCTGGTAGATACCTAGAAAAACTATGAATCAACGAAACTATCCCACAAAACCCCTTTGAATATAAGAACGATGAGTACATATGAGCACCAGTCTTAAGATGACCGCGGGGGACTGAATGATAATATTCCTTGGCACAGTTTAAACAAGAGATAAATGAACCAAGAAAATATCAAGAACTCCTCGAATACTAAGAATCCACAAAATTTCAATACGTCCTTATATCAAAATCGAGATGCCATTTGGTTTACAACATCATGTGACTGAGGTGGCCCAAGAACACCCCTGGTAGATACCTAGAAAAACTATGAATCAACGAAACTATCCCACAAAACCCCCCTGAATATAAGAACGATGAGTACATATGAGCACCAGTCTTAAGATGAGGCCTGAATTTTGAGACTCCCAGAGAAAGCAAAGAAAAGAAAGAAAATTCACATGACATGACCACGCGAAACAAGAGATAGCAACATCTTACGGACTGACAATATCAAAATAAAACATTTTATTGCCTGTAAAGTAAGGTTGTTGATCGAGAATACTGTGGTTTTTCTTCAAAAATAAATAGACCCGATCGGCTTCACTGCACCATCTCTGAAAAACCAAGCCGTTCATATAAAAAATGTTTTACCGAACACAGTACAGTATAATCGGTGTCCGTTACCATAGTAACACATGAAGGAACCAATCAGAGTCATTCACAAATGACTCTTCTAACCCGGAAACAGTAACCTCTGTTTCCGGGTCAAGGAAGGCAGCGCGTTCACATCGGACGCCTGGAAAGGACGCAGCAGGTACCGGATGAGACCAGCGCGAATCCCGAAAACCGCAAGTATCATACTGCTTCCCCCCGAACTAATGTTATACTTTTCCCTTGTCCAGTCTACCTGAAGGCCTCCCCACCCGACTGGAGCGCGTCTCAAATACGCGCGAGGTAACACATTTTCGAACTCTGTAGACGGTATAGATCACCACCCACCAGAGTCACACACTATACCGATATCAGTACAAAAAATGTGTATGCTTATATTTCTTTCTGACTAAAAAAGAGTAATGCCCATTGTACATTATTTTAAGAGGTCACACGGGTGGTCAACTAGAAAACAGTCTTCACGTGTGTATAGACGCTGTAAATACATGCATGCAGCACATACCTCCAAGCATGCAAATACCCTCTCATGGAGTATGGAGTTTTGAAAGGAGAGTTGACATTGCCATAGACAGGAGCCGGTCCATGAAGTATTGCCATTTTTTAGTTGTTATAAGAGTCTATCAATTGATAGATCCGATAAGCAGATTTCTGCTTGGTGTGTATCCCTGTGTAAACCCCCCCCCCCTTGTTTGTTGAAGGACTTTTTGTGTTTTATTTCTCCTTACAGGCACAGTGTGACCTCACTAGAAAACGAGATACAGGTTAATATACGGTTTCTTAATCACCTTTTTTAGAGCACTTTGTTCGCACCCCCTTACCTCACGTTATTCACATAACGGTCCTGATGAAAGCCAGTAAGTCCTATTGAGGCATAGAAGGCAGAAACATGTCGACCAATTTTTATTCATCCCCCCTCCCCCTTCACAATATTCTTATCATATTCTGAGTGCATCCATTGCTCATAACAAGTACTTATAGATGCACTAACAACAGAATTTTTTCAGACCCGAACCCAGACTTATTAAAGTTGCACTCTGGTTATCCGGGCTTCTTAAAAAACCATTCCCTATCACTGGTTCACTACTGCTTCAACCTTGGGTCAACGCCTCCTGGTGGAGGTTGCATAACCTGAACGACCCAATGATTATGCACACACGTGATTTAAAAGCGGAGAATCAAGATACACCGCTATAACATCGAGATACCCATCACGTGCATGAGGGTTTTTTATCTTTGGGACGCACGCCTCCGCTCTTGCAAAATACCTAAGGTTGTGCAGGACAAGTGATCCTTTCTCATATTGATAATTGGATGTTTTTTCAACACCTTAGAAGCCTTAGGAGAGATCAGCTCCGCCTCACTAGCACTCTTTTTTTAAGCTGTTGTCTTTAAAGAGGAATCACTCTCCTCATCAGATAAAGGATTGTCCTTTGTCTTGAGCTTCTGTTCCCACAGAAGAAGACGTCCTTCTCTATCTCTCAAGGTTTTTTGGGAAAATGTTCTACAGCTTTCGCAATCTCTCACCTGATGGTCTGGGTGAAGACAGTAGATACATTTATTGTGGGGATCATCAGAGTGAAGTCTTAATTTCCCACAAGATTCACAGTGCCTGAAGAGAGGTCATTTAGAAGAAGACATGTGCATAAGCAATATCTGAAGAAATCAGAAGATAAAATAGAAGTACTGAGCAGAGCTCAGGGAGACTCCCTTCACACAACGTGCAGTAGAAAATCTGAGAGCATGGAGCCTCTGTGGAGAGGGTTCTAGAGGGTGTTGTCGCCTGATTGGCTGGAGTTTGGATCATATCTAATGACAAGGACAAGATATTAAAGTGAATGGTTTCTATTAACTTTAATGTGAGACTAATTACTTATTGCTTTTTATGTACAGTGGGACTCCCACTTTGATGATGGGGAATGATTAAAGCATGTGAATCCATGAAAGATACCCCAATTCTGGAGAATGGGGCATATCGTTGGGCAGTGTTTGTCCCCAGGAAGCCCCGCAGCAAGCACATGTGGAGGAGCCAGGGAAAGGGGCCCCTCATCTGGCATAACGGAAAGAAGAGCAGTGAGAGGACCCCCCCCTCCCAAACCCCTGCTCCTAAGATTCCCGTCTTGTCCCTTTGGTGGTCCGCCAACTAGCGGACCATACATTGGAGCTGAGTAGCCAAGTAATAGTGTGTGAAGTGTGGGGCACCCATACCTCCTCCGAAGGAGGGGCAGTTGCAGAGTGCGCAGTGTCACTCTCTTCCGCCTGAAGGCCCAGGAGCATGGAATCGAGAAACTGCAGAATGGACCCTAAGTTCGAGACCGGAACATTGACAAAGTGATCTAAAAGTCTAGGAGGCATCACCATTGGGGAAAGAGCTAGTCAGCCAGCCACGAAAGAGGGAGTGTGATGCAGAAGGAGATCTGGGAGTGCAAGCATATCAGTGCCCTGCAGAGGTTCCCTCCAGAAGGCCGTCTGCTATGTAATAGATTTGAATCCCCAGATATTTTGAGGTTTCCGGATCCTACGCAAGGCTCCCCATATAAATCTGGACCGGCTGCCTGGGAAGGTACTCCGAGAGAGGGAACATAAGGGACTTAGCATGGTTAATTTTGAGGCCATGGTCTGCATAGAGAGAGGCAATATGTGCGTGAGTGTCTAGCGAGATAGGCCAGTCCATGCTCTTGGCTCGCGGAGGGCTGCCTACATCAATATGCCCCAGCCCACATCAACATGACCCACTCTCTTGATGAGAAAGTTTATTTCAGTGTGCTGACTGGACTGTTGGACCTCAAGATAGCCACCCTTCTTGGTTTAATCATTTTACTCTGTCTGTTATAGGTCACAGACCATCACCGCATCTCCTTCAATGCATGCTTTTGGATTTCGAAACTGTTGTTGCCAATGCATACACAAAAAGGTCTCCTTCTCCTATTTTACCCTACTAGACAAAACAGTTGGCAAGTGAGTGATTTGGTTCCTAATGTTGTCCTGCTGGCACCGAGTGTGCACACACAATCCTATATATCTGCCTCCACTCCACTTTGTGTCTCATGCAGTACAGACCTATTTGATAACAATCCAGTGTCAGCTGGGAGCACCTCCCTGGCTTCTCTGTGTAGTCCCCGAGAAGAACCAAAGGCTAGATGGGCACCTAAGATGCTTTTGTCTCAATTTCCATGGGCTCAACTCAAGATAATTCAGCCTTCTGAGTGAATAGCTAGCAAACACCCCCCATTATAGCCTTTTTTTGATAACTAAAAGAAACAAAAAAGTTACTTATCTTTGGTAATACCTTTTCTAGTAAAGACTATATAACTGCAGATTCCTCACCTTGTGAATTTCCCCAGACACCAGACTGGATCTGAAAAAATCTTTCCAGAATTTCTCTTGTGTGTTAACAGGTAGCATTGTGTGGCTCCGGATCTGATCCATCTTGTAACAGATGTGAGGATGGGGTCCTATATATGCATCACCTCCGCATATTGACGTCAGTTTCTGTCTGACCTCAGTCTGTGCCGTCAGACATAGAGTCCCTGAAATCAGAATGCGGCAGTGTGCAGACTTCCAAATAAGGATCTTATGATAGGGCTGTATGAGACCATTGCACAGTACAGTGAAGAGGGTGGGTGTGTGAAGAATCTGCAGTTACATAGTCTTTACCAGAAAAGGCACGACCAAACGCAAGTGACTTGTTATTCTGATAAAGTCTTCTAACCACAGATTCTTCTAATTGTGAGTCAATATCAAAACAGTGCATCACAGGTGTAAGGTCTGTGGTTCGTATCTAGACACCCTGCCTTACATATTGGGCAAAATGCCTGTCCTGCTGGACCTAGCTTTCCAGTCAGTAATGCTTTGTGAATGTGCGGAGGAACGCACACATAGCATCCTGGCAAATGTCCAAAACTTGCACAGCAAACACTTGAACAGTAGTAACAGCTGTCACTCTGGTGGAATTGGCCTGCAAACCTTCCAGAGGCTGCTTCTTGGCTAGCCCACAGTAGATCTTGATACACAGCACAATCTATTAGGAGATGGTACTCTTTTGCACTGTTTTAGCCTTAATCACCTCAGAGAAACCAATTAAAAATTGGTCATCTTGTTGGTAATCCCCAGTACAATCAAAATAGAAGCTGAGCGGCCTCTTAGGGTCAAGTCAGTGGAGCTGTTCTTCCTCTTTGGAGAGGAGAGGAGGTGCACAGAAAGATGACAAGGTGATGGAGTGCCCAATGTGGAAGGGCGTGATAGCGTTAGGCAGCAATGCCGCTTTTGTCTGGAGGATTAGTTTGTCTGGAAAGAACAAAGTGTATGGTGGACAATGCCTGGAGTTCACTCACTCGCCTGGCTGATGTTATGGCGATAAGGAATACAGTCTTATTTGAGGTAGTGGACCAGAAAATCGATGTGCAGCACTGGCTTGAAACATCCCAAGCAGTGGCTAAACTGTGTATCATACACCACTCCCGGCCCCTAACATTCTCCACTCCCACTGAGTGGACTGTCAAGCTTCATAAGGTGGGTCTCCACAGGAGTATTATATAGAAGCTAATTGACAAGATGGAGGTGTATGGGACGCCTTCTTGACTGAGATAAGAGAACAAAACATACACAATTGTAGATAGGGTCTGAGTCTATCTTTAGAGACCTGCCTGGATACCTTGCCCCAATTCACAACACTAATATTCATGGGTCTAAAACAAAATAATAATGTTCTGAGCATTACAAACTCTGAGGACAAAGCTAAATGTCTACGCCACTTCAATAGAGAGTCCTACCTGAATAAGGAGTCCTATTTAAGTAAACGGATTCCCATCACTCACCAATTGGTGACATGCTTCATCATCTGGGTCTCCTCTTGAAGTCACTCTAGTGACACTAAGGGCTTCAACCCCATTAAAGGGATCAGGGAGCCCGAGGATGTTTTTGTTCTAATAGTAGATTACCAGAAGAGAGCAATTGACTAGTGTGGGAAAGAAATGCAGTGCATAATAACATAGGTGATATGTAAATTAAAATTGAACTACGACAGACCCTGTGTTTATTCTTGTCTCTCGCAGTCCAAACTAAAAACAGTGCATCAGAGATGGGAAAATCGTATGCAAGCAGTGCGGGGTAGGCAATTCCCAGGTGTCCATCCAGTCAGCGGGACCTGGACAGTGAGAAAGGGGAGTAGATCCTAGCGTCCGAGGAGGTCATTCGGAGGTTATATCAATAGAGGGCCTCCTCACCTGGAGGGGCATTGCCGGGGGGTTCTCTTATCTTTACTACTATTAGAATGAAAACATCCTCGGGCTCCCCGATCCCTATGATGGGGTTGTAGCCCTTCGTGTTACTAGAGTGACTTCAAGAGGAGACCGCGATGATGAAGCATGTCACCAATTGGTGAGTTATTCCGATAGGACTCTCTATTGAAGTGGCGTAGACATTTAGCTTTGTCCTCAGAGTTTGTAATGCTCAGAACATTATTATTGTGTTTTAGACACTTGGATATTTGTGGTATATTAGTGTTGTGAATTGGGGCAAGGTATCCAGACAGGTCTCTAAAGATAAGAGAACCCCCGGCAATGCCCCTCCAGGTGAGGAGGCCCTCTATTGATATAACCTCCGAATGACATCTTTGGACCCTAAGATCTACGCCCCTTTATCACTGTCCAGGTCCCGCTGACTGGATGGACACCTGGGAATTGCCTACCCCGCACTGCTTGCATATGATTTTCCCATCTCTGATGCCCCTGCTCGGTTATCCTCTAAGTATCTATGTAGGTCTACTTCTGTGCAGAAGGCATCACTTGACCGCGATCCCAAGTCCTCTAGCACCCTGCTATCATGGACATGACTCCATGACTGGTGACCCACTTCATTTCGAGGTTACCCCAGAAGACTAGTCAGAGAGGCATATAAAAGAGCTTGGTTTTACGACTGTGATCATTTATTATTACCCAATAACAAGAATGAGGAGCCCAAGCTAGTCTGTGTTTCCAGACACCCAGCTTTCAATGAAAAAATATGTCAGATTATCAATGCCCCAAGGCATATACTTAATGTCAATGCAGAGCCTAACAAAGACATGTCACGACCTATGTACGCACATAGACGTAACACAAATCTCAGAGATATAGTCATTCACTCAAGAATAAAGCCTGAACCAACCTTCATACAAAAAACTATTAGTGGGCACAATGTCATCTCAGGGAACCACAAATGCTCCCAATGCAAGGCTTGCGATGGAGCTGTGATTACCAATAAATACACCTACCAGAGGAAGGAAATAAAACTTCACACCTTTACCAACTGCAAAACCAGCAATGTTGTGTATCTGCTGCTCTGTCCATGCGAGAAAGGATATGTGGGTGAAACTTCGCGTCAATTCTCCACACGTTTAACAGAACACCGCTCAGCCATTAGAACTAACAAAATCATGGCCCCACTACCAGGAGAACAATCACACACCTGACTAAATCAGATGGCTCATTCTAGAAAAGATAGAGAACAAACCCGGCACAGACTCGAGGAAGTCCGCAAACGCAGGGAGGTATTTTGGATTTTTACCTTGGACACACATACCAATGATTAAATTTGGAACTCCCATGGGGTCAAGACATACACTATAACAGTAGCTAACTTGCTTTGACCAACTCTCATATTTTTGACATCATAATCATAATCCCTTTGGAAGCATAGTTCATCTGGACGTTTGGTGTCCCTGCCATCCTAGCAGTCCTTGTCTCATACTAGGTCCATCTGCCACGTACACTAACTTCATTATGGCTGTATCTGCATGTTTTTTTGTGGAGATCCATAGAAGGCTGCTAACTTGGCATGGTATTACTAGCACCCATGCCTGGATCCCAGATTCACATGACACCTGTCCTGTGATTATTCTCGGTATAGCATACATATATATATATATATATATTATATATGTATATATATATATATATATATATATATATTAGGATACATACATTATGAGCCTAAGATCATATACAGGCCCATAGATGTCACTGATTTATCGCCCGGTTCATTGTCAAGCAGCACGACCTCCGGATTTTGCCAGCATTAGTTTCATACATTCGTACCTGTTCTGTAGTTCCGTATCATTTAGCTTTGTATAACATTTCACATTTTAGCCTCTGTATTAATTTACTAACATAAACCTGTAAAGATGGGGACGCCACCTGAACGAAGTGCACACGACTGGGGAAAGGTTTAAAGTATTTATTTATCAATTCAAGAGAGCGCCGGGAACCTGTCCGGATCGCTCGGGTCTGGGCGCTCAAATGCGCTCCTAAAATGGCGGCCGCGCTCTACGTCATCGCATTCTCACACGACGACTAGAGGGCGACACTACATATCTCCCTTCTTTATATAACAATAAACAAACCATAAAGATTCTCCCTGGGTCCCAGTTAATTCGCTTCGCCCAGTTCATAGTCTCTGTATTTGGCAGGCCTCACTACTGTCCTCCCTGCCCGCGTGCGTCTTACCGGAGTGGAGGCGAAACTCTCTGAGTTGTTCTCTGCCTGGATCACCAGTCTGCTTCCAGTTCCCTTAGGACTATCTCTCTCGTACGTCTCCCCTGCCTCCTCCTGATATCCCCCAGCGAGGGTATTGTCTCCTTCATCGTGCTCCGCACCTCTTCTTTCTACGTCGGAGTCTTCTTCTCCTCTGCGCAGTAACGAGCCGTCTGTAGGAGAGCTTTGACTCTGTTGTGTCCTTGATCTTTCTTCACACGTCCATTGCATTATCTTGTTGCATTTGGACATGCGATCCTGTGACCAGACATTTCCATCGCTAAGCAATGCTGCTCTGTCGTACACCTCCTTTACTTGCATGGGCAGGCTGTATTTGCTGTCCCCTTTCCTTCTCAACTGGGCAAGTTTGACTCTGACCCACTCCCCTCTTTCTAGCGAGGTTTCCTTCACATGGCGTTTCTTATTGTAGTGCTCAGTGTATATTCTATGTGCTCTCTCCAAGTTGTGCTGAACCACTGCTGGTGATCATTTACTCGTTACTGTCTTTTCCTTCCACGCCAGATTGTCCTTGGTGAAGGGGTCACGTCCTCTTAGGATTTGGAATGGACCATACCTTGTGCCAGTGGGTGTAATGCGGTAGGCCCACAGCATACTCTGCACTTCCTTTTCCCAATCCTTGCCCATCGCTATGGCGGTTTGTATGGAACCCATTATGACACGATTAAATCTTTTGGCTAGCCCATTGCCCGCTGGGTGGTATGTGGATGTGTGTTTTATCTTGATTCCGTTTCGTTCCATGTATTTGTACCACTTTTCCGAGGTGAATTGGGGCCCATTGTCACTCAGAATGGAGCAGGGTAAGCCTTCTCTGAGAAAAGTGGCCGTAAGAAATCTGAGGACTGTCTCCGTGTCCATCTCCTCCTGTATGTCCACTTCTGGCCACTTTGAATACATATCGATGAGTACGCACACATACTTCGGGGTTCCCTGTGCATCCAGTACTGGCCCTAGGATATCAATGGATAACACCTCCCAAGGGTTAGCAGGGTTGTCGAACTTCCCCAATACTGGCCGTAGTAGAGTTTGAGAATTGTCCGCTCTCTGGCACTGGTCACATTCCTGTACGTGCCTTTCGATCTGGATATCCATTGCCGGCCACCAGTGCACCTGTTTGATTCTCATCTTCGTTTTCACGATACCCAGATGTCCTTCATGCAATACAGCTTACAGGTGCGGTACCAATGACGCTGGGACGACGACTTTATCCCCTTTAAACAGGAATGTCCCCTGATCTCCAATGGACAACTCCTCTCGAACCTCGAAGAGTTTCCTGAGCTCTGCTCTGAGATGCCTTTTCTCGGGCCATCCTTGTAGCAGGAAGTCCTTAACGTCTTTGATTTCTGGATCATTTTCATAGCCTAGTTCCCATTCTTGACCGCTTATCACTTTCTCCGGGTCTTCTGCAAAAGTCACATCGACTTCGTCCTCGTCTGCGCTGGTCGGCGCTTCCTCCATCGCTGAGGCTTGGCTGAGATAATCAGCTACCTTGTTCCTATTTCCTGGGATGTACTCCACATCATATCTGTAGTCTAACAGCTTCAGAGTGATCTTGGCGATACGGGGTGTAGCGCTGGCGTCACTGCAGGACATGAGTATTTTGACCAGGGGTTTATGGTTTGTCTTGAGCTGGAACCTCGTGGCCCATAAGAATTGGCGGAATTTCCCCATGGCCCACACAACTGCCAACATCTCTTTTTCTATCACGCTGAATTGCTGTTCTGTTGGTGATAGGGACCTGGAAACAAAACTGATGGTCGCCATCTCTCCATTCTTCCTTTCTTGCATGAGGACTGCTCCTAATCCTTTTTCGCTTGCATCTGTGGTTAATACGGACTGTCCCTGTGGATCATATCCTTGAAGGGGCACTACTTTGCTGATGTCTTCCTTGATTTTCGGAAAGTCTCCTTGTGCCTCTTCTGTCCATGTAAACGTTGTTTTGTCTCGTATGAGCTGTCGCAGATGGTGCGTCTTGGTGGCAAAATGCTGCACAAACGTACTGTACTGCTCGGCCACCCCTAAGAATGACCTCACTTCCTCTTTGTTCTTCGGTGCTGGCGCTTCACATATCACTTTGACGTTAGCTTGTTTGGGTGCAATGCCCTGTTCACTGATCTCATGCCCTAGGTAGGTGACTGACGTCATACCGAACCGGCACTTTTCCCATGCGGCCATCAGGCCATTTCCTTCCAAGACTTGCAACGACTTTACCAACTTTTTGTCGTGGTTGGTTTGATCCTTGCCTATCACCAAGATATCATCTTGGAAGTACTGTACTCCCTCTAGGTCTTTGAACAGTTTGTGCATACGTTTTTGGAACACTGCCGCTGCTGACACTAGGCCGAATGGCATCCGGCGGAACTGGTAGCATCCAAAGGGTGTTATGAAGGATGTCAGTTTCCGGCTCATATGACGCAGGGCTATCTGGTGATAGGCTGAGGTGAGATCAATGGTGGAAAGCCCCTTTGTTTTTACCAGTATCTCTTCTGTCTGTGGTAACGGGAATTTCTCCACAATCATGCAAATGTTACGTTCGCGTAAGTCCACGCGTAGACGGACCCTGCCATTGGGTTTCATCGCCACCACCAACGGAGCCAGCCATTCTGAGCAGTTTATCGGTTCGATGATCCCGTTGTCTTCCAGTCTCTGTAACTCCTGTTGTACAGCATCCCTGACCGCTATGGGTATATTCTATACTTTGTGGGAAAATGGCGTGCCATTCTCCTTGAGATCTATTCTGTGCGTGAATTTCGCTAGTTTACTCAGTTTTCCCCCGAACACTGTGGGGAAATCGCTTTTCATCTTTTTGAAGTTCGGTTGATGATCTGTGCCGGTCATCAGGACTTGCGTGTCCCCTCCTGGGTTCAATTGTATGCCCAAGGTGCCTTGATCCATCCACCTGAGGACAGACGGACCCGGGAGGGAAGGCGCAAAACAAATGGACTACACGACCCACACAGCCAAAGAAATCGAACAAAGAGAGCACAAACACGTGTTACAGATTCGGAAGTTCGTCCCATGCGGCGTACGACAAACGTTGTCCTGCTGCATTCCGAGCGAAATGCATGTATTGTGGAATCGTGGGACACTTTGAAAAGGTGTGTCGTCGCAAGTTGAAGAGACCAACAGTGAAATACGTGACGCAAGACCTGGGAACAGAAGACGAAGGAGGAGTGGATGAAGAAGACAATGTACTGTGCGTCGAAGAACAAGTGCTAGGCATTGACTGCAGACACTCCAGGAAACCGGATGTATGACGTTACAACGCATACTTTTACAACGCCTAACTTTACATCGCAGTTTTTACAACGCATACCATTAACACGCATAGCGCTTTGGGGTGCTGGATAGTGAATAGTTTAATTTACTATTCCAACTCCAGTTCCCGTGGACACTAGGGAAGGTTATTGGATAGTAAATTAACCTATTCCCTATCCTAGAGCGCCCCCCAGAGCAATGCGTTGTAATAGTTTGCGTTGTAATAGTTTGCGTTGTAATGACCGCGTTGTAATGGTAGTGCGTTGTAAAAGTTTCGTTGTAAAGGTTGTTTACCCAGGAAACCACAATGTGACATGGTAATAGGAGGTGTACCGATCAGGATGGTAGCAGATTCGGGTTTCCCGTACACCATCGGACAATGTACAATGTGGATCGAAAGCTTCAAACCTAGCCTGGAATCGCACCTTGAACCTCCAGACATACCTCCTGTAAAGTTTACAGGTGAACCCATTCCAATGGTAGGATATCAAGCCCTGAAGTTCGAGTTCAAAGATCGCAGTACAGAGTGCAAACTATGCGTAGCAGAGAAGGGTGATTGCTAGTTTCCTTAATGCTGCGACATAGTCGTCTATGGATTTGCCCGTCGCTTCTTTCCTCCGTTGGAAGTTGTATCTATCTATGGACGTGCACACCGCCGGTCTATAATGGTTGTTAAGGTCTTCTATCACATGCCAAAACACGTCGTCGTCCGCAGCCTGTCGTGGAGTGGGGACTAGATTCTGGAAGACTCTGATTCCTTCTGGACCTAAGTTGTGCAGTAATATTCTCTTCCTCCTCTTGCTGGGAAATGCTTCTCCACCTTCATCCTCTAGGGCTTCTAAGTAGTTCATGAAATATTCTCTCCAATCCTCCCACTTCATCAAGGGCTAACCTGGTTTGGGTAGGAATGGGATTGGAGTCGTGAGTAAAGACGCCTGCGCACACATTTCGGCGCGTCGTTCTAGCGCTGTTTCTTCTCCCCTGGGACTGCCTGGCGAGCTTGCGTTTCTGCTGTGCTTTCGGTTCTGTTGGGGCTCCAAGGCACCCTCCTCTCCATGCCGCACTTGTTCCGCCAGGGCCCTGGATGTCCAGTAGGCGCTTTAGTGGGTGACGCTGCTCTTGGTGGGGCGTGATTCCTCTCTGCTTTGCTCTTTCCTTCCTATGGTGGTTTATCCCATTACGTGAGTTGCCTCCCTCTTTGGCGCGCTCATGTGGTGTCTGGTAGTGCCTGTTCCTCTCCCATGGGGTGCTAGGTCTGCTCTGCTTGGAATGGGGCTGCCCTCCTACCTCTGTGTTCTATTAGGTTTCCTGCCCCCTTAATCCTTTCTTGCACTGGCTCTTGGTGCTTGCCTGTGGTGGTGTTGTCCACTGCCACGCTCTCTTGCTGCCTGCACTGTCTCCCCCGGGTCACTGCTCCTTGTGTCTTCCTTGTTTCTTTTTTTTGGTGGGTCCTTGTGTCTCCTTCCTCTTTTTTTTCGGATCCCAACCTCATCGCCACTGTAAAGATGGGGACGCCACCTGAATGAAGTGCACACGACTGGGGAAAGGTTTAAAGTATTTATTTATCAATTCAAGAGAGCGCCGGGAACCTGTCCGGATCGCTCGGATCTGGTCGCTCGAATACGCTCCCAAAATTGCGGCCGTGCTCTATGTCATTGCATTCTCACGCGACGACTAGAGCGCGACACTACAAAACTGATATTCAGGTTCCTTTAGTGGGCTTACAGCATACACTTTAAGATGGCTGCCATAGGTCTGCTCACCAATTTAAGTTCACCCGTGATCAAATAATTTCCACGCCATTTTCGGTTTTTCCCTCATAAAGCCGGCATCACAGGTACCCCCGGCTCTCGGCATATCTCCGTACCTTTGAATTCCCGGGGACCACGCATCAGCATGAGCTGAGGCTGCAGCTCACCACTTGTGCTTTACGGACCACTTTCTCACTGTTGGCCGTTTAGTTTTGCCTTAGCCAGCCATCCATCCGTGCACTAGTTTTTAACTAACTGCCGTCTGGCATATTATTATTCACTCTTCCTAGTATCTATATCCAAATCTGCTCACTATGGATGAATTATTTCTATCTGCACACAGGCGGCAACTCACGCTTAGTTTGCCCTAGCCAGCCAGCCAGCCAGCCAGCCATCCATCCATCCATCCATCCATCCATCCATCAAACCATCCATCCATCGGCGTTAATTACCACACTGCCGCTCGGCACATTATTGTCCACCCTTGCCAGCACCCCTTGCTCACTATGGATGAATCATCCCCTGTCCACATATTATATGTTGCTGCTTAAAGATTTTTTATTAAACAACCCAACCTCGGTTTATACCATCTGCCGCTTCCCAGATTCAGTAATATAAATCCCATCTCTGTTGGTTTGCCCTCGGCATGCGATACATATTCCTTCACTAAGCAAACCTAATCTTGGTTAAATCTTTATTGCTGCATTATAGATTGATCAATATGAACTCCATTTCTGCAGGTTCATCATCCTTTTGAGTAGAGAGCCCTCTTTCGAAAATGGATATTCAGCTTGATGCTCGTCTGTAAAATATATACCTTTCAGGTATGCGCGACTTTGAATATTTTATCTGTACTTTTTAGAGTGTGCATCCATATAACAATTCAAGTAATAGTTTGATTTCTGTTCCACCAGTTGCTAGAGGACCTGCCCACACAAACATTGCTACAAGCCAATTCATGTGACAAGAGCTACCTATATTTGGGTAAGGCGTCATACAATCCTCACAACTCTACAGTTTGCACTAAAAACGTATCCTGAAAGCCCTGAGCCTCATCAATATCCCAGAGTTCCATATAACTACTTTGGAACACACGTCGCTCTACTTTGTGGTTGGCTTTATTTGTTGTCACATCAGGACATGGAACAGTATCCTTAGCAGTAGTGGACAGACAGCGCAACTCATACCTTTTCGGCTAAGTTAGATAGAATCCTGACTGTTTAACTTCATTGCTATATTACTAATATAATATTTCCATTTAGCAATGCAGGACCCTCTTTTTTACACCACACCTAGGAACTCTCGTTATCTAGCGATTGCTTTACTTGGAGGATATTCCATTGTATTTCGTGTGACCAGCATCATCTGGTAAGCTGTATTCATAGTGCAGTCATGGACAGTGCCATGACCTACACTCTTTACTAGGTATATTATTAAGAGATCACCAGTCACTTTTTTAAAATATTGGGTAAACTTTCATCAAGCATAACCTCATCACTAGCTCTTCACTATTTTCGAATGTGGAAAGTTTGGACCTTGCGCTTCTTCTTTTTCTTCATTCTTGTTCTTCACATCTACATCCTTCTAACTTTGGATCGGTATCCAGGTTGTTTTAATGTGGGGAGTCATTATAACATATGTATATATTGATTAAGGCTATTTGCCCATTTTGCAGAAGAGACACTCACTCGTGTCATTTAAATTTACAGAGAAGCAATTTAGGAAGTGGCTTTCCTGAAGAAGGCATCTCTTTACCGAAACGCGCGTAGATAAATATTGCCACACCTTTTATTGGTGCAAACTGTGTTTGGATTTATGAATTAGTACAATCATGTTATCATTTTGATATTGTATTATGGCCGGTTTACAATCATAGCATATTAGATGTACAGAACGTGAAAAAACAAGCTTAACATGTATGTGATTTGTATGTATGGATAAATGGATGAATGTGGAATGTTTGCAGATTGATTTGTTGTTTTCTCTGTCAAAAATATTATAAAAACAATGATGAAAATATTTAAATAAAACACTATTTTGTATTGAGTGATGGTCTATGCCCTCTATTAGAATATCACGATGTATTTTTAAACATGTATTGAACTTGCCCTAGGAACTTTACAGAATGTATTTCCCTGCCTAGGTGAACTTCTCATTAGTAGCAGGGGGCCTCTAACCTTTACAGTTAGCCACTTCATTTTGTATACTCTCCGTACCCATTAGGGTGAGCCAGGCCTCCAACAATGGTCCTCCCTCACAGCTAATGTCGCCCTCCCCTCTAGCTTATGGGACTCGGTGTGTCCACTCAAAACAGACCACTTCATGATTGGAGGGACCTGGAGTTGAACCGTTCCTGCCCTTGTTGCCTGCAGTACCTACAGATGGCTCTTTAGGAGGCTTGGATATGGGTTACAGTTAACACCCCACACCATAATGTTGTACTTAGGAACTGGTTCGGCTCTGGCTGTGATCTAGGACTGCCACCACAATGTTATTCATGGAGTATGTATCATGCTCTATGATCCCCTCTGTCTCCCATTTCCCCCATCCCAGCCAACTTTACTACACAGTTTTATTTTGTGATTGGTTGTGTTCAGGTCCCACTGCATAGCCCGCATATGCCACCTGGCATGATCCACAAGCAGGATGCAGGAGGTCATAAGGTCCATCAGCCTCAAGGTCAATCTCACCGATATCCAGGATAGAGGCTGAAACATCTGTGTCTTAGCCCGAATATCCCAGACTCGCTGCTTGGGAGGATAAGCCTGAAACTGCGCTGTATCCAGAACTGCTCCGAAGGGGCGAACCCACCTTTAACAACCAGTCGTCGAGATAGGGGAAGACTGGAACCCCTGTTCTATGCAGATGAGCTGCAACCACCACCGTCACTTTTGTGAACACCCAAGGGGTGGCGGTGAGGACAAAGGGGAGCTTGGAAAACACAGAAACTGGAAGTAAGCGTCCTGCAAGTCCAACGCTACCATCGAGCATCCATGGTCGAGGGCAAACAGGACCTGAGCTAATGTCAACATTTTGAACTTCTCCTTCTGGATGAAGCGATTGATGTCCCTGAGATCCAGGATGGGACATAGGCTTTTGTCCTTCTTGGTCATCAGGAAGTAGTGGGAGTGACAACCTACTTCTGGGACAGGGACTAGCTCGATAGCTCCCGTGGCCTAGACAGCCGTAACTTCCTGACGGAGAAGGGCCAAGTGATCCTCCATGGAGGGTTGGTAGCATGGAGGGGGGGTAGTCTCAAAGGAGAGGGAGTAGCCCCTGCAGACTATCTGCAAATCCAACCTGTCCAATGTGATGTTGTGCCAGTGGGGGAGGTGATGGCGGATCCTGCCGCCCACTGGAAACAGGTAGCCCTGAAATGTCAGACTAGGAAGGCTTAGAGGCTGCTTCAGAGGGGACACTGGTGGACTGGCCCGCCCCCTGGCCCCCAGACCCACAGTGTTGGGTCCCAAGTCCCCAGCCCCGCGGAGGCTCGGTAGCTGGAGCCAGCCTATGGCCTGGGTGGAACGTGGTGGGGCATTCCTTCCGTAGCCACGAAAGGGTCGAAAGGCAGACTGCACGGGACGAGAGGTGGCAGCGAGGCCCAAGGATCTTGCCGTAGCGCTAGAATCCTCGAAGCGCTCGAGCGCATGGTCCACCTTGTCGCCAAATGGTCGTTGGCCATCAAAGGACATGCCCAAAAGAGTCGATGGGACATCCCCAGAAAAGCCAGTGCTTCTCAGCCAAGCAGAGCATCGTAGGGCTACTGATGTAGAAATCGTTCTACCCAGCGAGTCGGCGGTGTCCAGCCCACAGCAGATGGCGAACTTTGCTTCATCTCTCCCCTCTGCAACTGCACGGGAGAGTGTGACCCGGGCCTCCTCCAGCCACTGTGGCAGCACCTGCGCAACCGTATCCCACACAGAGTGGGTGTAACAGCCCGAGAGACATGCAGTGTTCACCGACCGCACTCCTTAGCTAAGAAAACATCTTCCCAAGATGGTCCAGCTTCTTGGATTCCCTAGTTGGGGGAGCACAAGGGAACATGCCTTTGGATGTTGAGGCTTGGACCACCAAGCTCTCGGGGGTAGGGTGTTGGGAGAGGAAAATTGTGTCGTCTGGGGCCGGGTGGTGGCATTGGGCAATCATCCTATCCACAGGAGCCCCTGTGCTAGGCCTGGACCAAGTGCTTAGAAGGATGTCGTTGAGATCCTCATGGAATGGCAGCAGGGGCACCGAAGAGGCCGCTGCCGGCTGAAGCACCTCAGTCAGTATATTCGTCCTGACTGCCACTGTAGAAAGCTCATGGTCCAATGCCTCATACGCCCTACGCTTCGCCACAGCATAGGATGCTCCCTTGGCCACAGTAGGGGGAGAAAGCATGCCAAGGTCTGGGAAGGTATCCAGACCACTGGCTTCCCCCAACTCCTCTCTCCAGTCCTGCTCCTCCAGCTGGTCTGCCAAAGGGTCAACAGACCTCCCCCAGTCCTTCTAACCTTCCTTTGGCTGCCACTCAGGGCGATAGGGATCGCCAGGGGAGAACAGATGTACAAAGGTACCGGTCTGTGCCGGTACCGGCGTCGGTCCGGTTCCGTGTCCAAGTCGAGGGGGAGGCCGGGGTCGACGCCGGCAGGGGACACAACCAGCGTTGGAGGTGGCAGAGGCGTCGTCAAAGGAATTGGTGCCAAAGGAGGTGGTGTGAGGTCGACTGGCACCGATTCGGATCCAGGCCTAGATCCCTGGGTCCCTGCGGCGCTGAGGACAGAGCAGCTGGCACCGAAGGCCTAGAGCCCCCAGCTGAGTCTGCGGGGCCCGAAGGTGCACCGGCAGAGTCAAGCTTTCCAAAGATGGAGTGGAGCACTTTGTAAAATGCACGAAGATGGGCAGGGGAGCTACGGCTCCCGGGGAGAGGGGGAAGCTCGGAGCCGTCCCAGTAGGCTCTTTGGGCAGAGCAGAAGGACAATGACCTTCAGCGTCACGCGTTACGTCGGCTGATGGACAGGGAGAAGGCGAAGAGCGACGGTGCTTCTTTGCCTTCTTCTTGTGCTTTGACTTACCGAAGATGAAAACTTCGATGAGGAGTGATGGTGGTGACTCCGCGAACGGTCCCCCGACCTCCCTCTCGACTGAGACCTAGAGCGGCGCAGAGCTGACTGCCGGGTCTGTAGAAGCTTTTGGTACTGCTCCCACAAAGACTTTGGGTTAATGGCCCTAAAGTCGGAGCACAACTTCGGGTTGTGGTCGCGCTCCAGACACCAAAGGCACACGCGGTGCGGATCCGTGACTGACATCAGCTTGTGACAAGAGTCACAAGGCTTGAAGCCGGTCTGCCGAAGTTACATCCATGCGTGCACTAGGAGTTGAACGAATCGAAAAAGATGTTGACAAAAGTTGTAAAACATTAATCAAAAAATTACTAAGGGTACCGCTCTCTCCAGATCTGCGCTGGCTGGCGCGGAAAAAGAAAGGACTGACATCAGCGCGCAGGGAAGCGTCTAAGTAGATATCGCAATATCATTCCGGCGATCTCGACATTATCGACAAACGCGGAGTTGATCGACGCCACCTACTGACGCGTAGGGGTACTGCTAAAGAAAAAAATTCTCCGGATCGAGTCTGACGCCTGGTGGTAAGACTAAGGGAAGGAATCCATAACTAATAGTCTCTTCCAGATATTACTGCTCTTTTCTATTCAATACTGCCCTCAGCATAATGGCTTACTCTCATAGATTTAAAAAATGCCTTTTTTAGAATCCCAATACATAAGAATAGCCAGTACCTGTTTATTTTCAAATTTGAAAGCAGGTGTTTCACAAGTTACTTACCTTCGGTAACGATATATCTGTAAGAAACAGTAGTTAGTATTAGATTCCTTACCTTAGAATATCCCCAGGCGTCAGACTGGATCCGGAAACTTTTGCGTAGCAATACCCTTGCGCGAAAGTAGGCGTCGTCTGCGGCTCTGCGTCCGTCGTCGCGTCGGGATGGCGTCACCGGAGTACTTAGACGCCGCCCTCACGCGCTGGCGTCAGTTCTTATACACAGCTTTTCCGCGCCAGAAAACGCAGAGCCATGATAAAAACCAACACTGATGCCATAAAAACTAGGGCCCTGAAAGGGGATGACCTTAACCCTAGATATCAGTTCGCCGAACGGGGAGTATGGGTGGGGCGGTAAGGAATCTAATACTAACTACTGTTTCTTACAGATATATCGTTACCGAAGGTAAGTAACTTGTGCATCTGAAAGAAACAGGTTAGTATTAGATTCCTTACCTTAGAATAGATACACCAGCAATATCAACTCCGGTGGTGGGTCTGCGAACCAATGATCACACCAGAAAGTTCTGTAGAACGGAACGGCCGAAAAATCCATCTCTCCGGACTTGGCTGTCCAGGCAGTAGTGTCTTGCAAATGTGTGCAGCGAGGCCCACGTAGCTGCCTGACAGATGTCCTGCAAGGGGACTCCCCGGCCCAGGGCAGTAGTAGCCGCCGTGGCCCGTGTGGAATGGGCACGAAGCCCCACAGGACGCTCCTTTCGAGCCAAAGAGTAACAAGCCTTGATGCACAAGACGACCCATCGAGAAATGGTTCGTTTGTGCACCGCCCATCCCTTCTTAGCTCTCACGTAACCAACAAAGAGTTGGTCATCCACCCAGAACTGGCGTGTGCGATCCAAGTAGAAAGAGAGCGCACGTTTTGGGTCCATACGGTGGAGCCTCTCTTCCTCTTTCGAGGGATGCGGAGGCGGAAAGAAGGTGGGCAAGGTGATGGACTGCCCGATGTGGAAGGCTGTGACTACCTTGGGCAGGAAAGAGGGTCGCGTCCGCAACACAACTTTGTCCAGATGGACTGAAAGGAAAGGAAGCTTAGAAGAAAGGGCCTGGAGCTCACTCACTCTCCTGGCAGAGGTGATGGCAACCAGGAAAGTGGTCTTCAGAGTAAGGAGACGAAGAGGACAGTTGTGAAGCGGCTCAAAGGGAGCGCACATCAGAAAAGTTAGAACAAGGTTCAAGTCCCACTGAGGCATCACAAAAGGAACTGGTGGAAACATATGAGTGATGCCCTTCAAAAACCTATTTACAACCTGGGACTTGTACAAAGAGGGCTGATCAGGTAGCCTTAAGAAGGCGGAAATGGCCGAGAGGTAGCCCTTCAGAGTGCCCAGAGCAGAGCCCTGCTGGGCAAGAGAAAGAAGAAAGAGAAGAACCTCTGAAAGAGGGGCAGAAAGGGGATCCTCAGCATTTGCTGTGCACCATGCCATAAACTTGTTCCACCTGCAGGCGTATACCGACTTTGTGGAGGGACGCCTGGCTGCCAGATTCACATTACAGACTTCAGGAGGCAAGTCAAATGGCCTCAACTGCCGCCGCTCAATCTCCACGTATGTAAGTGGAGACTGGACACGTTCGGTGGAGGACCGTCCCCTGCTGCTGCGACAGAAGGTCCTCCTGAAGGGGCAGACGAATCGGGGGATCGACAGACATGCTGAGTAGCTCGGGATAACAGAACCTCCGTGCCCAGTCCGGAGCCACAAGGATGACTTGGGCCCGGTCGCCCCTGATCTTCTTCAGCACTCTGGGCAGAAGTGGTATAGGCGGAAAGGCGTACAACAGACCGCAACTCCACTCGCGACGAAAAGCGTCCCAGAGCGAGTGCCGCCTTGGAAATTCCAACGCGCAGAACTGATGACCATTGCGCGTTCTCTTCTGTGGCGAATAGATCTAACCAAGGCTCTCCCCACTGCTGAAAGAGGCCTTGCACCACGTCCGAGTTCAGACGCCATTCGTGATCCATCATGCACTGACGGCTGAGCTCGTCCGCCCTGGCGTTCAGGGAACCTGCCAGGTGTTGAACCACCAGGGTCACGGCCTGGTGTTCCAGCCACTGCCAGAGGCGCAGAGCCTCCTGGCATAGTGTCCACGACCCCACCCCGCCCTGTTTGTTGCAGTACCACATGGCGGTGGTGTTGTCCGTGAACACCTGCACTACACTCCCCCGGACAGAGGGGAGGAATGCCTTCAGTGCAAGTCGGATCGCCCGCAGCTCCAGAAGGTTGATATGGAGCTGGGACTCCGCCGGAGACCAGAGGCCTCTGATCTCCGCCTCTCCCATGTGGCCTCCCCAGCCCTGGAGGGACGCGTCCGACACAACTACATGCTCCGGTTGGGGTAGGGACAGGGATCTGCCGCTGACCCAATCGCAGTCCGTGAGCCACCACTGCAACTGTCTTGCAGTGCCCTCCGAGATCAAGACATGGTCGGACAAGTTGCCCTGATGCTGGGCCCACTGAAACTTCAGGTCCCACTGCAGAGCCCGCATCCGCCACCGGGTGTGATGCACCAGAAGGATGCAGGAGGCCATCAACCCCAGAAGCCGCAGCGTCAACCTGACCGAGACTCGGGATAAAGGCTGAAAGATCGGAATCAGAGCCTGAATATCCCGAACCTGCTGTTCGGGAGGATAAACCCGAAACTGCGCCGAGTCTAGAACCGCTCTGATGAAGTGGAGCTTCTGAGAGGGACACAGGTGCGTCTTCGGCACATTGATGGAGAACCCCAGCAGGTGCAGGAGGTCGGCCGTAGTCTGGAGGTGGCTGTCGACTGTCTGGGGCGAGCCCGCCTTCAACAACCAGTCGTCGAGGTAGGGGAAGACTGAAACCCCTAACCTGCGCAGATGAGCTGCGACCACCGCCATCACTTTCGTGAACACCCGTGGGGCGCTGGTAAGGCCGAAGGGGAGCACGGTAAACTGAAAGTGCTCGTGGCCTACCGTGAACCCCAGGTAGCCCCGGTGGGCCGGCAGGACGGGGATGTGGAAATAAGCGTCGTGCAAGTCCAACGCTACCATCCAGTCTCCTGGGTCCAGGGCAGCTAAGACCTGAGCCAGTGTCATCATCTTGAACCTCTCCTTCCGGAGGAAGCCGTTGACGTTCCGCAAGTCCAAGATAGGGCGTAGGCCCCCTTTGCCCTTCTTGGGAACCAGAAAGCGGTGGGAATAACAACCACATCCTACTTCTGGCCCAGGAACGCGCTTGATGGCCACCTTGGCCAAGAGGGCCGTAACTTCCTCTCGCAGAAAATTCAAGTGATCCCCCGACACGCGGTGGTACTGCGGTGGCATGGCTGGAGGGGTCGCCTCGAAGGGGAGGGAGTAGCCCCTTCGGACGATTTGCAGCACCCACCTGTCTGATGTGATGTCGCACCAGTGGAGGAGGTGATGGCGAACCCTGCCCCCTACTGGCGTCTCGTGGGCCTGAAAGTTCGGACTAGGAAGGCTTTGAGGCAGATGCTGCGGGGGTGGATGTGGACTGGCCGCGCCGTTGTCCCCGGGCACCGCCATGGCGGTTACCACGTCCGCCACCGCGCTGGATGTTAGTATGCGGCCCGTGGCTGGCAGGACGTGTGGGGGCACCCCTTTCTTGGCCACAAAAGGGGCGAAAGGCAGCAGATTGCTGGCGCGGGGCTGATAGGCCCAAGGACTTGGCCGGAGCCCTGAAGTCCTTAAAGCGCTCAAGCGCACTGTCTGCCTTGTCGCCAAAGAGGTAACGGCCATCAAACGGCATGTCCATGAGGGTGTTTTGGACATCACCAGAAAATTTGGCAGACCTCAGCCAGGCGTGGCGACAAATCGCCACCGTCGTTGCCATCGCTCTACCCAGCGAGCCCGTGGTATCCAGTCCACATCTGATGGAGTACCGTGCCGCATCTCGACCCTCCGCAAGGGCTTGGGCGAGTTTAGTCCGGGCCTCCTCCGGACATTGTGGCAGCACGTCCGCGACCGTGTCCCACAGAGAGTGGGTATAACGACCCAAGAGGCATGCGGTGTTAACTGACCGCAACCCCAAACACAGTGGGGAGAACATCTTTTTGCCATACTGTTCGTACCTCTTGGATTCCCAATCGGGGGGAGCCGTCGGGAATGCGGTCTGGGAGTTAGAGGCCTGTATGACCAGGCTGTCTGGGGTGGGTGGACAGAAAGCAAGGGTCACCCGGAGCCGGGCGGTGGCATCTGGCCACGTTCCTATCTACAGGGGGACCTGTAGCAGGCCTGGACCAGGTGCCCAGAAGAACGTCAGACAAGGCCTCATTAAACGGCAACAGAGGCTCCGAAGAGCTTGCTTGCGGTTTAAGGACCTCAGTGAGGAGGTTAGTCCTCATGGCCGTGACGGGGAGTTCAAGGGATAAGGCCTTGGCCGCCCGCGTCAACACCACACTATAGGCTGCCCCCTCCTCCGTAGCCATGGTAGGAGGGGAGACAAAACCAGTGTCTGGCGAAGTGTCCAGACCACTGGCGTCCCCTAGTTCACCTGCCCAGTACTGATAAGGCTGGCACTCACGTGCCAGAGGGTCCTCAGACCCCTCCCAATCCGCCTCGCCACCCAACTCCTGGTACTCAGAATCAAATGATGGGGCCGGATCATAGATGAAAAAATCTCCCATCGGCGTCGAATGCGGCGTCGAGCGACACCGCTCTGGTGTCGGAACTGGACCGAGGGGGGGACTGGGGACGGCGTCGACCGTGGTCAGCGCCATGGGCGACACCCTAGGAGCCGGCGCCGGCAAGGTCGTAAGGTCGACCGGCGGCGACCCGGATCCGGCGGAGCCCTGCGGCATCGGGACCGAAGTCGCTGACGGCGCCGGTGCCAAAGCACCCGACGGCGCCGGGGCCGAAGCACCCGGCCCGCTTGGGCTCCCAGTCGGGGCGGCAGGGCCCGAAGGCGCCGTGGAACCCGACGGAGGAGTGAGCGACCTCATGGCTGTGAGGAAGGCGTCGATCTCCTCCGGCGTTGCGTTCTGCCCAGGGACCGGCGGGTATGGAGCAGGCCGCGACGCCTGCGGCTCCGACGGAGCCGTGTGGGCGGTGTCACCCGAACACCCGGCCGCGTCGAGCGAGCGTCGGGGGGAGTCGGAAGAGCGATGTCGCCTCTTCGACTTCTTGTGCCTCTTACCTGAGGACTTGGAGCTGGAGGAGTGGTGACGATCCTCTGAGACGTGATGACTCCAGCCCCGCGAATGGTCCCTCGACCTCCTTCCGGACCGGGACCTCGAACGGCGTGGGGCCGACTGCAGGAGCTTGAGGCGCTTGCGGGACCGCTCCCGCCTAGCCTTCGACGTCAAGGCCCGGCAGTCGGGGCACGACTTGTCATTGTGGTTGGGCCCCAGGCAATGAAGACACCGGCGATGGGGGTCGGCAACCGACATCAGTCGGTTGCAGTCGACGCAGGGCTTAAACCCGGGCCTCCCTACCGGCACCGTCGGAGTCGTTCGACTTCGAAAACAATGATCCAAAAGATCGAAAGTTTAGGACGCGGAGCCGCAGACGACGCCTACCGACGCGCAAGGGTACTGCTACGCAAAAGTTTCCGGATCCAGTTCCGGGGATATTCTAAGGTAAGGAATCTAATACTAACCTGTTTCTTTCAGATACATATTTTTTTAGAGCACCTTAAGGGTACACTGAGAGTCCTAGCATTTATAATAAGGCTCTTAAAAAACAATTGGACAATTGCCTAATGCAGACAGGTACAGTTTTATCGCAATATATCGATGATTTATTAATAACTGCTGAAACAGAACGCCAATGTAAGAAAGCTATGCATGATAGTCTGGCATTTTTGGCTTCACATGGACATAAAGTTTCGCCAACTAAATTGCAGTATTGTCCACAGGAGGTCACCTATCTAGGTCACCTCCTGTCGAAAGGGGAGAGAAGATAATCACCTGACAGAATAAAAGTGGTTCAAAACATAGCACCACCTGTAACACAAAAGGCTGTATGTGCATTTTTTGGTATGGCTTCTTTTTGGAATCAATGGATGCTGGCCAAACCTTTATTGTCCTTGACACATAAAGAGGTGACAGATCCTGTTCCCTGGGAAACTGAACATGACAAAAGCTTCACAGCCTTAAAGTTGATCTTTGCAATGCATCTGCTTTGGGAACCCACGATTGTTCTAAATACTTTGCTTTATCTGTGTATGAAAACAAAGGTTGCGCTTTGGCTGTTTTAACACAAAAACATGGAAAGCAGAATATACCTTGTGCCTATTTTTTCGCAACACTGGATCCAGTATTGAGAGGCCTACCGAACTGCCTTAAAAACATTGCTGCATGGCTACTGCATTAAAATAGGCACACTCAATTATTCTTGGGCATGAGGTTACAGTATATATGCCTCACTCAGTAGACATTCTGTTGAACAAAACTAAGACCTAGTTTTTGACTAACACCTATGGCTGCTAATGTTACTCAGGAACGATGTGACACCATTAATCCAACCATTCAGATGCCTCTTCCTTTGGAGCAGGATGCGGTACAACGCGAATGTGTGATTATCACTGACACTGAAACAAAGGGTCAGTGGATCTGGTTGACATGCCACTGCCTGATAAAAAGGAAATAAAGGTTTGAAGGATAGGGGTGATATTTTGAGTGACCACTTAGGAAGTTGGGTAAATGGGAAGGTAATTACTAAATGGATACTGCCAGACAGCTTTGTGTTACCAATGGTTCAAATGGTACATGGTCCTACACAAGTGAAGGGTATCACCAACACCATCCTAAAAATATGAGAGAACAGCAATCTGAGGAAGACAGCAGTTTTGTAAACATTGTATGGTGTGCACTCAATACAATGTAGGATAAGAAATACCAGTACCCCAAGGCCATTTTTGAATGCGGTGAAATATGTTCTGTAAGATCATGAGGAAAATGGCGCAATCATTTTTGTTGGGTAACAGTATGTTGGACAGAAGTATTGGAAGATAAAAATTTATAGATTTTGGACGCTACATGACCCGTTTTAAGCCACAATTGGAATAATGTAACGGTAGGAGAATTGGGAACCGTTCGTAGTTTAGCAAGAGCAACTTTAATTTTAAGAAAGGTGTAGAAGTCTAAGTTAGTGAGAGAGAATTGTTGAGCTAAAGAGGAGAAGGGTAACGGATCGATATTTGAATCATAAAGATGACGCACAAGCGAAATCCCTTTAGTAGCCCAATAAGACATCAACTTGTGATCAATAACAATTTTAATCTTAGAATTACGCCAAATTGAGGACCAACATGATTTGTGAAGAGGAGTAGCAACTCTCTTGTCTACCAACCGGACTGCTGCAATGGTATCTAAAATGATCGAACGCGAAAACGGAATAGATAAAGTAGAAGTGGTTAAAAACGAAGAAGGTGGCAAAGGAGCAGAAAGCTCCTGTTCAATTAACATCCAGGAAGGCATATGATCAGGAACCAAAGAAAACCAAAGAGCTCCTTGAGAGGCTAAAAAAGCAACTTGGTATTTCTCCCAATCAGGAAAATTACACCCCCCCCCATATCATAAGGTTTTCTCAAAAACTTGTAAGCAATTCTAGCTCTCTTGTCATTCCAGAGAAATTTAGAGGTAATGACATCCACCTCATGAAAAAAAGAAGAGGATAATTTCACCGGAAGCATAGATGATACAAAATTAATGATAGGTGTTATCATCATTTTCAAAGTTTGGAGACGACCCCACCACGAAATCTGTTTCGGAGACCAGGTGTCTAAAAGACGACGTACTTTGGTTATAGTCTGGGCTTCATTATACGCTACAGTATCATACAGGGTACCACAAAACCAGATCCCTAAATATTCAAGCTGTTTAGATTGCCACTTAAAACCTGCAGAACCCATATGCGCTGGGAAGCAATAAGCATTTAAGGGGAACATCTCTGTATTGTCTCTATTAAGGGTATAACCCGAAACCTTAGAAAAAAGAGAGATGGTGTCGGTAATGGCGGGAATTGCCAATACAATGTCATCAGAGAAAATAAGAACATCGTCCACATAGGCAGCTGTCTTCATACAATGGGAGCCGAAATTAAAACCTTTAATGTCTGGGTGGAGATCAATCAATCTGAGGAGCGGGTCAATAGATTATAAAAACACAAGCGGAGATAAAGGACAGCCTTGTCTGGTGCCTTGGCAAAGGTTAAAGAAAGACGACGTGGCCCCATTTACTCTAATGTTGGCTCTAGGTTGAGCATAGAAGGACATGACCATATGAACAAAAGAGTCCCCAAGGTTATGCGCATATAAAACAGCACGCAAAAAAGGCCAAGAGACCTTGTCAAAGGCCTTTTCGGCGTCAAGCGCCAAAGCCCCCGGCGGAAGGTTAGAACGTTTAGCTGAACCCAAAATATGGCAAAAGGTACGAACGTTGTCCCTAGCAAGTCTACCCTTGACGAACCCAGTCTGAGATGGGTGGACAAGCTTAGGAATATAGGACTCCAAGCGCTTGGCCAGAATCTTGGCAAAAATCCTAGCCTCCATATTTAGAAGGGAAATAGGACGGAAATTCTTGGGATCGGAATGATCCTTAACCTCTTTTGGAATCACCACAATAGTGGCGTCAGCTGCGGAACCCGAAACCGACCCCCCTTGAATAAAGGCCTCAAAAACCGACTTAAGACGAGGAACAACAGAAGGAAGAAAGGTCTTATAAAACAAAATGGGGAAACCATCAGGACCGGGAGCTTTCCCAGACCGCGTAGCTTTGATTGCAGAAATAATTTCCTCAGAAGTAATCGAGCCACCCAATTTGCTACTATCCTCCACAGACACAGATTGTATAGGATTTGTCTTCAAAAATTCTTGACATTGGGCAAAAGATGCCTGATCAGTGGGAGTATAGAGCTTACTGTAAAAATCTCGGAATACATCAAGAATCTCCGTAGATTGAAATTTTTTGATACCAGAGCTATCATTGATAGAGGAGATCTGCGAGGATTGAAAAGAGGATTCCTGAAACTTCAACGTAGCCTCCAAAATTTTACCTGCTCGGTTTTTTAAAAGTAGCCGTTTAGATTTCGGAGCTCTCTTGGTAACAATAGTGTTGTAGGAATACTTTAAATTCTTAATGGTCTGTAAGCACATGTTGTCCTTAGAATTGCGATAGAGAGATTTTTGCTTTTTGATTTCATCCGCTAAATCAGCAAGTTCCTTTTTGATGGCAGCATTTCTTGTCGCCATACGCTTAATAATGAGACCGCGAAGAGTGCATTTAAAGGCATCCCACAAGACTATTGGAGAAGAAACAGAGCCTTCATTATCAGCGAAAAAGGTATCAATTTCTTCGGATATGGCCAAAATTTGAGGATCATCACGCAAAAGCTCAGTATTTAATTTCCAAGAGCGAGGACGCGATTTAGGAGCTAAGGACAAAAGTGTAAAGGAAACAGCCGCGTGATCAGAGACAAGAATAGGATGAATGTACGGGGAAGAGGAAGACTGCACAAGAGACGAATGAACCAAAAGATAGTCAATAAAAGAGAAACTAGAATGGGGAGAAGAAAAGAAAGAAAAGTCGCTACCCATAGGATTATGAAGACGCCAAATATCTTGAAGATGAGTAAAGGAACACATATTTGTCATCTGCTTATGAGCTTTAGGAGGACGGAAGCTAAACGCAGAACTTCTATCTAACAAGGGATCCATTGGTAAATTGAAATCACCACCCACAATTAGATTACCTTTATGCGGTGTGTCAGTTAATGTTTTAGTAATTGTTCGCCAAAATGAGGGGTCATCAATGTTTGGAGCATAGATATTCATAACATAAAGATCGTCCGTACCATCAGAGAACTTGAACTTGGATAGTAACCATCTGCCCTCCGAATCATGTTCAGTAGAGATCACAGATAAACTGGAATTCTTAGAAATTAACGTTATCACACCATTCTTTTTGCCGGAGGCCTCCGAACAAACAACGTCAAGAACCCAATCCTTCTTTAAAAACAAGGCCTCTTTGGAGGAAACTTTTGTTTCTTGTAAAAGTATCAAATCTGAAGATAAGGATTTACAGTAATCCAGAATTTTTGATCGTTTCACCGGATGATTCAATCCTTTAACATTAAGGGACAACACATTCAAGCCCGGCATACTCCTACCAGAAAAGATAAATCATAATACGTAGATAACAGAAAAGAGAAAACAGCGTCAACAGAAGACCACCAACGTCGTATTACAAACAACACAAAAGGAGAGCCCCAACAAGAAATTCGTGAAGAGAAATAAGAAGGGAGAAAGGAGAAAAGTGAAAGAACTATTTGATGATCCAAGAAGAGAAAGAGAAAGAAAGGTAAGGGAGAGAAAAGGAAAAGAGAAGGAGGAATAGAGGCACCAGAAAAAAATAGAGAGAATAAAAGAAAAAGACCCACCAGGGGAGGTCTATAAAGGACCAAACTCATACCTGAGGAGACATGGATGCGGGAAGCAAGAGGGATGCCGGGACGCATACAATAGTAAAAGTAGCAAAACTAAACCAGACAGAAAAGAAAGAAATAGGCCAAAAAGAGATAAGGTAGACAGAGCGATGCAAGAACTCAGAATGGGATAGAAGAAAAGAAAAACTGTAAGAAGCCTCTAACTCAAAACACAACCAGGAGCATAAGGGTGCACCATACAATAAGATAAAGACCTAATGAAGAATTATGAGCAAGCAGTAGTGCTAAAAAAATGCAATTAACAAAGTAAACAAGCAAAGTATCCCTAAGGATTAAACAAACATCTTATATATGTAGCATACATACGATATATGCAGACTTAATGTCTTAGAAATATTATAAGAGAAACATCATAGATAAAAAAGAACAGCATCCGAACAACGCAAAGCATGATAAGGGAAGATAAATACTTAACTTTATATATATGGCATAAACAATTAGCAAGATAAGGAACATAGCAATATGCAGAATGAATTCAATAAAAAATATTGTAATAAAGAAGCAACATGAATCAATATGAAACAAAAGTAGTAATAAATAGGAGGCCATCGGAAATAAAGAGTAAAACGTGGAGAAAGCGCACAGTGAGGTCATAGAAGAATGAAATATAAGGTATCGGAAAGAATAGAAGCATTGCAGCGAAACTAACAAAACAACGCAAATTAGAACGAACAAAAGACAATGTAACAGAACATGCTGACTAATAGGAATAAAACGACCAAAACACATGAGCCGAGCATAGATAAAACCTGTTGCGGTACAGGAAACATGAAAACCGAACGAAGCAGAAACAATTATGATATAAAAAAAGACATATATCATCTAAAAGGTATAAGGAGGTAGAATAAACACTCTCAGTGTGAAGGAAAAAGAAAGATAGAAAGAGAGAGTAAAAAGACTAATTACACAAGTAAACAAAGGACCAATGACAAAGGCTAGATGAACGGAACGCAAACAGAACAACCAGGGAATGAGAGCATCATCAGAGAAAAAATCAGAAAGAGCGACAAAGACCAATGCAGCAATAGAACGCAGAGAGGAAAACCAAACGGACAGGAAATACAAAAAGAAAACACAAACTACTGAACAACTATAGAAAGCTACGGGGGGAGCCATAGTCAACATGTAACACTAAACAGTGACACATGTCAGACGGAAAAATGTAAAATCACAGAAAAAACACAAAAAGAATCAAGATCCAGAAGGAACTGGAGCAGGTGACGAATCCATCTGTGATTCAGATTGATTATCAAGAAAAGAGGAAAGATCTGCAGGTTCATCAAAAATTCTATAGCGGCCCTAGAATGTGATACGAAATTTGGAAGGACCAGCAAAAGAACAAGGGATGTTCATGTCCAACAGACGCTTCCGCAGGTTGAGGAAACCCTTTCTACGAATCACAGTATCTCTCGCAAAGTCTTGCGAAATAGAAATGCGATGGTCCTCCCAAGTCACTGATTTGACCTTCCTCATATGAGCCAAAATCTGCTCTGAATGTTGGTGACGCAATGGTTTGAAGATTACCGCTCTTGGGCTTGTAGAAGATTTAGACCTGAAGGAGGGGACACGATGAGCCCTCTCAATCTCAAAGTCTCTCAGGAATGAAATTTGTAAGGTAGAAGGAAGCCATTGGTAGATAAAGTCAATCATTGAAGAGGCTGACTTCTCTGCGTCTTCAGGAATACCAAAAATTCGTAGGTTACTTCTCCTGCTACGATCCTCCTGCTCCGTAAGGTCTCTCCTCAAAGCAGCCATTGAACGATCCATTTGTTGAAGAGACCGTGAGTGTTGGTGCGCAGTATCTTCCACACCACTAATGTGAGATTCCGCAGCAGTGACCCTAACAGATAATACCTTAAAGTCATTCCTGATAGCCGCCACCTCAACTTGTAAAAGGTCAGTATTAGTTTTAGTAGATTGTGCGATATCGTGAACCGCATTGAAACGCGACAAAATAGTATCTAATGTGGCATTAGAATCCTTCTGGGAAGATTCCGGAATAGGAGAGTGCTGTTTGGACCTCTTAATAGCCCCTTTAGAGTCCTTGGTAGTAGAAGGAGCGCCCATGTTGTCCGCCATAACCACAGCCCACGTTGAAAACACCAACACTGTATCTGAAGAACGATGCGCACAGAGAGAATTCAACATTTGTAATAAAAGTAAGAAAAAAGACAAGTCTCAAGGGCTACTTGTGAGCAGTAAATGTGGGAGCAGCAAACGTTGATCAATGGCCGTAGCAGTAGAGCATAAAATGGCGATTTAAGCTCGAATGACGAGAAAAAATACCACAAAAAAGAATCCTCAAGGACTCAAAAATACAGAATTTCAGACATCCAGTAACCTCGCAATCAGGTTGACCAGAACATTAATCCAAAGGAGGCAAAAAATCTAAAGCAAAACATCAGGAGGACCACTGATGAATATATGAGGCACACCAAGCAGAAAAAATCATGAAAGATAACTGCCAGCAATAAAAACGCAAAGCTGAAGGTGAGAATAATGAGTATTGAATATATTAGGAAATGTCACCTCACTTCAGTAGAAACAACAGCTCCCAGAATGTGTCCTGCACCTGAGGTAACAAACATGAGCGACGCCACACAGGAGACAAAATGGCGGCCGCACGTAAAACCAGTGAGCGGAGCTTCAAAGTAGCGGAAAGGAAGGTTCCTGCCATTCGCCGTGACAGCAGCGCATCTCTTCGCGATCCTGGTGCATTCCGATGAAAGTTGCGTTGTTCAGGAATGAACGCGTTGCTGATAGGGATCCCACAGACGTCCCGGCAACCACTGTCCTCCCGGAGCTCAAGCGCCGACCGCCATCTCAGAGCGGCGCGCAAGCCACGCCCCCTCCGGCCTTACATTTTGACCTCCCTGCACCCAACCATATGACTACATGGCGAAGGCATTAAAGAAATTATAATAAAACAATCTAACATTAAAAACCCACTATGGATACACTGCTAGTTTGTTAGCTGGACACTGTTCCCCTTTTTGGTGGATTTGTAATAATTCTGCTTTAGAACAAACCCAGAGCCACGGCTGAGAGGACACCACCTGCACACGGGAACACATATGGAGACAAGAGAAGGTTAAATTGTGAAACTGCAGGGCACCCATCACCAGCTTTGATGGGATTTATTTTTATTAGCTACAATTAAGTTAGTTTGTGATCTTTTAGAGTGAAATATTCAAGAGTGTAAAGCCATAAGAATGGGTGTTTGGTAAGTCCACAATGTCTAGAGAGGTCACAGGGATACATATTTGTTGAAAATACTAGGTTTGGGATGTCAGATAACATGGGTGACAAATGAGGAAACATGATGGGGAAGTACTGGGGTGATTTTCTTTTTTTAGAATTGGCTTAATAGTCATTAAGTGCAGTTGCTAAACTAGGTTATCCCATCTGCTGGCAGTGTAACATCACCAGTCGTACATTGAAACATATAATGTATGACTCATCATAGGCACATCTTTCAGAATACAGAGCAGGCACTATTATTCTCCCAATACAATATCAACATATCCATGGTATTGAGGTGTTCAAGTCTAGAATAACTAGAAAGTGTGATGCAGTTTAGTGTAAATTGGCTGTTATGTTCAATCAAATGCAGTCAGACCAATTACAGTCAGCTGGAAAGTGGCAATCAATATAAATCACAGCAGGTCAGTCAAATAATTATAGAGAAGCTAACCGTTGTAGCAAATGGCTGAAATACAGCTCAGTGCTGAAGACTGACCAGAGGTGAATGGGAATGGGCAGTTTGTATGGAACTGAAATCAAACAGTGGTTTGCAAAAGGTACGTCTATTTTGGATTTTGACACCAGTTGGTTACTTTTGCACTCTTGCATACAAATGCTTGAACCAAAAAAAACTAAATATTCCGTTATCAAATTTACTTTTTGGGATCCACAGATGAATCGCCTATTACAGGTTTGAATGATGTTCCTGGTGCCATTTCCTGAAAACTTGACACTGCAGCCTGTGGGATAAAACAGAAAAAATGAAAGCACAGAATTATATTTATTTTATAGTCCACTGAACAATCACTTTGACATATCATGGACTTTATTATTAATATGATTGGTCTTTGCCTTAAATATTGCTAGGGCCATTTAAAAATCCATCCGAGAAAGATAACATAGTTAATATCCGGCAAAATAAACAGATTCAGTTTAAAGTCAGACGACATGTTAATATTAACATCTGCAATATGAAAGAAACTTCTAAATAATTCAAAGGAGCAAACGCTCTAATTTGAACTCAACTGCATTACAGAGCAACGTTTCGCAACTGACATATCTTCGACTTGTTGTTTTTTCTTTATAGGATATTCCAAGCGATTATTGCTGGTATAACACTGATGTTGTCCTGCATTTAGTTTAATGGAAGTTAAAATAAACTTAATAATAATCATGGATTATTTTATGTATTGCCAAAATACAATCTCGCCTTCGTCAAAGTGCTATAACTACAGTTAATACTGTTTACTAACAACAAAATGATACTCAATTTAATGAACTCTGAAAGATGAAGGCCTAAGCTAATACTCCTTGGATTCCAACCTCTCTACTGCAAATGCATAGAGACCCCTGCAGAGGGTACCTAACACACTGGGCTATATTACAGAATGAAAAATGTATTGCAAAATGGATTTCACACTTAAATTAACCTACAGCAACAGTCCTCACACTATTTTGACTATTTGTTATTACATTTAGCACAATATTAAGGCCCACATATTAGGACTTTATATAACTCTTTAAATGACAACATGTCACTATTGTTTGAGTGGTAGTTCTGCCATCAAGGATACACATGACAATCGGCATGAAGACAGCAAGTAGGTGAACTTGTTTGATAAGTCAAAAGCAAAGCCTCTGTTAACTAAAACATGTTTATTCTTGGATAGTTAGAGGTTACGTTTGAATGCTCCCACAAACTATATTATTTTTCAACACACAGCAAAATCAGACTGTAAAGCAGATACAACTACATATCTTTGTGAACGAATACTTCATAACTAAATTACAAGCAAAATAAAAAACTTTTTGCATAAGGAGAATGATGATGGCACTGGTCAAGGAGGTAGGCTTAGTACATGGTGCACACTTATTTAAGTGACACACCGTGCACTAATCCAGGCAATCTTTATGGTGATTTTAGTGGTCTTTGATAACCATAGAAAGCTCTCAGAAGGGTAGATGTGGAGCGCAGCCTGCAGGCTAATCTTGAAGGAGTGTTAAGCAGCTTGTTTTATCAGATCTAATCATGCAGTGTAGATTAAACGAAAAAGTACCTCACAGTGTATATATAAAATATGGCTATTACACAACACTCACTAACACATTGGTATATCTGCTACCTGGATATATAAACACAAATTGACAATAATACTTAAATTGCAACAGGTAAGTAAGCACACAATACATTGTTCTCCAGGGGGAGACCAAACCATATGCTAAAAAAGTGGAATGCGAACTGCGACCAAAGTTATTCTTGGACAAGGAGACTCAGAGGAGCTGGGGTCACAAGGAATACCCAAGATAGGTACCCAGGAACACACAGAGGCTGTGTGCGG
Source organism: Lissotriton helveticus (assembly GCF_964261635.1). NCBI lineage: Eukaryota > Metazoa > Chordata > Amphibia > Caudata > Salamandridae > Lissotriton > Lissotriton helveticus. The sequence continues at coordinate 634,564,582 of NC_136057.1, read as the reverse complement.
AGTAGAAACACAGCCGCGTGCCCAACAGAAGTCAACTGGAAAGCTGCATTGCAGTTTTGCAGATGAAGGACGCTTCCCCGTGGACCCTGAATAAACTCTGTGGAAGACAGAAGGTTGGAGAGTCACCACACCCGTGGATACCCCAGAACTCAGGACACCTACACCAGGATGCCTAGGTTCGAAGTAACATCGGAAACTGCAGTAGACCACAATGGAGGATGTCAGAAAAGATGCCACTGGAGAAGACTGTGCAGGTGTCCAGTGGAATCCAAGGGTTGATTCTTCAAGTGAAAAACCTGCAAGCAGAAAGGTAAAGTCTATGACACTCAGAGCTGAAAAGGAGGCACGGAAAAGCAATGCCCACCAATGTCAAATGGTTCAGAAGAGTTGACGGTGATCTTGTCGCTGCAGCAGTAGGGACCAGGCGACGCTGAGGGAGACCAGGAGCCTGCACAAGCTGTCCTACGTCGGAAGTCGAGAACCAGGGGGTGGTGACTGACAGGAGCACCAACAAGCTTTGGCAGCTGCAAGCAGGCGTGGAAGGTGAAGAAGGTGTAACGTTGGGACCAGTAAGATCAAGCAGGAGAGTCAGAGGAGGCACTGAGCAAGCAGGGGAGCCCACTTGAGCAAAAGGAGACCCTCATGAGGACCCACAGGCCGAAGACGCTGAAGTCATAAGAGGACTTTGAGCAGCTCACCAAAGATGAAGGCCCACGGTGAAGAGGATGCGGTCAGGACGCTGTACTTAGCAGGAAGAGATGCTGGAGGCTGGAGCTTCTTGAAGCCCGAAGATCACTGGGCTGCAGAGCTAACTAGCCTTCGCAACGTCAAGACAACGCGGTGCACAGGGGTTCGTCCCAGGGGTTCAGACGAGGGATACTGGCCTCACAATTGCATAAAGGACAGGTCAGGCCTCAAGGGATTTGCTGAACCACCACCCGTGTTGCTGAGCCTTTCAAAGTCTGTGGAACGTCAGGAGCAGCAGACCGGTCAACTTTGTTGTGGTGCCTGCAGAAGCAGGGGAGTGGCTCCTTCACTCCAAGGGAGATTACTTTGGGTGTCCTTGATGCCCCCAGGTCTGCTGAAGATCCTGGAAGAAGTATAGACACAGACGAGGAAGACTTTCAGAACAGCGAGACCAGGAGTAGCAGGAGTCTTCCTTGATGCAGTCTCAGTTCCAGGCAAAGTCCAGCGAAGTGCAAGTGTCCAGACGGTCGTAGAGTGACGTGGTACCAGTCTTGAGTCTTGTCCCACATTGAATCTGAAGACTCACTCACAAGTAAGCCCTTTTATACCCTAAGAAAGGGGTTAGGACGACTGAGGGGTCCCACCCAGAGGAGGGGCTGGACAGGGGGGAGGACACTCCAATGTCCTTTGTACAGTTTTGCGCCAAAGTGGGAGCCCAGAGCTCCCTGAACTGGCTCAAACTGGAGTATGTAAGGCGGACACCAAATGGGCCCTTCAACGCAGTTTGGTGGCTCTGGCAAGCACCCCTGCACCAACCCAATACACTAAGTCCTGCCTGGGAGGTGGTCACACCTCCCCGTAACAGGAAACCTATTGTGATAACTTCCCCTACTTGAGCTTAGCTCAGCAGCAGCAGGGCAGAATCATGTCTGGGGTCAGCAGCAGGTCTAGCTTGCTGGCAGGCCCTGAAAGGCTGTTGCCGGGAATGCTGGGGGCTTACCGAAGGAGCCACCCAGAGCATGGAATCATACCTCCAATACTGGTAACGGTGTTGGAATATGATTCCAACATGTTTGATGCCAAACATAACCCAGGATCGGCACAGCCACTAGATAGTTAGCCATTGCTTAATAACGGATGACCACTATCTGTATCAAAATGGCTGGCCGCACTTACAAGGCCTGGAGCATCGACTCTGGGGTTTGTAGAGGTGTCCTGCTCATGCTGGGTCACCCTCACACTTATAACCAAGCACCCTGCCTTCAGGACTGAAAGGCCTGCCATGGTGTGCCTTTTAGGTTTTAACTAATCACACAGGCTGCAATGACATGCTTATAGTTACAGTTTAAGTGGTCTCTCATGGGTGGCACAATAAATGCTGCAGCCCATGGGAAACCTCTAGTGTACCTATGCTCTGGGTACCTTAGTACCATATACTAGGGACTTACAAGGGTACACCAGTGGCCAATTGTGGATGTACAGAAGTACTTACCATGGTCAATTTAGGAGGAAGCAGAGTGACTAGGGTCCTGATTAGCAGGGTCCCAGCCATACTAGTAAAAAAACATACTGGCACCAGCAAAAAGTGGCGGTAACCATGAAAGCGGATACTACTTTCCGGCAAATAGTCAAAATGTTCATTATGTGAATTAGACGACCTAACATTAAAAAATCAATGAAGACTAACACACACAAAAGCAAACTCAACTGCAAACGTAGTATGAACCTTGCTTTGTCATTTATTTGTTGCACCACACCCCATGATGACACACATATCATATTAATAAGGTAAGTAATCAATATTTTAGGTGTAGTTTGCCAGAGATCACATCTATGATATTAGTAAAAGCTTCTATTTTCATTTGCTAAAGCAATAATCAGTAATAATAGTTGTCTATCGTAAGCCTCTTTATTAGATCTTGCAGGTCAAGTAGTACACTGGAAAACCTTAAATATTGTAAAAAGCATTACGAAAAATTGACCTGTTAACAGTAAACATACAGATAGAGACTGGCTAGGGAAATATGAACCAGGCACATTAAGGTTACCTTAAACACACAAAATGTAATGAGAGGAATGCTTGCAATCAGTCTAACCACTTCCATTGCTCTGAATTGCATTACAACCCATAATTATGTTGACCAACATATCAACCAAGTTTAGAACAAGCCATATACAAACTAGTTTTGACCCTGCCCCAATAGGAACAGCCCAGCGGCATCTGACACCAATCCAGTCCCAAAGTTTGCCCGTGTGCACCAAAAAGTCTCCGGGCTTTCCTCCACAACACAACAAATAGAGGCATTTAAGACGACCATTGGGCCCCACTAAGCCCAGGACCTCCAGTCAGACTAACACCGGGCCCTTCCCAGTGCCGGTCTACACTATCACTCTGGCTCCAAGGTCCACACCAGTGCCATTCATGCTGGTCCCAGGGCCAGGTCTGATTCAGTCACCAATGTTTGACCCCTTGCTGAAGTCAGCCTGTGCCAAGCCTATGTTGCACTCTGAGATGCAGACATAATACCCACATAATTTCTTACAGAACGTTCGGAAATGGCACTCACACAAAACTATTTTTCATTTCAACAATCTTTCTCTTTACAAAAGAAAGCAGATAACAGGGAGGCATGGTCTGACCCCAGTTTTGCAATCCTATAAATTGACAACTTTGAAAGCAATCAGATATTGACCTCCTGGAATCCATATTATCAAAATATACATTTATAGAAATGGTACAATATTTTGCTCATTTGGAAGGGGAGTAATAAGTCCCTTAATTGTATTTTTTTTAAAAATTATTTTATTATTAATCCACGATCGTACAGAAAAAAAAGACAAAATCAAAACAAAGTATATCAGTCAGCGGTACAAAATTTCCTACGTTGATACATAGCCTAAGTAAAACTTAGAAAAGGAAAGAGGGAGACACTACAGACAATTCTGGGATTATAAACTCATATAGGTCCCCACTGGTCCTCATATTTCAAGTATATAACAAATAAGTGGAAAAGGGTCTAAGGGGAGTCAATATTTAAAGACCCAACGGACAATCTACACCCCCAAATACCATGTAGAAACCAACATAAATGACTGTCAGCGGTCTATGTTATAAACCAAGGTAGAATAAAAAGGCTATGTGTCTGAAATAATGTAAATGTCACTGAGTGCGGGAAATGAATCCCATCAGCCCACCCATATGGCGGAGCATCATCATCTGGGATTTTTATGGATACTCGTCAAGATAGGGAGACACACCTGTTGGAATAGTGTGTTATTCTCCACTTCTCCGAGACCACCAGCGATGGATCTAACTAAAAACTACCAGAAAATGGGTGAAATGGTGTGAGATATTAATTGCAGTGAGAAAAATGTGTAGACAAAAAACAAGTGTATAACTTAAAATTGGCTACCATGACAACAGGGAATAATTTTAATTAGGGAACAATCATGGTGTCAATGTTAAAAAAAGAGTGTATGACAGTTTGACAAAATAACTGTCAAGAAAGGTGGTATAATGGTCAACATGTTTCTGCCAATTCACAGGGACATTCCCTTATGGCTTTCATCAGGACCTAATAATACACTACTGCAAAAAAGAGATGTGCAAAGCAAACAAAGTATTTACACCAATACAGATGATACCGGATATATTGTAGTGCGCGGAATGTCTCCTGCGTCTCTCAGTCCGGTTCGAATTTCTAATGGATTCTTTCCTGAAAAAGTTCAAAACGAAGAAACATACATATAACAGACACATAGAACACATATTTCTAGCCTAATTTTAAATAGTTGCTCATAAGTCAACCTTCCTAGAGATAGTAATCATGTTTATAATAAACTTTACATCACTCACCCAATGATTCTTGGGAGCAAACCTCACCTCTCCTGGCCACTGCTCAGGAATTGGAGGCCCGCTCTAAATTAGTGAAAAAATAATAATAATAGTTAAATGGTAGTATTGGTTCTCTCACAGAGTGATACCAAACCCATCATTTCACTATATTTACAAACTATAATTGAACCTTGGTATTCAGTTCTAAAAAAGTACAGACAGCGGTATCCACCGTAGCCCACAGATGACGGCGACAGTGTTTGATGATGTTGAAACAATTTAACAGAAAACACCCCATCGTACTAAGATAGGCTGACAAGCAGCAATATCGGTATATAAAAAAGTAGCACTAGATAGAAGCATGCTAATCTAGCGAAACCATTCCACAGCACAGGTACCCCTTTTAAAAGCACTGAAATTCACTCTATGTAAGCGGAATGGTGAAAAAATCGCTGCATATAACGCAGCGCCCGTCGTCCTGCCACTACTCACCTCTCCGTCGGTACCTCTGGCCTCGTCCTAAGCCAAGGGGGGAGGTACCGACTGGATGAGGCGAAGTCCTTTTGCACGGTGTGTAAGCCAATCATGGCCTTCAAAATCGTCACGTGCCGGTGCGGACCGGTGAGGGCAATACAAATATCACCGTGGACCAGAGTGAGGCCCGCAACTCGTCACAGCCACCAAACACCGCCCACTGGACCGAGATACAGCCAATAGCAGGCGTCGGTGACCGCGGGCTTTTTTCACTGTATCGAAAGAGAGCCCTCGTTACTATAAATAATGTATGTGTAACACCAGGTATCGGCCGTGTAGTTTGAATAACAACATCGCCCTCAGTATAATGTCGTGATGTTGCAAGACTGGCGAGTGCAGAGAACATATCGCCAAACAACCCGGAAGAAACTATCAGTAGAGTGTACACCGCTGATTGGACAAAAATATGGCCAATAGCGGAGAGCGGTCTGGAAGCGGCAAAAATTTTATCTGCTGTATTTGACAGTAAATTGTCGTTTCGAAGCAATATACATGTTTTGCAGATAGCCGGTCAGAGAGTTTCTCTGTAGTTCATGTAGAAAAATATTTTGATAGTCCAATGAAGGACCGACATAGAGCCAATTAACACAGAGACGTGTGCAAAAGTACGATTTGAAATACTGCTTTGTCAATGTTGTCATACGTGAGCCACAGAGCAACCATGAGGCCCAAAGTCGACAATGGCAAACCTCATCCGATCATAGATGGTGCCTATATATCTGTGTAACTAAAGGAACATCTCGAGATAGAAGGAGAATCATTACTAGCCACGATATATCATGTCTAATATTCACAAATATGGAATCTATATGTTGGACTGATAACTATCGCAACCCAGTCTAACACCTAGTCATGAAAAAAAGACAGATCGAGTAGACAGTTTTAAAAATACAAGATATAGTCAAAGAGGTGTTGGAATATACAGAACATAGATAGTCCCATGAGGTCTTATTTTATCTTTTAGGTGGCATAATGGATCCTAGATAGATACCCACGGGATCTCATCATTCAATCCCTGCGTGTCCCTTTTTAACCTATAAATCCATTTCTGTTCCCTGATGTAGAGGAATCTAGAGATGTCTTTTATATGCGGTGACACCCAAGGTTTTTCCAGAACTGTCCAACTCATTTCTTCCGGAGCATGTTTCATTTGTATGTAATGAGTGGTCAGTCTGGTCGCCTGTTTGTTGCACCGAATAGAGCTCTTATGCTCGTTTATTCATAGTTTTATTCTCCTGGTGGTCATCCCTACATAGCGCAGGGAGCAGGGACATGTGATTAGGTATATCAATTTATCTGAGTTACAATTAGTGTGACTCAGAAGGACCCATGGTCTCTGAGTACCTATCTCAATCGTTAGGGTATTTTTCGTTTGAGGGCAGGCAGTGCATTGGCCACATGGATAATGGCCCTGTACAGGTGGCAGATTCCATAGGGTATTGGCAGGTACTATCTCTGTCCTGTGTGACCTGGGCCTGGTGGGTACTAGGCTGTCCCTTATACTTGAACCCCTTTTGAATGAAAAGAGTGGAGTCTGAATGACGGAACCTGCTGTATTCAAAATTCTCCAGTTTTTTTCTCACTGTTTTTTGTACTCTAGTAGACAGGGTGCTGAATGTTGTCACGAAAATTAGTCTCTCCAGAGGTGGTTTAACTGTAGGAGGATCTAACAAAGCTTCTCGATGGTTATTGCGAGCTCGCTTCTGTGCTTTTTTTATCAGGCGTCGTGGATAATCACGCTCCTGTAGCTTCAAAGCCAAGTCCTTCGCATAGATGTTATAGTCTGATATATCAGAACAATTCCTGCGGACTCAGAAATTGCCCGACAGGTAAATTCTCTCGTAAGGACCTGGGATGATGGCTAGAAAAAGTCAATAAAGAATTGCGTGCCATTGGTTTCTGATATAACTTACTCCCGAGTCGCCCGTCTGCAGGAAAAATGGTGATATCCAAGAACGGGAGCTTGTTCTTACTGTACTCAACCGTGAACGTCAGGTATGGGTTCTGGTTATTCAGCCACGTTTGGAACTCAATGATGGTTTCTTGAGATCCCCGCCATACTACGAAGACGTCATCTATATAATGTTTCCACACCAACACCTGATGGAAGAACGGGTTGGTGTGGTTGAGGACACTGTTCTCCTCAAACAGATGGACGTACAGATTTGCTAATGTAGGAGCGAACACGCTCCCCATCGAGGTCCCCGATGTTTGTAGATAGAGGTTCTCTTCGAATGCGAAGAAGTTCTCTGTCATGGCCATGCGTGCACACTTCATTATGAAGCTGACTGGTGTAATAGTTTCAAAATCTAGGTTTTCCAAGAGGCCTCTGGCTGCCTCTAATGTATCCAGTTGTGGTATGCAGGTGTAAATTGATTCAACATCGAAACTGACAAGGTAGTCAGTCTGGATGTTGTACTCTATTCCAGGTAGAAGCCGCAGAATGTCCTTAGTGTCTTGTAGGAACGTCGGCATTTTCTTCACCAGGGGCCTCAGGAAAACATCAACAAAAGTAGATAATGGCTCTAATAATGAGCCAATACCTGAAATGATCGGGCGTCCCAGAGGTGGTCTCAGCACTTTATGTATTTTCGGCAGGATGAAAAAATACGGGATAACCGGGTACGCTGTGATCAAAAATTGAGCTTCTGATGCTGTGATCCATCCCTCAGCAGCCGCTTCATCGACCATAGTTTGAATTTCAGTCGAGAGGCGCGGGGTAGGGTCCTGTGTGAGGAGACGATAGTATCAGGTATCACTAAGTTTCCTGAGGCATTCTTCTCGATATGTTGTTAAATCCATAATCACCGTGGCACCCCCCTTATCCGCCGGTTTTATTATGATGGTGCCGTCCTTAGCTAGTGCTGTGATGGCTGATCTTTCTTTGTTTGAAAGGTTGGAGAAGGATCATTTGTCGCAGGAGGTGATTGTGGAAAGATCATGTAGAACTGCCTTTTCAAAGGCTCCGACCTGAGGAGGGACCTGATGCGACAGTGGTGTGAATGTTGACGGTTTCTTTAGTCCTGTGTTGATAGATTGATTAACATTAACACCATGATTGTTCCCTATTAAAATTATTCCCTGTTGTCATGGTAGCCAATTTTAAGTTACACACTTGTTTTTTCTTTACACATTTTTCTCACTGCAATTAATATCTCACACCATTTCACCCATTTTCTGGTCGTTTTTGGTTGGATCCATCGCTGGTGGTCTCGGAGAAGTGGAGAATAACACACTATTCAAACAGGTGCGTCTCCCTATCTTGACGAGTATCCATAAAAATCCCAGATGATGATGCTCCGCCATATGGGTGGGCTGATGGGATTCATTTCCTGCACTTAGTGACATTTACATTATTTCAGACACATAGCCTTTTTATTCTACCTCGGTTTATAACATAGACTGCTGACAGTCATTTATGTTGGTCTCCCAATATTTCAAGGCCAAGTTTCTTTTTCCGTATGCCTTTCAAAGCATATAAACTATGTTCTATGTTGAAGGATGCCAGAAATCTGGCCCTCCATAGTTCAAAAGATGGTGCATCCTTTTGTAACCACATTGAGGCAATGCATAATCTTATTTCAGAGGTAGCCATAAATATAAGATACATATGTTTGTACATCACTGATTCCCTCTCAGTTTCTTCATCTATCCCCAATAATACATGAGCATTGGACAATCCTACCCACCCAGTATCCCCGCCAACAATTTCTCAATGTGCATAAATAAACTGTTTTGATGGGTGCACAAATAAAAAATATGTAATCAAATCAAAATATAGCTTTATTCGGTTTCAATTTGAGAATCCATAAAAGCACAAAGAAGAAAAGGAATATAATTTACATGAAGCATTACATTTCTCATATAAACAATATCCGTGTCCATTTAAAAACAAATTCAGAATCAAAATACAATTATTTAAAGTACTAAAAATCAGTTCATTGTCAGTCTAAATCTCATCATAGTTTTTAAAAACATTGATACAATATACAATGTCATCTCATCTTCTAACATTTGCAGTCTTAATAAAGCCGGTCTGTATTGTCTCATTCCCCAGTTTTTAAGTAGAGTAATTAAATACTTTCTCCTAATAGAGGTGTAAAATCTACAAAACAAGATACAATGAATCAATGATTGATGGGATACGTCATCACAAGGGCACCAAATTAGGGTCGTAGACCAAGTGTTAACAACAGGGAAGGTCAACAATCTGAAAAAGCTCCCTGCTCTAAAACGAGTTAGTAGCATCCAAGTATAACTACTTTGGGTGCACACTAAATATTGCTGTAAGCCCTGGCCATGTGACATTAATTGATTTTGCATTACCGAGCTCTTCTTACCCTCCAACTGCCACCTTTTATCTTCTAAGAAAATTAAGCAGATTTCCTTCAGCTTTTTTCTTGAAATTGCTGTTATGGTTGGGGGGTTATCAAAGAATTCGGCATAGCCAATATCTTTACAGAAGCGTTTCACATACATTAACCACTCAATTTTTAGGCTCCCATGGAGTTTCAAGCAGTCCCGGATGTTGTCCCTGTTCAGTTCTGTCTCCTCAGAGGCCCAGACCTTATGCCACAGCAGTATTGGGCTCACTTTTATAAGATCAGATACATAAACTAGGCCCAGCTCTTTGTGGCAGACATAAGTAGAAGTGGACTTAGGTGCGGCTAGTAGATAGCGGGCAAAGGCAATTTCACATCGCTGGATCTCGCCTATGTCCGCAATCCCCCAAATCCCTGCGCCATATATCACGGTGGACACACACTTTGATCTATAAATATCCAGCAAAATATTTACTGGTCGTCCGCCGAGCTTAATCGCGAAATTTCGCACAGCTCCAATAGCGCGGGAAAAAGCTAATTTCCTCATATTAGCAGCTGCAGCCCATGTCCCACTCCTATCAAAATTTATCCCTAAATAGGAAAATGTATTAATAGTTTCAATCTTCGTGATTGATAGGAAAATTTTACACTGGACATTACTCTTTTTGGAGCAACACATGCTAAAGGTTTTAATGAGGTTGATTTTTAATCCTCTTGCTTCCATGTAGTCTGAAAAGGCCGTAAGGGATCTCTGGAGGCCCACTTGGGACCTTGCCATAATGACAGCGTCGTCCGCATACAACAAAGTTTCCTCCAATTTGTGGATAATCCTGTTTATCTTGTATTAAATGGGATGCTATACTATTGATATATAAATTAAATAAAAAAGACGCAAGTATGCATCCCTGTCGGACTCCTTTTTTTATGGGAAATTTGGATGTGCACTCTCCTTTACTGCCATAACGGACCTTTGCGCCCGCCCCCCTATATAATTCTTTAATAAAATTAAGTAAGCTTATGTCAATTCCCAGATGGGAAAGTGTGTCCCATAAAATTTCGGGACTTAAACAATTGAACGCCAAGCTTAAGTCTACGAATGTTAAAAACAACTTATCCCCTTTTGCGACCACATGTTTATCAATAATTATAGCTAAATTTAATCCTTGCTCTACTGTGCCCAATTCTGCTTTAAAACCATATTGAAATTTCGATAAAATACCTGTGTCCGCCGCCCATATTTGTAGTCTGTTTAAAATGACCCTGCCCGCAACTTTCATTAAAGAATCTAAAAGAGAAATTGGCCTGTAGCATTTTGGGTCATTGCGGTCACCCTTCTTAAAAATGGGGACCACAATGGCTTCCTGCCATGTTAAAAGGAACCCAATTTTGTTGGAACAGTTTAAAACATTTGTCAGGAGAGGGGCCTATAGTTTGATGTTCGATTTATAAATATCAACGGGGACCCCGTCTGGCCATGGGGCCTTGCCCCCCGAGCTCTCAGAAATAGCTAATTCCACCTCAGGTAATTCAAAATTAATATCCAGAGGGAATAGGCCCAACAAATGATTTCCTTTCTCTACACATATTTCAGTTGCCACACTCCCGGGTAAATTATCCTTCTTGTATAGTCCGGTGAAATAGGTAACCCAGGTAGCTTCCTCTATTGCCAGTTCTATGTTATCTGATTTTCTGTCTACAAAAAATGGGGCATTCACTGCCTTCCAGAAACCTACGTTATCCTTCTGGAGGCAGGCTTGATAAAGGGCATCCCATGCCTCCTGCTTTATGTCCTTCTTTCTTTTTTTTATTGCGGTGTAGTAGATAGCTCTAGCATTTTTAATCTCCGCGGAATATTTGGGGTCTCTTTTAAGCGCCAATTTTAGAGTTGCATGGGCTTTGCTACATTCTGGGTTAAACCATCCCTCAGCCTTATCCCTTTGCTGTTTCTTCGCTGGCCCCTCCAATGATTTGTTATTTTCCTCCGTAATATTACAGAAAGCCGAGATAACTGAGGCCCACTCGTTATAGAGCGGCGAATTTGAAATTTCTCCACTAGCATTTCAAAAGACATTAGGTCACTATTACAATATAGATCTCCAATTCTTTGGACCACTTTACTTCGCCAATTATCTACTATCTACTCGTTTCCAAAAGGCAGGCCATAAAATCGGTGAACTTGTTTTTTATTAATTACTGGAGAAAAAAAGCAGGCTCTATTTTGTTCCATTTTATTGTGTAGCCGTTTCTCCTCGCTAAATTTATCCTATAACAGTATAAATTGTTAAATATTCCATGATTACTGGAATTTTGTATTTTAGTAATTAAGGAGAAACTGATAGGATAATGGTCGCTAATTACGGTTTCACCTGTTTTAAAATCAAATAAATTGTGCGAAATACTATTAGAGGCCAAGACAAAATCCATCAGCGAATTACATCCCCTGCCGTTAAATGTGGGTCTGAAATCGACCTGTGGTGTACATAGTTCATTACCAAATCCTAGGTCCATCTCAACCAACAAATTATTAACAAGATTCCCGATAAGTGTATGTGCAAAATGGGTACAAGGTTCACCTTTGGTGTTAACTAGGCCACATATACCTGAATAACTGTTTGGGCACAGAAAACAATTAAAATCACCCACCTATAGGACACGATTTCCGGAGAAGCAATCCACATCAGATTTCTGCATCGTATGTAAGAGACCTTTAAATACATTATCTATTTCGCACTTTGGTATATTATTATAAAAGTTTATCAAGTTAATGGTCTCGTTTCCATCCACTGTAAGCTCTAACATCTGATAATAATTTGAAGCAGAAATACATTTTCCGATTCTCACTTTAGAGGTGTTCAAAATAAAAACACAAATACCCCCTTTGTTTCTGCCCCTTGTCGATGACTCGGCAGCAGTGTGGAATGTGCGATACCCGTTAATGTGAATTTCTTCCCTCTCCCAAGTCTCCTGAAGACAAACAATAGAAAGGAATATGCTACTTACCAGTATGCATCTGTTCTTGGCATGTAGGGCTGCTGAATTTATATCTATGCATAGAATAAACAGTAGTACCCTCCTTAGCGGCGGTTGCCCGTGTCAGCTGCAGCAGTCTGAAAGAGAGTTCTGAGAACAGCCTGACCTACAGCAGCTTGCTGTTTTGAGTGCACAACCACGCAGTAGTGTTTGGTGAATGTGTGTATGGTGGTCCATGTGACTGCTCTACATATGTCCTCTAGAGGAATGTTACCTAGGTAAGCCATGGATGCCCCCAACTTGCGTGTGTAATGCGCTCTTGGGGGAATTGTCAACGTGCGTTTAGCCTTTAGATAACAGATTTGGATGCACTTAACAATCCATCTGGCTATACCTGATTTAGAGATGGCGTCGCCCTTGTGTTGTGGAGAGAAGGCAACGAACAGTTGTTTAGTTTTCCTGAAATCTTTAGTCCTGTCGATGTAATACAGGAGAGCTCGTTTAACATCTAGTGTGTGTAGTGCTCTGTCAGCTACTGAATCAGGATTTGGGAAGAATACAGGTTGTTCAATAGTTTGGTTGATGTGGAACTGAGACACTACCTTGGGCATAAATTTAGGGTTGGTGCGCAGCACAACCCTATTAGCATGAATTTGGATGAAAGGCTCCTGAATAGTAAGGGCTTGCAGCTCGCTAACGCGTCGCAGCGATGTAATTGCCACCAGAAAAGCCACCTTCCACGTGAGAAATTGTATCTCACAAGAGTGAAGAGGTTCAAATGGTGGGCCCATGAGCCTGGTGAGGACTATGTTGAGGTTCCAGACAGGCGAAGGCGGGTGTCTTGGAGGAATGACCCTTTTCAGTCCTTCCATGAAAGCTTTAATGGCTGGCACTTTGAAAAGGGACAGATGCTGTCTATTTTGAAGATAAGCCGCCATTGCAGCTAAATGTATCCTGATGGAACTATACGCAAGATTACACTTGTATAGGTGCAGCAAGTAACTTATGATGTTTTGTGTGGAAGCATCAAGTGGATTTATGTTATTATTGGAGCAATATATAACAAAACGCTTCCATTTTGCCGCGTAGCAGGCCCTGGTGGTAGGTCGCCTAGCCTCCTTTATGATGTCCATACAGTCAGGAGGCAGGTTCAGGTAGCCAAACTCTATGACCTCAGGAGCCATATTGCAAGGCTCAACTGCTGCGGATCTAGGTGCTGAATGTCGCCATGGCTCTGCGTGAGGAGACTGGGAGTGAGACGTGGGCGTTGGTGTGGAACCACGGAAGGTTCTAGGAACGTGGTGTACCACGCCTGCCGTGCCCACGTTGGAGCAACCAGGATGAGCGTCATGGAGTGTTGCCTCAGTTTGCGTGCCACCAGCGGTATTAGCGGTGCTGGAGGAAAGGCGTACGCAAATCTGTTCGACCAGTTCATCCATATTGCATTGCCCTGAGACTGCGGGTGTGGGAACCTGGCAGCGAAGGTGCGGCATTTTGCGTTTGTGAGTGGCGAATAGGTCGATCTCTGGACACAAAGACCGGACACGAACACCGATTCCCCTTTGAAGGGGATCTTCAAGTAAGTCTATGTCGCCACACGTCACACCCATTTATCGAGTGTCTCAAGTCCTATTGGGGTATATATATATATATGGATACATATATCTTGTACCCACAGATTCACCTTTACGACGCTAGCTCTCAACTCATCTGGGACTTCATACATCCACCTACAGTTCTCTTTCGCAGAAGAACCTAGTAAGTGTTGGTGGTCCCATTTTATTTCCGTCCTTCCTTGACTTGCCCCATGTCATCCTTCCTAATGTCAAATTGTTCTCCCACAGAACCCTCTCAATGGCGCAAGTCTCCAACTGAAGTGGGACATCTTTAACGCCATAATATATGTAGGTACACCTGTTTGTGGGCCATTTTGGGATGCCCTTTTTAATTAATTCATCCAACTGAGTGATATTCGTATCTATTTCCGTAGGTGCTCAATACTTCTATAGTCCTGATGAAGACCCTAGACTGAGGTACTACCTGCCCTTACCATAGGGGTCGAAACGTCGACAGCATTATCTTCAACATACACGCTACAACAGAAATAGCCATATATGGCCCCCGTGTAATGTTTATATAGGGAACCGTGTGATCTATTGAAGACTGGAAATGTTCTCAGATTGATGCAGAATTGTTCACAGGACACAATTCCTTTTCTATGTCCCCCTACCTATTCCAACCACACCCTACCTAACTGAATCCAACCCCTTTTTCCTTTGACACCCACCGAGCACTGTATTGAATGATGACTTCATCAATTGTTATGTATTGTATGAAATGAAATATAATACCTGTGAAAGTACTGGACATCACTAAATACAGCTGAATTAAATTCAGTTCCATATCCCCTCTGTTTTTGTGTGTACCTTTTAACAATTACTGATGAAATTATTTTAGGAAATGTTATGTAACCGACCACCTTTTTTGTAACTACATGTTGACCCAGGTCGGTGAGTAAAGGGTTTACCCCGCTATTACCTACCACACGTTTCCCAGAGGCTTCTAAGATCTTTGATTCTTTGTCCGGAGGAGGAGCATCACCAGTTGTATGAGAGTTTGCCCGTTTGCGAGCATTAGCCACCACTAAGGAGTCCAGCGGGAGTTGGCCCTTGATGTAGGTAGGGTCCACGGGCGCAGGCCGGTACTTCTTTTCAATGCGGGGGTTCACCACCCTTGCTTTAGTGGGCTCCTTAAAAATGTCACTGGCATGTTTGAGCACACCTTTGAGCATAGGCAGAGTCTTCATGGACCTCTCTGATGTGGAGAATGTATCGAAAAGAAAGTCCTCCTCCACGGGGTCAGCGTGCATATCCACGTCATGGTTAAGCGCTGCCCTCTCAGGTAGGGCGTTGAAAGCGGCAGTATCTTCAGTAGGCGAAGTCTTTACAGCAAAGGAAAGAGTATCAGGAGTGGCCTGAGGGTCAGGGTCCACAGAGTCCGCCCAAGCCTGGGACTCATCTGGGTCAGCATCCATGCCATAATTGAACTGGTCCTCATTGTCTCCCCCCTCCATATCCTCAGTGGCATACGTGGGAGAGTAGGTATAGCCCTGATCATACGAATGTGTGGGCTCAAAAAGAACAAGAGAGGTAGAAGAGTCCCTCTTTTTCTTTAGAGGTATTCTATAATGTTCCATAGGCGCATCAGGCCTGACTTTACGCTGGTAAACAGTGAGTCGACCTGATTTGGCGTCGATGTAGAGTTTTGATTGGTTGTCGTAGGACGGTGGCTGGAATACAACGTCTTCCGACCGAGGCTGAGTGGTTGCGGCACCGGACGTCGACTTGGCAGAGTCGGTAGTCAGAGTATGCTGAGCAGGTTTAGGCCGCGCCGTTGGGGGTAGCCCGAACTTTATCGGCGCTGAAAGCATCGGCGACGGACTGACGGTTTTTGACGGAGGCGGTTTCTTCAATTCGACCGACTTCGACGGTTCAGCACGTTTGAGGCCGTGCGTCGATTTGAGTCGTTGTTTCTTTGCAGGAACGCCTTCGTGCTGCGACGCGGCCGGGTGTTTTGATCCGACTTTATGCTTCGGGTCGAACGCCTTGACCAACATCGACTCCTTCAACATCGGATCGATGGACCGCTGGGCCTCGAGTCCCTTGGAAGAGCCGCCATCTTTGGAGCCGGAAGTTGACGTCGACGGGAGCGTGACGCGCTTCACAGCAGACACAGGCGTAGTCGATCCGATCTTCAGCTCGATGCCCCCTTTCGACCCCGAGGTGTCGAGCGCACGCTTTGACTTGGAAGGTTCCGAAGTCTTCGAGCCGACGGGCGTCTTAACCAGTTTCGGTTTCGATTTTGCTTCCTTCGGTTTCTCTTTCGATATCTCCACCGAGTGGGGCCTATCGACCGATGGCTCTTTTGAAATGTTCTTAGTCGGGCCCGGAAGCGGGACTAGAGAACGGTGTTGAAGATCTTGGCTAAGGCCTTCCGGCGATGCCTCGACCTGAGCCGTGGAAGAGTCTTTATGGGCCCCCGCAACTGCGGTTGGGCTTAGGTCTCCACCTGAGTCGTCGTCGTAGACGGCTCCGGTAGGTTGTACGTCGTCCCCTACCTCGACGATGTCTTCATCATGGACGTAGAGTTCTTCCTCGTCCTCGTTGTTGGTGGAGTCGGGCTCTGAAGCGGGATCCGAGTGCTCCGGATCCTCCGCATGAACAGTTTCTTCGTTGTCGCCACCGAAGATGTTCTCTGGGTCTGGTGCCGATTCCCGCGCCGACTGTCGTGCAGCGCGCCGAAGACTGAGAGTTTTCTTGGATCAAATTTCGAACAGGCCATGCAGCTGGCCTCGTCGTGGTCCG
Organism: Lissotriton helveticus; assembly: GCF_964261635.1. Lineage (NCBI taxonomy): Eukaryota > Metazoa > Chordata > Amphibia > Caudata > Salamandridae > Lissotriton > Lissotriton helveticus. The sequence goes on along the minus strand of NC_136057.1, from coordinate 634,547,870 downwards.
GTGAGAGGCATTTGTTGCACACCGGGTGTACGTCGTTGTGGGGATATTTCGAGTTGCAGACGGGGCAGCGCTTGAACGGGCTCCGTTCCATCATCGATCGTCGAAGGGCCTGTGTCGTCGAAAGTCAAAAGATCTTCCGACGGCGAGTTCAAAGAACTGGAAGGTAAAAAGGCACCGAACGAAAGATAATACCGACGCCCCTAAGGCCTTTTGGCCTCGAAAAAGCAACTTTTAGAAGTTTCCGAACTTGAGTCAAGAAGTACATCCGAACCCAATGGCGGAAAAAAACAATCTGAGCATGGAGGGGATGCCCATGCGCACTGTAGTCCAGGGGAGGAGCCACCTATCTCGTGATACTTCGAAGACTCTTCCAGGACAACAATGTGCAATCATCCGGACCCAACACTAGGCGGCGATCTATGCATAGATATAAATTCAGCAGCCCACATGCCTCGAACATGTATTTACTGTTGACAAAAACACTGGATCATTTAGCTTGTTAGAGAGTCCAGCGACATTCCAGGATAAAAAGGTTATGTACTCTCCCCTGTCCACTGCCTCATGGACTACACAAAGATCATTCGGTACTATGTGCTGTATATTACATGGGGTTAATGGGTTAGTCTCCACAGTAACTATACCACCCATCCTAGTTTCAACGTCTAGCATATTACTGCCTGTTTGAATGTCGGTATCTGTGATTCCCTGGTTATATTTAGTAAATTGATTCCCCGAGTCACTGGTCTTTCTTTTCTTGCAGCTCGCCACCTCACTACCTTGTGTGTTAACTGTAGATGTTTTTAGTCAGTCCACCATTTCTAGGGAACTAAATCTATTTTGTAGGAGCAGATGGTTCTGAGTGTTTAATGGTTCATATTGATGATTTCCAGCCCTACCCTGACAGTGGTTAGTTACACGTGTCCAGGCCCCTCCTTCATCTAAATGATTAGGTGGGGGATAGAAGAATGACAGTGGTCTGGGCTCTATCAGTGACCCAGGTTTTAGATTTTGATCCTTCCAGGAGCAAATGTAATCCACTGTACGAGGGTCTCTGAAATTAACCAGTACGCAGTCCCCTTTGATGGTTTTTGGCATGGTTCCCAGCCAAGATAGTCTACGCACCATCAGGATTTCACTCCTTATAAAAGAGGGTAACGGTCTATTTATGTTAAGCCAATGAGCCACTTTATTTTTTAAACATATAAATGGCTCTTGGCTAGAGTGTTTTAATTCTGGCACTCCCGTTAATACTATCACATAAGGGCTTGATTGTGGTGGTAAATTGATACTACGTGTCCTCCTCAATGCCTCCCCGGTTTCCGGCCCTTCGCTCTCTTTCTGTTTTAATGCAGATGGTATAAGTCCTTGTCCCAATATAATTGGCAGTTCCAATGGACTTGATTCTACCTGGACATTCATAGATTTTGCGCAAATTCGCTTAGTAGTAGGTAGAGGTGTGTGGGTTACCTGGGCCTCTAACACCGAGTTTAACTGGGAGGTACCCTCAAGACTATTTTTAGGGGTCCCGTTAACTCTAATACCTCTCACAGCTAATTCCAACCTAGAAAGCTGCTTTTCAATGATAAGAAGTCTTTTTTCAAAGGGGGCTAAACTAGACTTTAATAATGCTCCCAGCTTATTGCATAAGGCGTCATCATCTGCCTCTGTTCTGCAAGAGGTGTTGAAGGTGTCAACATTATCACGAACACCAGGTGCTGAACATTCGTTCGACACCTCCAGGGGCGGTGAGCCAGGATCGCCTGCTGAATTTCGCAGTTCGATTCCCTTTTGAGGAGGTAATATTTCACTGTTACTCTGGCCCTTTGGCGGTTTCGATTTTTTACTCCCAGTGGCGGTAGTCGGTGGCCGCTTACTCTTAGGTATAGCACCTTCCTGTATTTCACGTTGATGTCGAGTATATGGTCTTTTAGGGGAGGTTTCCACTACGGTTACCTGTGTAGACTCTATGTCTGTTGGTGATTGTGTAGTTGGCACCGGCAGAGAGCAAAAAGAGGCATGAGAACTTGGGGGGCTGTGTATAAGTGCCTCAGTGTCTGTGATGTTTACTAGTCTAGTGGATTCGGGTGTGCGAGCATTCGCAAGGTGGCCCATGGACGATCATTTAGCCATAGCCAAATCCTGCGAAACCCCTCTTTCCATTAAGGTGATCCCTTCATCAATTACAGAGTTGGTTCTTATAATGAAATTATCTAGTGTTCCCAATAATAGCGACCCAGCAGCGGCCCTAGTTCTGCTTTCACGCACAGACATTTCCACAATTAGGAATCACAACGAAGAGCAATTACACTGATAACAGAGTCCAAAATATTTAAAACACTAAATACCAGCAATTAGAAGGGGGGCCCGGTCCGTTAAAGTAATCGGGCTTTAACGGGCTACAACGGGCCCGCCCTTGGCCCGGGCTTCGTCCGCGCGCGTCCCGCGTATCGTGGATATGGGCGTGGCTAAATAGGAAGTGATGGGGGCGGGAAGAGGCCCCAGCTGCGGCGGATGATGGAATCCCGCGGAGACTGCTGGTCCTCGCAGTCCCGCTCCCTCAGCGATTCTCCAGGTAATCAGCCCCAAAGTCGGCAGGATTTCCTACAAGTTCCTCAAGTGGTCCCAAAAATAAAAACACAGGGTCACAACGCCTTAAAACCACACGGCTGCGAATATGTAATATATCGGCCTTGTCGGACCCACACCGAAAACATTTCCCATCATTAGCCCCTCCCCACTTAAGCATTTTAACTGGAGTATAATATAAATTAAAGATGGTTTTATAATGTTGTGCACGTAAATTAGCGGCCATGAATAATTTTCCTGCCAGTTCAATAGAGGTTTCAATCCGAGTCCCAACCCGACCAAGGCGACTGTCCCATTTTAAATTATGAGTCTCTAAATCATTGCCCATGGTATTTAATAATAACGAATACAAATAACCAATGCGAGAATTCTTCCCCACGGCTTCAATAACTGGGTTTTGATCTGTATTCCAGTGATTTGTACACTGATAGTCCCGAATTTGAAGATATTTGAAGTATTCAGAGCGGCGAATTTGAAATTTCTCCACTAGCATTTCAAAAGACATCAGGTCACCTTTACAATATAGATCTCCAATTCTTTGGACCACTTTACTTTGCCAATTATCTACTATTCGATCCCAAAATATCGACGGAAGAAGTGCCGAAGCAGTTAAAGGAGTATACCCAGATATCTTCCCAATGTAATATTTTTTGACAGACCTCCACACCTTAAAGGCTGCTATCAAAACCTTGAACCGAGTCCTCTTATAATAGTTCATATCTACATTAATAAATAGGCGATTGTTAGCTTCACTGCCCAATAGCATTTGAGAAATAGAAGGAGCTTCTGCTATACTGCAGGGTTCTATCCCGGTTAGTAAAATGTTCATGTGCTGTAAAATACATACAAAGTAATAAAGGGTGAAATCAGGGGACGGCCCAACCGCCTTGTTCACGCGGTAGAATCATAAATCGTAGGGCTCTCCGCAATTTCCCTTGTGCCCACACAAATCTAACACAATGAGATTGTAACCGTGTAGGTTGGGCCGAGATATCTCCAATGGAACGGCTCTCAGAAAATACAGAATTTTAGGCAAAACTATCATTTTAAGGACATTACATCGCCCTACCATGGATAGAAGTAAACATTCACATCTGTCCAGTTGCTTCTTTACATCACTTAAAAGAGATGACCAATTAACCTCTACCAATGCATTAAGACAGGCCCGCAATTTGATCCCTACATAAGTCACTTCATTCACTATCCTTTGATCCGTGCATGTTGTTATATTAACACATAATATTTGAGTCATGGCAGCATTAAGTTTATAGCCAGAAACGGCTCCAAATTGTGACGCCAAAGACTCTACTTCTGGCATAGCAGTAGAGGGATTTGGACTTCCAACGGCCACATCATCTGCATATGCCAGCACCGGAAAATATTCTTGCTGCCATATCACAGGTTCAATCCTAAAACTAGCTTCAAGCATTTTTATGAATGGGTCTATATATAACGAGAATAATAAAGGGGAACAGGGACATCCCTGCCTTGTTCCACGGGTAATATGCACCGGGCTAGATTCTAAACCCATGGTGCAAATTCTTGCTGTAGGTTGATGATAAAGCGTTTGTATAGTTCGAATAAAATTAGGCTGGAACCCCCGTCGCCGTAGCACTGCCCACAAAAAACCCCACGCGACCCGGTCAAAAGCCTTTTCGGCATCAAGTAATATAAGACTGAGGGCACATCCGTGGTGTTAGCAATATCCATTAAGGTTACCACCCTATTAATCTAATTAATCGTCCCCCTCTGAGGAATAAAACCAAGTTGTCTTATAGATACTAACGGAGTTATAACCTCAGCAAACCAGCTCGCAAGGATTTTCGAGTAAATCTTACTATTAGTTTTCAATAAAGATATAGGGCGATATGAGGCCGGATTTTCCGCATGCTTACCTTTTTTTTAAGACACTAATGCGCGCCTCGTCCCATGACCGGTGGGGAGAGCCCATCTGTGCCTGCCTGAAAGTAACCAGCATATCCCATTTCAAGCACTCAAAAAACATTTTATATATTTCAAATGGGAGCTTATCCGGCCCAGCTGCCTTTCCCGCTGCCAAGCTATTAATGTCCCGCTCCAACTCCTCCAGAGTTATAGGAGGTTCGAGGAGATCAGCCTCTTGTTTGTTTAGGTTGTTGTCACAAAAGCGCAGGACCAGAGCCTCCCCAGCTTGTATATCATACTCTTCATTTTTGAATAAAGTCTCATAAAACTCATGAAAAACATCCAAGATCCCCGCCTCTGTTTCTATAAGATCACCCCGAACATTTCTAATTGCATTGATCCGCTGCGCCGCCTCTTTAGAGCTTAATTTCTGAGCAAGGCACCGTCCACTAGCCTCCCCACACTTATAATTCAGATGTCTTTTAGTCACATATTGTTTAGCAGTTTCTGTGCTCCAATACAAATTGATCTTAGCCCTACAGCGGGCTACTTCAGTCAAAGAATCAGTACTATCAAAGCCCCCATGTATATCTATCACAAGCTTCTCTTCTGCAAGCGCTAACGCAGCATAAAGTCCCTGCAATACCGTGCGTAGTTGCTTTTGCTTATGTAAACCATAACTAAGCGCCTCCCCCCTAAAAGCGGCTTTAAAGGTTTCCCAAACACATCCAATCCCTGCAGTATTCGGATTAATTTCAAAGAAATGTTTAATCCAGATTTTAATCTTATTTACAAAGAGTGTATCACACAACAGTTTCCTATCAAATGAGAAAGCACGTGGTTTGGTTCACGTCGTGCCGAGGCTTAAGCTTAGTACAAGAGGGCCATGGTCCGAGGTAATACATGGATACACCTGAATTCTAACACCAATCAACATTGAACGTGAAACTAAGAAATAATCCAGCCTTACTAGTTTTTGATGGGGGCAGGAATAAAAGGTGTACCCCGGTTCATCACCTCTCAATGAGGCCCAAGCATCCACCAGGCCATGATCAACTACAAGTGATTGCAGTGCTTTAAAAACTTTAGGTTTCCTCCCATTATAACGATAATTATTATCCCGTAAGCCCGCAGGCCCAAGATGTAAATTTAAATCCCCACAAATTAATAATGGGGTGGGCCACTGGGCAAGCTCCATATTAAGCCCATCTATTATTGACGTCTCGTCACGATTTGACCCATAAATAGAGCACACCGTGCACTTCTGCTTCTGCTTCCCAATAATACATTCAACAATGGCCCATCTACCTTGCTTATCTGCTAAGGCCCTACCTTTTACAAACTGTTTTAAAAAGAATATTTGCTCACTTGCATTGCTTCTCTGCTCGAGGGACAGAATAGGGAAAGCAGCAGTGCCCTCGGGGTCCCAAGGTCGGGACCACCAATCAGGGGACAGAGGAGGGTCAGCTGACAGGCGGAGTCACGTGGGTAAGCCTTAAAAAGCTCAGTGAAAGCTCCTGCGCTTCGTGAAGAATTGCTCCTGAGGCACAGCCGGGAGTTTAGCTCTTTTAAAAAACGCACATTGCACTTTTACAAACTGTTTTAAAAAGAATATTTGCTGACTTGCATTGCTTCTCTGCTCGAGGGACAGAATAGGGAAAGCAGCAGTGCCCCCGGGCTCCCAAGGTTGGGACCACCAATCAGGGGACAGAGGAGGGTCAGCTGACAGGCGGAGTCACGTGGGTAAGCCTTAAAAAGCTCAGTGAAAGCTCCTGCGCATCGTGAAGAATTGCTCCTTTGGCACAGCCGGGAGTTTAGCTCTTTTAAAAAACGCACATTGCACTTTTAGAAACTGTTTTAAAAAGAATATTTGCTCACTTGCATTGCTTCTCTGCTCGAGGGACAGAATAGGGAAAGCAGCAGTGCCCCCGGGCTCCCAAGATTGGGACCACCAATCAGGGGACAGAGGAGGGTCAGCTGACAGGCGGAGTCACGTGGGTAAGCCTTAAAAATATGGGGATGTGCCTGACGCGCAGCGGACGCGCGCTGCGAGCGCACCGCCTGCGCGCCGAAGGAGCGCCAAAGGAAAGCCCGTCTGCGCCCGTCCGCGACCTTACGGGACCAGGGGCCAGGACCCCTGCCCATAACGCAATATCCCCGAGAAGGGTCCTTACCTATAAGAGATCAGAACTTTTAAAATTAAAGGACACGATACTCCCGCACTGCTAGAACCGCTTAAATATAGAACAACCCCTGCATTGTCCGGCATGTAAGTTCCCAGGATACGCTAAGAATAACCGCAGGCTTGACACAGAGGCCAAATGGGAAACAGCCAAGATGGGACTCATTAACTGTAGATCCCTACCTAAGCATGCGCTAGAAATTAATATACTACTGGAAGGAGAGCAATTAGAGGCTCTCTTTATCACTGAAAGTTGGCTCAGAGACAGCTCAGCCACTGATATTGCAAAAGCATTTCCATCGGGCTATAAAATTGCCCACCTTGATAGGGAAGGAGCAATAGGGGGAGGACTGGCTATTACACACCAGGCTCAACGAGAATGCATAATAGCCCCTCTGCATATCAACAACGCAGAAGCCTGTCGCTTCAGATTATCCTTCTCCGCAACCAACTCCTTTGCCAGGGGGTTAATGTATAGGCCCCCAGGACCCTCCACTGGGTTCCTAGACTCAGCCCCACATCTATTTGCAAGTATGCTTATAGAGAAAAATGCCATTACAGTGCTCGGTGACCTTAATCTCCATTTGGATGATCCTCACGACCCTTGCGCTAAGAGATGCCTAACCGATATGGAAGCCCTACAACTTGTACAACTAGTGTCCTCCGGTACACACGAGAAAGGACACACTTTAGATCCCATCTTCTCCAACGACCAAAGACGGAAAGCATTAGACCCAATCTGGAAGCCTTGGACAGATCATGCCTTCATCCCATTTGAGCTCCAGATCCCCAGTACCGTCCCTAACAAAACCAACACGGTTATAGGATGGAAATGGCCCAAAACTGTACCAGAGGCCTGGATCCGTGACCTGGAGTCCTCCACACCCCCGGAAACCAAAGACTTGCACAAGGCACATAACAACTGGCACACCTGGATAAGCAGTTCCATCAATAGAAACTTCAGGAAGCCAGGCCCCCTATTACATAAAAATACCAACCGATCCTCATGGTTCTCCCCCACGCTAGTGCAGGAGAAAAAGAACTGCAAAAGACTGGAGAGAGAGTGGAGGAAGTCGTAGGACCCCGAATTAAAAACTTCATACAGAGCGGCCATCCGGCGCTATCAAAATAGCGTCCGGAAAGCACAGGCCATCTTCTATGAAGATAGAATTGCCAAATCCTCCAACTCCCCTAGGGAATTATTCAAAATTGTAAAGTCCCTCACTAGCCCAGCCCAAGAGCCCAACAGCCCAGAACACTCCAAAGAAAGGTGCAATGGACTGGCAACTTTTTTCAAAAATAAAATTGAAATCATCTGTAACTCCCTCCAGACCAAACCCCCAGATCCGCCGGCAAACATCCCCTCCACATCACCTGAATCTCATAGCCTTGCTCTACCGGACGGAACAGTCCTGATGACCATCCCCACCTTGGAACTAGAGCAGACAACAGCATTAATAAAAAAAAAATCAGGCTCTCCCTGAGACCCTGCACCCCCCAATATTCTTGCCCAAGGTGGGAAAGCTGTTGCCACCCAACTGAGGAACCTCATCAACCTCTCGTTTGAGCAGGGCATTGTTCCAAAAGAATGGAAACATGCCGTCATCAAACCCTTGCTAAAAAAAACACACCTAGACCAAGCTGAACTCTCCAATTACCGACTAATATCCCTTCTGCCAATAGTGGGCAAAATGGCGGAGAAACACGCGAACTCCGTATTCTCCACCTTCCTTGAAAATAATGACATAATCCACCAAACACAAATGGGGTTTCGACCCAAGCATAGTACTGAGTCAGCACTGCTGGTGGTCACTGAACAACTTAAATCCATCTTAGATTAAGGAAAAATGGCAGCTGTGGTGCTTTTAGACCTCAGCGCCGCATTTGATACGGTCGACCACGCAGTGTTAACACAAAGAATGGAAGAAGTGGGCATAAAAGGTACAGCAAAAGAATGGGTTGCCTCGTTCCTAAGTGACAGCCCCTTCCAATGTGTGGAAGGTAGATTCTAGTCCGATCCCTACCCGACCCCCTGGGGAGTGCCTCAGGGATCTTCCCTGAGCCCTACCCTTTTTAATATTTATCTCAGCCCCCTAGCACGCATCATTCAAGATTTTGGTATCTCCGTCGTGTCTTACGCGGACGATATGCAACTAGTCTTTTCAATATCAGACACCCTGAAATCTGACCTCCGACAACTCACCCCCTGCCTCGAGAGAATTGGATCATGGATGCTTGATTGCAAACTTAAGTTGAACGGGGATAAAACGGAGCTGATGATGCTGGGCAACAACCTGAATTCCCATGTTGATATCCCAGGTCCTGTTAGCTGGGGACCACCCCCATCATCCAAACCAACCATAAAAAATCTGGGCATATGGCTAGACAAAAATCTCACAATGGAGACCCAGGCTAAAAAACTCTCCGGTATCTGTTTCGGGACACTACGCATGCTCAGAAAGATCATGCCCCTACTCCCCGAAGATGGCAAAAAAACGGTGGTCCAGGCCTTAGTGGTCTAAAGGCTGGACTATGGCAACTCCCTCTTCCTGGGATCCCCGAAATATGTAGTTAACCGTCTGCAGGTCGTACAAAACGCAGCAACTCGGTTACTACTAAACATACCTAGACGTCAGTCAATCACACCCAGACTGAAGGAACTTCACTGGCTTCCTGTTCAGGCAAGAATCAACTTTAAGGCACTCAATCTGGCTCATCGTGCCATGCATGGGAGGGGCCCTGCACTTATTCAAAAACGGGTTACCCACTACATTCCCCAACGACAATTGAGATCCAGGTCAAAATTCCTCATGAAGAATACCATTGTTAAAAGAGCCAGATGGGGGGGTAGATCCTTTTCCCACCTTGTACCCAAACTCTGGAACAGCTTGGATCCCGACATCCGATCCATCCAAAATGAAACACAGTTCAGGAAAAAAATCAAGACCTGGCTCTTTCCACAAGGCTAGTCTCTCCCTCCTGCTCTTCTTCGCATCGCAGCACTGAGATGCCTAAGGGTAGTCACGCGCTTAATAAATCCCATAAACATAAACATAAACTAAGATTTCCACACCTCTCGTAGTAGTAGACTGCTGTGTACATATCAAAACTTTAAAGCCAAGCTCCAAGAGTAACTTTCTTTTAGCCCAAGGAATATGGGTTTCTTGTAAGACAGTTTAGATCACTCTGAAGCATTGACAATTCCCTTGCAACCCGTTGCATTTTATTATAATTATTCAGACCACTGACGTTCAAAGAACAACATCGGATACCATTGAAGATTCCACTACCCGCCATCAATTTCCCCCAAATCTATGGCTTTACAAACTGTACTAAATAAACAATCAAATATCCTACACCACTTCCCTGCACGATCGTGGATTATTATTTTTTTAACCCCTCCACACCAACCCTCCCCCGCCCACCACCCTCCACCCTCAGCCACCCATCCCACTAGAGGCGTAAGGACCATGTCCTCAGTGAGGGAAAGTGATTGTGAGTGTGTCCCACCGTAACCCGCCTGAGGCCTGCCACACCCCCCTTTCACTACTCTCTTAATGTGCACACCAGCTAATTACAGTACCCTCCAAAAAACAACAACAACAATCTAGGAGCCCAAGACCCCATCTTAATTGGTCACTGCAGTTTTACATTGTGTCCAAAAACTCCTGTGCCTTGATTTCTGACACAAAGTAGAAAGTCTTTCCGCTGTGAATCACTTTTAGCTTGGCAGGGTGTAATAAAAACGCATGCCCCCCTTGGCTTGAAAAGCTGCGATCATTTGCCGTAGCCGCCACCTCTGCTGTACAGTCACTTGACATAAATCAGGGCGCACGAAAAAGTCACAGCCCTTTTATTTTTTTATTTATGTATTTATTTTTATTTTTTTACGGAGTTTTATATAGTGCAAACTTGACCCGGTATCGGGTATGGATAAGTTACTTACCTGTAATCCTAGTTCTCTTCCAGGGGTATACTCATCAAAGTCATAAGCACTGAATAATCCCCGCCCATGTGCGGGACCCCAGTGCATATAAAAAAATACATATATATAAATGTATGTTTAGAACCCAAAGTACCCAGTACTTCCAGAAAAAACATCCATATATATACATGTATACACACACAGATATGCCGCCTATAATATGTTTTTTTTTTTCACAACAGATTTTATTGAGCAGTTGAAGCAGAGTAAATCTGTGGCTCCCCACAGTCAGGAGATCACCACCAAGAGTTATGGTACAGGTTATAATGCATGCACAATGTCCGACCAATAAAAGAAGAAAAGCCCAAGAAGAACAACCCCTTATCCCACCCCTACCCTACCAACTCCCACTACCCTACAACCCCCCCTATTCCCATGCTAACCCCGCGCACGTGTGTCTAAAGTTGTAGGCAATACTTGGGTGCGATGTGACAGGTATGTCACAGATCTCAGGCCTACACAGCACATCTCATTCATACGTCCTCCTCTCGTTCCACTGGGGGATCCAATAACAGCCCCCTATAATCAGCCCACCGCTTCCAGATTTTAAAATGCTTATGGGGGCATCCCCTTGCTTCAAACACTGGTTTCTCAAGTCCCATGTAGTAATCCAGGCCAGCCTTCCATGCACACAGGGGGGGGCTCTTTCTCCCTTCCATGCCCGGGCCAGGTCTCTCTTGGCCACAACAAGTCCCAACAACAGTAAGTGGCGCTTATATATGTTCCCACCGATACCCTCCATGACATGGAGCAGCCCCAATCGATGAGTACGGGGAAGATCCCACCCCAGGACCTCGGACAGGCAGCCCCACACACCCCTCCAGAAGCTAGACAGTCTAACACACGACCACACCGTATGCAGCAGTGTACCCGGTGCGGCCCCACAGCGCAGACACTCCGGAGACTCAATCAGTCCCGCCTTCCACAGTCGCTCCCGGGTGTAATAGGCCCTATGGAGATACTTACATTGAATTAGCCGAAGCCGCATTGCAATGGCAGCCCCTCGCGGGGATTCCAGGGCCTCCCTCCAATCATCCTCATCTAGAGGACCAACATCTACCTCCCATGCCGGCCTAAGGGGAAGTAAAGAGGAGGAGCAATGAGTAACCAGCGTCTGGTAGATGCGGGAGACCTTCTTATCCCCTAGGTCTCCCATAAAGACCTTCGCTTCGATCGGACTAAACTCAGGGAGAGACTCCAAGTGAGCGATACTGGGGGCCAGCGCATGGCGCAGTTGTAAATAGCGGAAGAATTGAGATTGAGGCATGTGGAACTCCGCGCCGAGCTCCTGAAACGATCTGAGGGTGGTTCCGGACATCACGTGGCCCAACAATGAGATCCCAATGGCCTCCCAGCCAGCAAAACCGGCCTGAGTAGAAAGCTCCGGGAGCAGTCCATTGTTCCACAGCGGCGTTTCTGCCGTCAGCTTGCCCCACCAGCCCATGCGGCGCAGCGCCTGTCTCCAGACAGCAAAAACCACTGCTGTGACAGACGGTAACGACCGCCGCAACCGGGCTGAGTATAAGATCGTGTGTAGCGTATTGTCCCCCATTAGCAAGCGCTCCAGAGCATAGGCCGGGTCCCCCCTGTCACCATACCACCATTCATTAAGAATAAGCAGTTGGGAGGCCTGGTAATAGGACAGCAGATCAGAAGTGGCCAGGCCACCGCAATATGTGGACAAGAAGCATGTCCGTAGCGCCACCCTGGCCGCTCCTCCAGCCCATAGAAAGCGGCCCAACACAGAGTTGACCTGTCGAAACCACTGCGGATTGATGGGGTGGGGGTAGTTCTGTAGCTGATATAGAAGGCGTGGGAGCGCTACCATCTTGAAGATTGCACACCTGCCGAATATGGTTAAAGGCATTCTAGACCACGTTTTGATATCAGTCTGAACTCGCTCCCATACAGGCACCACATTGCGCTCCCATGCAACTGTCGCCGATTCCGACAGGAACACCCCCAAGTACTTCAGCCCATCAGATGCTACCCGCAGTCCTGCCGCCCAGGGGTCTGTTATGACTCCACCTCCCAGCACCCACAGAGTGGACTTGTGCAGGTTCAGCCGAAGACCGGAAACCTCTCCGAAGATACGCATAATTTCTAACACTCGGGGCCCCGAGCGACGCAAATCTGTAAGGAAGAAGAGGACGTCGTCAGCATACAATGCAATTTTGTCCACTAGATCCCCACTCCACACAAACCCTCGCATCTGTGCATCTATGCGCACCCAAGAGGCCAGGGGCTCCATAGCCAGGGCGAACAAGTACGGGGACAATGGGCATCCCTGCCTGGTTCCTCGACCAATCCGAAACCGTTCGGAGATCGCCCCGGCGACCCGCACCGAGGCCGTAACGTCAGTATACAGCAGCGTAAGGTACGACAAGAACACCGGGCCCAAATTGAGACGGGGCAGAAGTGCGAATAAATACATCCAACTAATAGAGTCAAAGGCTTTGTCCATGTCCGCTAACAGCAAAGCTGCCTGTTCACCTAAGGCCCCCATGGCTGCCACCGCCGCCTGTGCCCGCCGGATGTTGTGACGCGTCGCCCTATGAGGCATGAATCCGGCCTGATCAGGGTGGACCAGGTCCGTAATATACGGAAGTAGGCGATTCGCCAGAGCTTTTGCTAGGATTTTGGCCTCAATGTCTAGCAGGGATATGGGGCGATACGAGTCGTGTCTGTCAGGGGGTCTACCCGGCTTTTGAAACACTACAATTTCCGCATGACGCCAATCAGATGGTAGCTTGCCCCGGGTTCGTGCCGCCTCGAGCGCACGTCGGTAATGGGACCCTAACTGGAGGTGAAATTTCTTATAGAACTCACATGGGTAACCACTCGGACCGGGTGCCTTCCCGGTGTTGAGCTGCCCCAATGCCTCCCCAAGTTCCTCAGCTGTAAGCGGAGCGTCGAGCGCCTTCCTGGCCTCATTCGAGACCGCTTTCGGTGGCAGGTCATCGAGGAATTTAGCCACCTCGTCCGCTGCCAGACAATCTCGTGGGGCATATTGCTCCCTGAAATAGCGGGCGAAGCTTGCCGCCAGGGCAGCCGGATCTGTTATCGCTACCCCGCCCTCCGCAGTGAGGCCTGGCAATGTAATCGGTTAAAGGCTGCGTTGGCATAACCTATGAAGCATCGTACAGGACTTATCTCCCCACTGGTAGATTCTGCTCCGCGTGGCAAGCCACGCCTGTTTAGCCTCATCATGTAAGATAGAAGCATAGGATTGCTGCGCCTGAAGGAGCAACCGTATCGCAACCTCGTCTCCTCCTCCCCGGCTTCGCTGTTCCAAGGCCTCTACTTGCGCAGCTACAGCAGTAATTGCTTCTCGGTGCTTCCGGCGTGCGGCCGCACACCAAGCAATGTCGACTCCCCGTATAGTGGGCTTCATCGCCTCCCAAACCACCACAGCGTCAACATCTTCCACTAGATTGTCCCGCCAGTAATGATCAACCGCCTCTCTTACATGTTGGACATATTCGGGCTGTTGTAGGTGCCACGAGGACATCCTCCAACGGAATGGTTGTCGTTTCGTGTGAAGCTCTATCTTGACCAGGACAGGGGAGTGGTCAGAGAGCCCTCTCGGCAATATCACGGCCTCCCGCACCCTACTCAGGCATGCATTAGGTACAAACACATAATCCAGCCGCGAGAAGGAGCCATGCACCGCAGATACATACGTGTACTCACGTGCCGCAGGGTGCATATGGCGCCACACATCCACCCAGCCCATACTCTCCACCACAGCATGCAACCGGGTAGGGGGGAGGGAGCACCCGCTGTCATTCCTTGTCGCCTCTGACGGTCCACACAGACATCCATCACCTCATTCCAATCCCCCCCAACCACAGTCATGGACTCAGGGATATCTTCCCATATTGTAAACAACCTCTCAGACAAGGCCCACTGCAGGGGGGGAGGGGCATAGACACTTCCAAATACCATTGGTTCCGCACCAACCATCCCTTTGACAAAAATATATCTACCCTGCGGGTCTGCCCACTGCTTCTCATGAACATAAGCCACCCTGCGATGTACCAAAATAGCGACACCTCTGGACCCTCTAGAAAATCCGGCATGAAAGACCTGTTGAAAGCCAAACCTCTGTAGGCTAAGTACCTTGGAACCCAGCATATGTGTTTCTTGAAGCAAGAGTACATCAACTGCCTCCCTTTTCCCCCAGCGCAAAACCGCTCCACGTTTAATCTTATCAAGCATCCCCCGAACATTCCAAGTTACTACACGCAGGGACTCGTTAGGGAGCGTAGTAGACCGTTCAGCCATAGTCAGATTGGTTCCTCCAAGCTGGCCCCCTGTGCCACCCCCACACACCCCACATCCTCCTCAGTACATCAGAAAACAGCACGTGCGGTCCCCCCCACCCACCCCGAATCCCCAAACCACAACAACATCCACCCCCGCCCGGACCCAGTCCCTCGCCACCCCCAACACTCCCCCTCTCACCCCCCCTTGTCCCCAACTCCCCCCACCCCTATACCTCATAGAACTCTGAAGTACCTGTCGCGGCATGGACAGCCCCGGACCCAAAACCGAGGGCCCAGGACCAACCATACCAATGAATCCCAACACCCCTTAAGACCGTAAAGTCACACCCCCCCCCCCAAAGTCAACTCCCACAGCGTGTGGAGGTTGGTGGCCCCTATCAAGTCGCCTCCCGAACCCCCACTGTGATACCACATATGATCGAGGCACCCCTCAAAGCAGGCAGCTTAGGCATCAGTGGCACCGCTCGAGATGCAGTCCGGCCGCGGGACCCCCTGCAGGTCAAGTCCACACCTTTCGTGGAAAAAAGCAGATCACCCCAGGTGTCAGAGACCAGTCTCAGGATGATCGGACTCCGTTGTTCCACTGTTTTGTGTCGCGCTGGCGGAGGCGGATCTCTTGCGCGATCGGGACCTCCGATGTCGTCCACCCCGGCCCGGGCGGTCTGTCCGTTCCTGTGACGAGCCCCTCGAGCCGCCCGGATTCAGACCTGGCTGGGCATGCGGCCTGATCCGCACAGTTTCGTCGGTCCACTTGAAGACGTCCTCCGGGGAATCAAAGAAGTGAGTCCGGGACTGGTGAACCACCCGCAGGCGGGCCGGGTACAGCAGGGAGTACTGGAGTTTCAACCCCCGCAACTTGGCTTTGGCAGCCACGAAGGACTGGCGTTGCTGCTGTACAAGCTTAGTGAAGTCGGGAAAGATCATAATCTTCCGATTTTCATAGGAGATGGAGCCTCTGGTTCTCGCTTCCCGCAATATAACATCGCGATCGTGATAATTCAAAAATCTGGCGATTACTGGTCTGGGACGCTCACCCTCCGGCGGCCTCTGTGTCAGGGCCCGATGTGCACACTCGATCACGAAGCACTTGGAGAGAACCCCGGAGGGAGCCAGCTCTCCAGCCACTGGGACAGGAACTGCTCCATATTGTCCTTCTCACATCTCTCCGGAAATCCTATAAAGCGGAGGTTGTTCCTGCGTGCGCGCCCTTCAGCATCCTCCACTCGAGACGCGAGGTTCTTTTGGACATGCGCCATCTCCGCCATTTTCCGTTTCAGGGTCCCAATGTCGTCCTCAACCGCCGAGACCCTGGATTCAGTCTCTGTGATCCGTGCCACCGCAGTCCGTAGATCCTGGCGCAATAGAGTGACATCCGCGCCCACTGCCCCAATCTTGGCGTCCAGCATGTCCCTGGACTGGGTAATTGCCGCCATGAGCGCCGCATTGTCCGGCCCTGCTCCATTGCTACCACTGGACGTGCCAGGCCCTCCACTGGGCCCTGTAAACTTGTCAATGGGACCTTGCTTGGGCGGGCCGCCACCTCCCCTGGTCATGGCTGCGCGCAGTCCCAGTTTCACCACAAGTGTCTGCGCCCGCGTGGGCACCACAGATCGCCAAAGGCGTCTAACCCCGACCAGCACCGGGGGTCCCCCTCAACTCCCGGAGGAAGGCGGACTACGACCGCAGGCGGGCCCCCCGGCTGAACCAGACCATGCGCCACAAGTTAATTCAGAGCCGGCCCAGGTCTGCACCCACTGCGCCAGCCACCTCGTGTGTCCAGTCTCGTGGCCCCCTCCAGCGCACAACCCCCGCTGCACCACAGCCGGCTCCAACAGTTCGGCAATCCCAGGGGAGTCACTCACTGTTTAGGATGAGTCTTGGGGCAGCACTCCCGTCACCGATTTCTCACCGGCCCGCAAGAAGCCTCAGGGGGTGGCTCCGCAGCCGCGCCAACAGGCCGTCACAGCCCCACACCAGGGTCGCGGTCGCCCAGGTCCGGCGTCGGTCCGCTCCAGCGCAGATCCAGTGTCGGCCCCCGGGTCGCGGAACTCGAGGCCCCGGCCGCCCGCAGTCCGCACAGGCCGCAGCCGTCCCTCGTCGCCTCGGGCACCCCCTCCACGCACAGGATGGCCACTCGGGGCACAGCCACAGCCTCACCAACTCCTGGCGCCACCCACGGCGATCCGCTTCAAGTCAGGCCCGGGGCCGGCCCCTGGGTCGTGGAACTTGAGGCCCCGGCTGTCCGAGGTCTGCACAGGCCGCAGTGTTTCTTCGTTGCTTTGGGCGCTTCCTCGACGTCCAGGAGGGCAACTCGGGGCACCGCTACGGCCCCACTGACTCCCGATGCCACAATCCTGAGCCGGAGTATCGCCCGGCCGGTCCGCCCACTGGCCGCCGCCCACCGGTCCTCCGCTCGGCCACCTCAAAATCGATGTCCCGGCTCCGCCGGCAAGCACCAGGCCGCACTCTTCCGCCGAAAGCCGTGTCGCACTGGATCGCCCGGGAGTGCAGCTCGTTACTCCGGAGAGCTCCCGGTACCGCCAGACACACTCGCCACACAGGTGGTACAACTTACGGGCTCGGGGGCCAGGATAATTAAGCAAATTGTGTCCGGGCCGGCGGGAGCTCTACCAGGCTACGACCGCCATCTTCGCCCGCCAAGCCACGCCCCCTCAGCCTATAATATGTTTAATAGACTGAACAGCCAAAATTACATGGTTTTCTGCCGTAAGAAAATAGTATCGCTTGTAAATAAAGTAACAAAGAACATATACTGCAGTAGTGTTCAACAGCAACCCTTTATTTTCATAAAGAAAAACAGGTAATTGCAGGCAATTTGTTCTTAGGCTGCATAGGTGAATAATTATCCCCATATAACAAAATACTTGGCACACTGCCTTTAAGGCTCGAAAAGAACCTGGACACCGTGCCTTTAGACTTCCAGGAGCCCCCTGCTCCCATCATGCACCACAGGTGACAGGTAGGTCAGTTCTTTTTGTACGGCGTATTGACATGTAGGAATCAAGATATCAGATGCAAATAATACATTATCCTATTGCTGATGCTCATCCGGGGAGGCGGGAGGGTTGCTTATGACTGATTAGTATACCCCTTGGAGAGAACTAGGATTACAGGTAAGTAACTTATCCTTCTCTTCCAGGGGATACTCATCAATAGTCATAAGCACTGAATAGAGTAGCAAGCACATACCCACTTCCTCTTGGATGAGCAGACAGTTACAATAATTTAAAAACATAGCATCTAACAAGTAATTATCCAAACAGATTTTTGAGTGAGTCTTGCCCGAATTGGGCATTTGCCTGTGTATCAGAGTCCAAGCAGTAATGGCGTGTGAAAGTATGCACTGAGAGCCATGTGGCTGTTTTACAAATCTCTGCCATAGGAATGTTTCTAAGGAGAGCTGTGGTCGAAGCCTTTCCCCCGGTAGAAGGAGCTTTAGGCTTGCCAGGAAGGACTCTATTGGCCAATTGATAGGACAATGATATACAAGATACTATCCATCTAGAGATAGATCTCTTCGAAGCGGCAGAACCAGCATTTATGGACCCATAGTTTATAAACAGACAGTCCGTTTTCCTTAAGCTTTTTGTTTTGTCTAAGTAAAACTTCAAAACCCTCTTAAGATCCAACGAGTGGAGTGACCTTTCCGGAGGGTTTGAAGGATTCGGAAAGAAAGTGGGGAGAGTGATTGTCTGGTCAATATGAAAATCCGAGACTACCTTCGGTAGAAAGTTTGGATGCGTTCTTAAGACCACTCTGTTTGCATGAAAAACAATGTAGGGCTCTTTGCAGCATAATGCCTGGATTTCACTTACTCTGCGAGTAGAGGTGATAGCCACTAAAAAAGCAGCTTTCCATGTCAAATGTTGCAAAGAAGCTCTATGAATAGGCCTGAAAGGAGCATCAGTTTTGTTAACACAATGTTGAGCTCCGAAGGTGGCGATGGAGCTCTAACTGGAGGGTAAACCTTTTTGAATCCCTCGAGAAAGTCCTTGACCACAGGAATTTTAAAGAAAGAAATCTGATTAGGTGATTTTCTATACGCTGTAATAGCTACAAGATGCACCTTAACCCCTTCGCTGCGGCAGCTATTCCGCCGCAGCGCTAAGGGGGAGGCGGGGCCGTGCGGCGGTCCTGTGCTCGTGACGGAACCGCTCCGTCACGGCCCTAAGATGAGCTGTGCTTGTGACGGAACGGTTCCGTCCCGGACCTGCCCGCCCATTAGAACGTCAGCGCAGGCGCGGAATTCGTGCCGCGAAGGCGCGGCGAGCGGGCCGTGACGGAACCGTTCCGTCACCAGCACAGCCCACCCGAGGCCCGTGACGGAACGGTTCCGTCACGAGCATGGGAGGGGTTAATAGATGAAAATTTAAAACCAGATTTGGCCAAATACAGTAAATATGGTAAAAGCACCTGTTCCTGTACCCGGACTGGATCATGTCCATTACTCGTACACCATAAGTAAAACCTCTTCCACTTAAAAAAAGCATAGGATTGGCTTGTGGAAGGCCTCTTAGCCTCTTTTAGAATATTCATACATTCGGGGGGTAAGTCTAAATGTCCGTATTGAAGGACTTCAGGAGCCATGCCATCAACCGCAAAGATGATAGATTGGGGTGGAATACCTTTCCTTCGTTCTTGGATAGCAGATCCGGCCGGCATGGTAACCTCCTGTGTGGGACTACTGATAGCTGAAGGAGATCCGGATACCATCACTGACGCGGCCATTCCAGAGCTATCAAAATCATTCTGGAATTGGTCCTATAAAACTTGTTGATCACTGTGTGAATCAACGGAATTGGTGGAAAGGCATACAGTAATGTCTGATACCAGTTCATCAAAAGGACATTGCCCAGAGATCCTGGTTGGGGAAACCTGGATGCGAAGACGGGACATTTTGCGTTTACCGCGTCTGCAAACAGGTCGATGTCTGGCGTTCCACATTCTTGGAAGATGCTTTGAATGACTTCGTCATTGTGAGACCAGTTGTGCGCTTCAACGTATTCTCTGCTCAGGGCATACGCTTGGACGTTGAGAGTCCCCGGAAGACGCATTGATAGAATGTTTAAGTCTCTTGCAAGAAGCCACTTCCAGATGTTTTGTGACTTGCTTAAGTAATGCATTGTAGTTGTGTTGTCCGTTTGAATCAGAAGGTACTGAGATTGAAGTGACGGGTATAACGATTTGAGAACTAGGTGCAATGCTCTCAACTCCAAGAGATTGATATGATAGGTTTGTTCCATTTCCGACCACAGGCCTTGAACTTGAAGACCCCCCATGTGAGCACCCCATCCCTGGAGTGATGCATACGTGACTATTGTTTGTGCAGGAGGGTCCTGGTGAAAAAAAAGGAAATCCTTTCATGAGGTTGGATCTCTTTATCCACCATTTGATGGAATATTTGGCCGATTGAGAGAGAAGCACCTGATTGTCCCAGCGCACTGATACTTGCATCCATTGATCTTTCAGTGATTGCTGCAACGGACGCATGTTCAGCCTGGCATTCGGAACGATGAAGATGCATGATGCCATCGATCCTAGCAGTGATGACACCTGTCTGACTGTAGGATACTGAGTGAGAAGGAGGTTGTGGCATTTCTCCTGAATTGAGGACAACCTCTCCTCCGAAGGATACATGCTTGCTTCTGTGGTATTCAGTAAGGCACCTAGATAATGGATCTTCTGAGATGGATTGAAGATTGATTTCTTGTAGTTGACATGGAGGTCCAACCTGTTTAGCAGCTGCAGACAGTACAAGAGATGACTCTGAAGCAGAGCAGGTGACAAGCTCTTCAGAAGCCAGTCGTCCAGATAGGGGTATATGAATATCATTTGCTTGCGAAGAAAAGCTGCCACCACTGCCATGCACTTGGAAAAAGTTCGGGGGGCTGATTTGCGCCAGAACGAGAGAACTTTGAACTGAAAATGCTGAGCAGACCCTCGGAATCATAGAAATGTGCGATGTTTTAAGGACACTGGAATGTGAAAGTATGCGTCCTGTAGGTCTATTGCACACATCCAATCTCCCTGATGAAGCTGATGGAATATTTGACGTAAAGCCAACATTCGAAATTTCTCTTTGCGAATGTACTTGTTCAGCAGCCTTAAGTCGAGTATTGGTTTGTATTCTTTTGAGGGACCTCTTTTCTGAACCAGAAAATAACGTGAGTAAATCCCTTGATCTCGTTGTGGAATAGGGATCCTTTCTATGGCATGTTTTTTGTAGTAACACTTTTACTTCTGCTTGCAAAAGGTGGGGTCTTTTGCGGTGGAGGAATTGATGGTGGTGGGGATTTGAACCTGAGCAGATAGCCATTCTGCACAATATTCAAAACCCACCTGTCCTTTGTTAACTTCTCCCACTCCTCCAGATATAACATAACACTTCCTCCCACCGGAGTGGTCAACGGGCATGGAGGAAGCCATCCCTCCTTGCTTTGCTGATGGTTTAGGAATGTTAGGCTGCTGTTTTTGTAGATCCTCTGCCTCGTCCAGGTCATGTCTGTTGATAATTTGTCCTAGATTGACCTTGGCCTTGAGTTTGTGTGTTCCAATGAGGGGTTTGAAACCTCTGTTGTGAGGAACGTCGATCATAAGGACGGAATCTACACCTAAATTCTCTTCTCTAAGCCCACAGCTTTCAGAGTGTCCAAATCGCTTTTCATTTTGGACATTTCGTTGTTTGCATGTGCACCAAACAGAGAGGATCCGTTAAATGGGAGGTTTGTGATCCTTGTGAGAAGTTGGCCTGATATATGATGCTCACTAGTTCTAGTGATCACCTTGTATCAGTCCAAACAACCCTTATGGTGATTGGTTGTAAGTCAACCTTATAGACCAGCTATCCTAGTGGTAGCATGGACAAAGCAGTCTTACGCTAAACACGTTATGGCATGTGAAGCCAGCTGTTTTACCACAATATAACCCCTTGAATACCAGATGAAAGGACACCACACAGGTTGTTATGAAAATAAACAGTATATTTATTAATAACAAACACCTCTGAACTCTTTATGAGGTCAGAGGGCTAAGCACATGACAATCTCTTAGGAAAAATACGATAAGTTGCACTAAATTACAAAGGTGCCCTAGGGGCACGACAAACCATATACTAAGTAAGTGGAATGTGAAAGTCGATAGGAAGAATGGAGCTGTCCAGAGGCTGTAGGATCGTTGGGACCATGCTACACTAACTCTAGGTAAGTAATAGGAGGCCACGGAACGCGTGTGCAGAGTGTGAACTCACACGCGAGATGCATAACAACGTCTATGGACAGTACAGTTCAAGTTAAAGGTGAGTACGGACAATCCTGACTAGTTAGGACTAAAATGACTGTGGAACTGGACACTAGGACAGTTAAACTACCCTTGAGCACCGAAATGCTCTCGTTACCTCACCCACGGGCTGCGGGTGCATAGGTGCCAAAGTGTGTCGGGTTCTCGCGTTGAAGTCTATGGAGCCTGAAAGAAAAGTTGCTGCAGGCGACCAGGAAGAAGATGTCCGGTGCGATCCAAGGGTGGATCGGTGAAGAAGAAGAACTGAAAGCAGAGGGGACAACGTTCAAAGTCACTAGCCAGTGACTGGAGTGGAACCAGGAAGGAACCAGATGTCGTCGTCGCGATCAGGTGAAGAGTGGACGCTTGTCTCTACAGCCACGTGGACCTCTTTCGGCGTAGCACATTGGCCCCGGCCCGAATAATCTGGTCACCTCTACCATCGCTACCTCACTAGCCACTACGCACTCCGAGTGCCGCCCTTGCAGCTCCCCGCGAAGGACTCTTACTCCAGACCGCCGCCCCTGGAACGGCCTGTGGATCCTCCTCCCGGGACGCCGAACCTGACCCTTCGCACTGACTCTGGGCCGGCTCTGAACCGTCCGCTGCCCCTCACGATCGGTTTCGCCTCTGTGGCTAGGAGATCACTCGGCAGCCCCCGACGACACCCGTCGGCTGGACCCCTCACCCTGTCCTGGACATCATGACGCACTCTAATCGCAAAGGGACCCGGAACGTTGTGGAACTCATGCATAAAGCAGCGTCGAAAGGGGACAAGACCCAACCACAGTCGTCCCCGAAACCCCCCGCGAGCCCTCAAACGCCGGACGAAGACTCCGCTCCAATCACTAAAGCCTTCCTGGCCTCCCTCTTCAACACACTGCGAGAAGACTTTCAGACTCTGAAACAGGACTTGGCAGGGGAGCAACGTGAACTCCGTCGTGACATTGATGGCCTGGGAGAGCGGGTTGCCTCTCTGGAGGACGCTGATCAATCCCGCAGTGGGGAGGTGGAGAGACTCCAGCAGGAAATCCTGCGACTTCAGGATCAACAGGTGAACTTACAATCGCACTCTGAAGACTTGGAGAACCGCTCCAGGCGGAATAACATACGGGTCAGGGGTGTTCCGTTGAAGGCTGAGAAGGACAATGTGACCAACTACCTCCAAGACTTATTCAGAGACATCCTGGGTGAGCCGAGCGACTTTGAAATCCGAATCGACAGGGCTCACAGGGTAGGCATGGCACGCAGGGCTCCTGCACCACCTCCGGACATTCTGGCGTTCCTCCCAGACTTTCCTCTGAAGGAACGCATCCTTAGAGAAGCCAGGAAAGCGCAACCCATCAAATTTCGAGATGACCCTGTAGCCCTTTTTCAAGATCTCTCTAACATCACCCTACAAAAGCGTAAATCTTTTCGGCCCGCGGCGAACTTCCTGCGAGAGGCCGGGATACCCTACTCCTGGGGTCACCCGTTCCGTCTGATCTTTAAATGGAACGGCTCCCTTCACCAGCTCAGATCGCTCCGTGACACCTGTTCCCTACTGGGGATCGACGGGCCGGACGGCTCAACCTCCAGAGACGCCTCTCCGTCCCGGTCGCAGGAGGACCCGTCTTGCCCTACAAGAGACGGCTGGCAGACGGTCCGCAGGAGGAGAACGCCGAGACCTATCCCGAAACCGGACCCGATCACGGTCGCACAGGAACGTGAAGCGGCGGTACAGGAAGTGGCAGATAACACAGCACCCGATCTGTAGAACATTGACCTTTTTGGGGGTGTTCTCTCACTCGCACATAGCTGGGGATTGGGCCGGGGAGCCGCCAATTGGGCTGCAGCCATGGTACCCCTTTCATTGACTTTCTACGGACCTGTGCCCTGCACGACTAGGCCCGAGACTTTTACCAGTTTCTGTTGGGGGGGTTGTTCTGGGAGGGGGTGGGGGGTCTGGGGGACGGGGGTTCAGTATTTGAAGGGGGTTGGGCAGGTCCACTCTGTTGGGGTTAGGGTGGCCTCGGGGGGAGGGAACTGTGGGGAGGGGACCAGTACGCCACGGGACCTTTACGCACACCAGGGATTGCCTACGTTTTCCACCACTGCGCAACGCCTTGCACTACTAAGCCTGTTTGTCCCCGTGTGTCGCGGTGATGGCTGATACACTTAAAATCCTGTCTCTTAACGTCAAGGGCCTCAACAACCCGATCAAGCGCAGGGCTATCATCTCTTACCTAGAGAACTCTGAAGCCGACATCTGCCTGCTGCAGGAAACCCACCTCTTAGCTAAGGACTGGCACCGGCTGCGCTCCCGCGCCTTCCCACAGCAATTCTTCTCCTCTCTCCCATCAAAGAAGGCTGGGGTGGCTATACTTATATCACGGCGCTTCAAGGGCAAGGTAGGGGCCAACATAGGGGAAATCAAAGGACGCCTTCTAGCCCATACCTTCCAAATAGGCAATACTACATACGCGATAGGCTCCATCTACTCCCCCAACACAGGTCAGGAACCCTTCTTGCTATCCGCAGTCTCAGAAACGCTTCAAGCTCCTCACACCCACATGCTCCTAGGGGGGGACCTCAACCTCGTCATGGATACCGACAAGGATAGATCGGGGCACCGTTATGGAGACACCGGGGCACTTTCGCAAAAGGGTATTACTTGGCTGCATGACAGAGACATCTCGGACCTTTGGAGGCATACACACCCCCTCACAACGCAGTACACATTTTACTCACACGTACACCACACTTACGCGCGCATAGACCACTTCCTGGGCTCATCGGGCCTCATTCCTCACATCGCCACAGTGTCGATTGTCCCGGCAGCCCTCTCCGACCATAAGGCATTGGAACTGACACTTAGCGTGCCCAGGTCGCCCCGCACTCCGGGGTCGTGGAGGCTTAACGAAACCCTCTTACAGAAGCCTGCGGTAGCCCACCAGCTTCATAAATGCATATCAGATTACTTGGCCACCAACGACACCCCTGATGTGTCGGTGTCATCCTTATGGGGAGCCTTGAAAGCTGTCGTGAGGGGGGAACTGATCGCAATCTCGGCTGCGGACACCGAACTTCGTAAAGAAAAGAGGGACGACCTCTCCGACAAGGTTGCGGAGCTGGAGAGAGTACACAGCCGCACAGGTGCCCCGAGAATTTGGCGCCAACTTAAAGCTGCTCGGGCTCAATTGGCCAGCCTCGACACAGACAGGGCAGAATTTGCTGCTCTTCGCCTCCGTCACACGTACTACGTGGGGGGCAACCGCACCGGCCGCCTTCTGGCCAGCGCCTTGAAAGCCAAACTCCAACGCTCAAAAATTACGACGCTACTGGACGACGCCGGCGATGCTGTTACTGAGGACGCACAGATCGCCTCAGCCTTTCGCTCCTTCTACGCCTCTCTATACAGCGCGGATAAGGCATCACCAACAGCCATTGACGCCTATCTGCAATCTGCCGATATCACGCCACTATGCCCGGCGAGCGCGGAAGCCCTGGATGCCCCCATCCGCACCGACGAGATCCTCGCTGCCATTGCGCGCCTCCGTCCGCTTAAATCCCCGGGCCCTGACGGCTTCTCGTCGGGCTTTTATAAGTCCTTTGGCCATGTCCTGGCGCCTATCCTCGCCAGGCTGTTTAATTCCTTTGAAGGCCCGAGTTCCATCCCGCCCGATATGCTTGCAGCCGACATTGTGGTCCTGCCTAAGCCGGGCAAACCCCCGACGCACTGCTCCGCGTTCCGCCCCATCTCCTTACTCAATCTGGATCTGAAGCTGTTTACGGGGGTACTTGCGGCTCGTCTGGGTCCCTGCCTCCCGGGCATCCTCGAACCGGACCAATCGGGCTTTGTCCCGAACCGCCAGTGCAGTGACAACACCAAAAGGCTCCTGCACCTCGTGGACAAAGCTCATTTTCAGGTCTCGGATTCTGCCCTACTAGCCATCGATGCAGAGAAGGCTTTCGACCGTGTCGACTGGACCTACTTACGGGCTGTGCTGCGGCGCTATCACCTGGGCAACCGGTTTCAGGCCTGGATCGCGAGCTGCTATCACCGTCCCTTGGCCCGTGTCCGGCTGGGTGGCCTCAAGTCAGACCCCTTCGAGATACAGAGAGGTACCCGCCAAGGATGCCCTCTCTCACCCCTCTTATTTGCTCTGTACGTGGAACCTTTAGCGCAGAAAATCCGGGACAACCCTCACATTACGGGAATGTCTTTCGGCAACGAACCCCACGTGGTAGGATTGTACGCGGACGACATAATCGCCGCTTTGGACCGCCCATCTAGCTCCATACCGGCGTTCCTGGCGGAGCTGGAACAATTCGGCGCGGTATCAGGTTTCAAGGTTAACCAGGGGAAATCCCTGATACTACCCCTAGGCAGCCATGCTCTTCCTAATGACCCGTCACCTACCTTCGGATGCCAATTGCGGTCCACTACTCGGCTTCCATACCTGGGGATCACACTGACCTCCTCCACGATCTCGACGGTCAATCACAATTACTCTACTTTATCATCCCAGATCCGGGCCGACTTCACGCGCTGGTCGAAGCAGCCCCTCTCCCTACTTGGCAGGATCGCGGCGGTGAAGATGTCGGTCCTACCCAAGATATTATACATCTTTCAGACCCTCCCGGTATCACCGCCACCGGGAATGCTAGCTGACCTCCAACACGACATTCACCAATTTGTGTGGGAGAAGAAACGCGCCAGACTACATAAACGAGTAGCGCACAGGACTGTTGACGAGGGCGGCCTCGGGATCCCGAATCTGTTGCAATATTTCCAGGCCTCGCAAATCCGATATCTAGTGGAGTGGTACCGACACGAATCAGAGAAGAGATGGCTCTTTCAGGATAGGGCAATGGCTCAGACCTCCTTGTGGAAGATACCGTTTCTCGCTCGCCAGCACAGACCGCGTTATCTCCTCCGCTCCCCTATCACTCGAACCACTATGGCAGCCTGGGACATGGTGGCGGTCAAAAGAGGCCTCACGACCTTCCCATCCCCACTTACCCCTCTCTTTGATAACCCCGCATTCCCGCCCGGCACGGACACTCGAGCTTTCCTGCAATGGCGTGATACACCTTGCCGATCGGCTGGGCACCTCTTTGATGTGGAGGGGTTTCTCTCTCTCGCCGACATTTCGCGAGACTATGGAGTGGATAAACCACACATGTTTCAATATTTCCAAATTCGCCACTGGCTCTTGCAGCCGGACGTTGCCCCTTTGGTCGGCCGGCAAATGACGCCGTTCGAACGCTGGCTTGTGTCCAAGGACTCAGATAAACATCTTATCTCAGACCTTTATCGGATGCTCTCCCCTGCTGCTGACCCTGCTAAAACTGCTGGCCAGTGACGATGGGAAGCCGAACTCGGAAGAACTCTCTCCTCAATAGAATGGAACCACATACACTACAGGGCCGCCCACACTACCCGCAATACCAAAGCTAGGGAATCGGCGATAAAACTGGCTATCTACTGGCACCTAACCCCAGCGAGACTCAATCAAGGCAACCCGACCCGAAGCGCGCTGTGTTGGAGGGGCTGTGGTGGCCGGGGCACACTGACTCACCTTCTGTGGGACTGCCCCGCCTTGCAGGAATACTGGAAAGTTGTCTTAGACGACATTGATTCTACGTTCGACACTGAGGTCCCACGCTTCCCAGCTTACACACTCTTAGGGCTCCCCAATGCGCTTACATTCCCCTTGAGATCAGCTCGCGGCAAACAGATGGGCATCGCTATGCAGGCAGCGTCACAACACATCCTGTCACTTTGGGGCTCCACTATCTCACCCACCCACACAGGCTGGTTACACAAGTTGTGGTTCACGTTAGGCATGGAACGGATCCAGGCCACGCTCACGCACACATCTGACTCCTTCCGAACTACTTGGCAACCGCTCCTGACGTTGCTCTCCAGGGAATTCCATGAAATCACTTGCCCAAAGTACCTTCGCATCCTACGCCTTACGGACTGCATGGTGGACCAAACGCGACCCGAGGCGCCTTGATACACTTAGACTAGCTATAGCTCACACGATCACTATGGAAGAATGGCGTACTGGTAGGGGTGGGGGGAGGGCGTTAGAGTTGGGTGTTGGGGGGGGGGGTTTTAGGGCTGGCTTCTTTACTTGTTGCTCCGACTGGGGGCTCCTCTCGATCTCCGGGCACCGCCTCTCCATCTGGGCATGGTCAACCTGCTCACCTAACGCTTCTTAGAGAAGACGTGTCTGTCTGTCTCGCTTGCCTATTTTGCCTGCTGATTGTCTATTGCTATGCCATGCCTGTTTCTTCGGTTTTAAAACTCAATAAACATACTTTGAAATTAAAAACTAATACCAGCTAAGAAAAACGTTGAATGAAGTTGTAGAAAATCAATTTCTGACTGAAAAAGTAAAAAAAAGACCAAGCTCAAGCTCCAGGATCCTCACAGAAGGAGCCGGAAAAAAGAACTGACCTAACTGTCACCTGTGGTGCATGATGGGAGCAGGGGGCTCCTGGAGGTCTTAAAGGCACGGTGTCCAGGTTCTCTGGAGCCTTAAAGGCAGAGTGACAAGTCTTTTGTTTCTTATACGGGAATAATTATTCATCTATGCAGCCTAAGAACAAATTGCCTGCAATTACCTGTTTTTCTTTATGAAAATAAAGGGTCGCTGTTGAACACTACTGCAGTATATGTTCTTTGCTACTTTATTTACATGTGATATTATTTTCTTACAGCAGAAATCCATGTTATTTTGGCTGTTTAATCTATTAGACATATTATAGGTTGCATATCTGTGTGTGTATACATGTATATATGGTTTTTTTCTGGAAGTACTGTGTACTTGGGGTTCTAAACATACATATATATGTATTTTTGCAGATGCCCTGGGGTCCCGCACATGGGCGGGGATTATTCAATGCTTATGACAATTGATGAGTATCCTCTGGAAGAGAACAGAGCGCTTCACATAGCACCAGTTGCGTTACATGAGGACACATTAATTTTTTTTAGGCAAGGGGAAATTAAGTGATTTGCTCAGAATCACAGGATGTTCAGCGTCATTGCCGAAACTCAAACCGGGTTCCCCAGATTCGAGGTTGACCGCCCTAGCCGTTAGGCCAACTCCTCTCCCCTAATTATTGAATAAGTTACTTACGTTAGGTAACCCCTTAGTTGATATAGACAATATCTGGGAACAGATACCTTACCTTTAAATTTCACTAGGCATTAGACTAGGTCTGGCTTTTTCTTGAGCAGTACACGTTAGCCCGTAGGTGGTGTTGACTACGCATTGCATCGTCTGCGATGCCCGCGCCAGAAGGGATGTCAATGTCACCTATATAGGCAGCACCTCGGCGCACTGACATCAGTTGCTTTCCTCGCCAGAAGCGCGGAGCCATAAAGTTCACTGACATTGGTGTGTGCAAACTAGGGCCCTGCAAGAGTTTAGTCCTGACCATAGAAATTTGCCCCCAGAGCGGACAGGATGGGTGGATTGCTAAGGAATCTCCAGCTAGATATTGTCTCTACCAAAGTTAAGTAACTTGTCCATCAGATAGAGACATCAAGATGCAGATTACTTACCTTTGAATAGCTACTCAAACAATACCATCCCTGGAGGTTGGTAAACAGACAAATTTTGACTAAGAAGTCCCGCAGGACTGAACGGGTGAATTGCCCATCCCTGCGGACCTGATTGTCCAGGCAATAATGCTTGGTAAACATGTGCAGGGATGCCTAAGTTGCTGCCTGAAAGATATCCAGGACTGGAACTCCACGGGCTAACGCAGTGGTCACCGCCTTAGCTCTGCTGGAATGAGCTCTTAAGCCTTCAGGAGGCTGCTCCTTTGCCTGTGCGTAGCAGATCCTGAAGAAGAGAACGACCCATTGAGAGGTGGTCCATTTCTGCACCGTCCGACCTTTCTTTGCACCAACACACCCCACAAAGAGTTGGTTGTCCTCTCGGAACTCTCATGTGCGGTTAA
Source organism: Lissotriton helveticus (assembly GCF_964261635.1). Lineage (NCBI taxonomy): Eukaryota > Metazoa > Chordata > Amphibia > Caudata > Salamandridae > Lissotriton > Lissotriton helveticus. The sequence goes on along the minus strand of NC_136057.1, from coordinate 634,517,683 downwards.
GGTAGGACGACAACCCTCGTTTTGGGTCCAGACAGTGTATTCACCCATCTTCATTAAAGCGCTGTGGAGGAGTGTAGAAGTGGGCAAGATGACCAATTGGCCCACATGAAATGGGGTTACCACTTTTGACAGGAAAGAGGCCCTAGTGCGAAGTACCAGTCTATCAAGAAAAACTCATAGAAAGGAAAGGCTTGGATAACAAAGCCTGCAGCTACCTCACCCTTCTGGTCCAGGTAATGGCCACAAGAAAGGCTGTTTTGATGTTGAGCAGCCTGAGGGGACAATAGTGTAAAGGCTCGAAGGGAGCACATCAGAAACGTGAGAACCAAATTAAGGTCCCACTGAGACATAATGAAAGGGGATGGTAGGAACACGTGTAGGAGAATTTTGAGAAATCTATTTACAATGGAAGATTTAAGTAAGGAGGGTTGGGTATGCAGCCTCAAGAAGACAGACAAAGCAGAATGATACCATTTCACAGTGCCCAGAAACAGTCCTGCTGTGCAAGTATAACAAAAATATTTAACAGAAAAGGATTCAGGAAGATGGTCAATAGAATTTTCTGTACAGTATGATACAAGCTTTTTCCATGAGCGGGTGTATACCATCTTGGTTGAGGGAAACCTGGCTGCCAGAATAACATTACAGACTTTGGGAGGAAGGTTGAAAGCTATCAACTGCTGCCACTCAATCTCCATGCAAAAAGGCGAAGAGCTGACATGTTTGGGTGGAGGACCCTCCCCTGCTGCTGCGACAGAAGATCCTCATGAAGAGGCACCCTGACCGGAGGATCAATCCTCATGGGTAAACACCCGTTAGTATGCGACTTTTAGTTTGCGTACCATTACAACGCAAGCGTAACAACGCATGCGCTGTAACAACGTGTAGCCTTTACTACGCATGTTATTACTTTGCATGCGCTGTTACAACGCGTGCGTTGTAATGCGTGTATGGCTGACGAGGAGGCAGCGATGACGGCAGTGGGGAGTGGTGAATTCTTCGAGGACTGGATTGGTTGATTGCAGCGATGACGGGTGCTTGCAGCCGTGGACAAGGGACATGCACCGAGGAGAGAGGTAAGAGGGGCTGTGTTTTTTTAAAGGGTTTATGTTTCAGGAGTAGTATTTTTGGGTTTAGGGTAGTGTTGTGGGTCATGCAGTGTAGTGTTTGTGTGTAGGGGCAGGAGTGGAGGATGGGGGAGGGTCGTGCAGGGGTTAGTTTTCTAGGGATTAAGGCAGTGTTGTGATGTTTGTGTAGTGTAGGGTAGTGTCCTGGGGTCATGCAGGGTAATGTTTCAGTGTAGGGAGCGGACTGGGGAGTTGGGGCAGCGTCGTGCTTGGGGTAGTGTTTTAGGGTAGTTTTGTAGTGTTTGTGTAGGGTAGTGGTTGAGGTTAGTGTCAGGGTAGTGTTTCAGTGTAGGGAGCAGACTGGGGGTGGTGGTAGGGGTAGTGTCATGCTGTGGGGTAGTGTTTTAGGGTTTAGGGTAGTGTTGTAGTGATTGTGTATTGTAGGGTAGAGTTTTAGGGTTTAGGGTAGCGTCGGGGGGTTGTGCAGGGTAGTGTTTCAGTGTAGGGGATGGACTGGGGAAGGGTCGTGCTGGGGGTAGTGGTGTAGTGTTTAGTGTAGTGTTGTGTAGGGTAGGGTTTTAGGGTTTAGGGTAGAGTCGGGGTTTGTGTAGGGTAGTGTTTCAGAGAAGGGGATGGACTGGGGGTAGGGGTAGTGCTGTGCTGGGGGTTGTGGTTTAGGGTAGTGTTGTAGTTTTTGTGTAGGGTAGTGTTTTAGGGTAGTGTTGGGGGGTCGTGTAGGGTAGTGTTTCAGTGTAGGGAGTGGGCTGGGGGTAGGGGCAGGGTCGTGCTTGGGGTAGTGTTTTAGGGTTTAGGGTAGTGTTGTAGTGTTTGTGTAGTGTAGGGTAGTGTTTTAAGGTAGCGTCGGAGGTTGTGTAGGGTAGTGTTTCAGTGTAGGGGACGGACTGGGGGTAGGGGTAGGATCATGCTGGGGTAGTGGTTTAGGGTAGTGTAGTGTTGGGTAGTGCTTTAGGATAGTGTTGTGGCGTATGTGTTATGAAGGGTATTGTATATGGATGTAGAAATTAGCGTAGTGTTTGGGGGATATTTAAAAAATAAAATGCATTGTAAATCTATGCAGGGAATTGGGATACGAAGTAAAGACATTTCATATGCATTTTTAAGCAAATGCGAAGTAATGGTATGCGTTAGAGAAAAATGCGTTTTAATGGTACTAGCAAACTAAAACAACTTTGTAAAAGTATGCGTTGTTTTAGATTGCGAAGTATCATCATATATTCATGCTCATGTTCAGAAGCTTGGGATACCAGAATCTCCGTGCTCATTCAGTCTGGAGCCACAAGGATGACTTGGGCCCGGTCGTTCTAGATTTTCTTGAGAACTCTGGGCAGGAGTGGTAGGGGCGAAAAGGCATACAGGAGGCCTGATCTCCACCCGAAACGAAAAGCGTCTCCGAGCAATAGCCATCAGCGCGCAAAACTGCTGATTATGTCCAACCAAAGATCTCCCCACTGTTGAAAGAGACCTTGCACTACCTCCAGGTGGAGACGCCATTCGTGATCTGATATGCATCGACAGCTGAATCTGAACCTGCCAGGTGCTGAACCACCAGGGAAATGCCCTGCTGTTCCAGCAAAGTTAAGAGCCAAAGGGACTCTAAACAAACATTCCACGACCCCACCCAGCCCTGTTTGTTGCAGTAACACGTGGCACTGGTGTTGTCCGTGAACACTTGTATTAGCCTTCCCTTTCTAGATGGTAGAAAGGCTTTTAATGCCAGTTGGATCTCTTGGAGCTCCAACAGGTTGATGTGGAGTCTGGATTCTGCTACAGACCAGAGTCCTCTAATCTTTAACTCTCCCAGTTGGCTGTCCCATCGCAGGAGTGATGGGCAGGCAGGACAAGAATGTGGAAATAGGTGTGCTGCAAGTCCAACACTACCGCCCAGACTCCTGAGTGTAGGACAGACAAGACATGACACAATGTGAGCATCTTGAATTTCTCCATTTTGAGGAAATAGATAAGGGCTCTGAGATCTGGGCTAGGATGAAGGCCCTTGTCTCTTTTCGGGACCAGAAAGTAGCGGGAATAGCAACCACAGCCTACTTCGGGCACCAGAATCCTCACTATGGCTCCCTTGGCCAAGAGAGCCAGGACTTCCCCCCTGAGCATGGACTGACGATCCTCCGGCAGATGGTCTTAAGATGGAGGCAAGAAGGGAGGGTTAGACTCAAAGAGGAGGGAGTAGTCCCTTTGGACAATCTGCAGAACTCACGTGTCTGATGTTAAGGACAGCCAGTGGTGGAGGGGATGCCAGATTCTGCCACCAACTGGACGCCCATGATTTAAAAGGGCAAGATTAAGAATTTTTGAAGGCTGGACCCGACCGTAGGCTACCTGCCCCACGAGGCCGGTAGGAACCACGACCTCAATCACCCGGAGGCTGGGAAGCTTGCGAAGCTCGGTGGCTGTGATGTTTTTTTTTTTATTTGTATTTTAAGACATTGTAGACACATTATACAGCAAGTAAGATAACATCTCTGCCATTATACATTGTACAACAATGCTGCAATTTTTTTTCTGCATATAGCTAAACCAATCCCCCCACCCATCCAACTCCCCAAAACCAGCAAGTACAGCATATCACATAAATACATAATCCACTTTATGCCTAGGGCTATGCAGGCGTAGTGGACCTTACCCAATTTATATGTATTCCCAGAAGGTACAGTTCAGGTCGTCGGCAAGTCAGGGTTTTGTAGCAGAAACACAGTCAGCGGTGCCAAAAAATCTGTTGGGCTGGAGGCTATGGGTAACTATTCTGCTTATACATTCATTTGTTCATTGTAATATATCAAGTCTCGTTCCCACTTCCAGAGTATTGGAGCTGACCTAGCGGCCCAATGCATCGCCACTGCATGCTTGGCAAATAAAGTAGAAATTGCGATCATACGCCTATTACATGGTTTAAACTTTCTCAACAAGCCCAGCAGGCGCACTTCAGGAGAACATGTGATTTGTTCCATAGTTCTATCCAATAACACCTTGACTACCTTACTCCAGAACAGAGTAATAGCGGGGCAAGCCCATGCCGTATGAAAGAAATCCACTTCTTCCTTTCCGCATCGTATACAACTCGCCTCTGTTTTTAAGAGAAATTTCTTAAGCTGGCTGGGGGTATAATACAATCGATGTAAATACTTGAAATGAATAATGTGGAGGTTACAATTTGCTGTCAATCGACCTGTCAATTCACAACAAGACTCCCAATAATCCAACATCAATGGTGATGAGAGCACAGCATTCCACTTCATTAGCGAGGAATGGTCTATGAACTCATTCTCTTTCAGAGACCCATTATAGAGTCTAGTAATCAGCCCCCTACTTTCCGCACTAGCCAGCACCACCTGTAGTACTTTAAGAGCTAATGGTTCTACAGGAAACCCTTGGTAAATGGGTCTTATAACCCAGTACAGTATATTCCCTGCCAGCTTTGAATTTTGCTAAGGACTTAAACACTCCATTATGATACAGGTCTCCCACCTTTGTTGCCTTCGCTCTTTGCAATACTTTCAGTGCTCCCTTGTCCTGTGCGGCTGATATGCCTGGGTGCGCCACCAGTGGTAATTCTGGGGTGTTAATGTGCTCTAGCTGAGCTCACTTGGCGAGATTTTTCCCCGCCCACGCAGTGCATTTTACAGTACTTATCTCTCATTGCTAGCAGCCGCTTCCCAACCCTGCAAAGTCTTTGCAACCAACGGCAAGGGATGTGCGGTGTCAGCCTCTACAGTAGTGTGTGGGAGAAACTTCTGGGGAAAGAACCAGCAGTGCGCATATTGCGCTTGCGGACTTAAATAATAGAGGCGAATGTCAGGCGTTTCAAATCCACCTCTCTCGAACGGTAGTGTGAGCATGTTCCAGCTGCATTGTGGCTGTTTTCCTACCCTCACCAAGGACAGCAAACAGGATTGGAAGGACTTAAAGAATGCCGTGTTAAGGACTGGGATAAGGTTGGCGCGGTTGAAAGCCCCTTCATATCCACGAAAGTGGCAGACAGCAGACTGGGGACGTAGGGCAACCGAGAGACCCAAGGACTTGGTCATAGCTTGTGAGTCCTTAAAGCGATACAGCACAGCTTGTCTTCAAAGAGACAGGTGCCATCGAAGGCCATGTCTATGAGGGAAGCCTGGAAATCCACTGAAAAGTGAGATGTTCCCAGCAAGGCATGGTGTCTGAGGCCCACTGTTGATGAAACCGCTCTGCCCAGCGAGTCCGTCATATCCAAGCCACAGCGTATAGTGAACTTCACTGAGTCTCTCCCGTCTGTAACTGCTTGAGAGAGAATGGCCTGGGCCTCCTCCAGGTGCTGAAGCAGCACTTGTGCAACCGTTTCCCACAGAGTGTGGGAATATCGGCCCATTAAGCACGCGGTGTGCACTGACCGCAATGCAAGGCTGGCATAAGAAATATATTTCTTTTCCAAGCTGTCCAGCCTTTTGGATTTCCTGTCGGGGAGCGGCAGGGAAAGCACCATTGGAAGAGAGGCTTGGACCACTAAGCTCTCCGTGGTAGTGTGTTGGGTGAGAAAATGTGCGTACCTTTGAACGGTGCGGTGGCAGCAAGCAAACGTCCTATTCACAGGAGCCCCTGTGCTGGGTTTGGACCAAGTTCCTAGAAGGGAGTCGGTGAGGGTTTCACTGAATGGGAATTGGTGTTCAAAGGAAGAGACTCCTGATTGCAACACCTCCATCAAAATTTTAGTCTTGACTTGCACCAAGGTTAACTGAAGGTCAAGGACCTTAGCTGCCCTCCGCACCACCACTACATATGTAGCTCCCTCCTCTGTAGCCGCAGTAGGGGGGGGAGCATGCCGGTATCTGGAGACGTGTCCAGTCCGCTGGCATCGCCCAGTTTCTCACATCAGTGCATATTGGTTTATAAAGGATCTAGTGATCCTTTCCATTCCTCCACCCAGGCCTAGTCCTTCAGAATCGGGCTCAGGCTCCGACCTAGGACGTGGGGGTCCTGTCTGTGCCGGAATCGACGCTGGTCAACGCGGTTCCAGCTCCATGTTGCCGGGGATCAGAATGGGGCTGGTGCCGCCGTTAGGCGCTAGCAGTGCTAGGAACATTGGCGTTGGGGCCCAGCACGCGGAAGGTTGCAGGTGCATGACTGGCACTGATCCGGATCCATTACAGGATTCTTGGGGGCCCATCCGGAGCCAGAGCCACCGGCGGGTAATCAGATGGGGCCCCCTATAAGCCTGCAGGGTCTGAACGTATGTCGGAGGGGTCGGGCCGCTCAAAAATGAGGCACATGGCCTCATAAAACTCTTTGATTTGAGTGGGGATTGCTCCCATTAAAAACAAGGGTTGCGCGGAGCCAGCCCTGGTGCAGGATCCGAGGAACCAGACCTCGAAAGCCATTGTTCCTCTGTTGCGCTGGGCGACAAATGACGGAGGAGGAGAAGTTGAAACACGCTTTGATTAGAATTTTTTATGCCCTTTACCCGAGTGCCTAGGTTCCTGTTTCCTTGGAGTCCCCATTGCACCTGCATACTCCTTTCAGCCTTGAGCTACTAAGGCACTAAATTGCCACATGTCATGATTCATACTATATTGTGACCCTTCAGACACCCCAGTGGTTCTGAGTGAACTCTGATGAAGTTTGATTCCTGTTCCCTGTTCTTTCATGCAGTAAGTACCATGACCCTGTTGACTGATCTACTCCTCCCTTCCGAAGCTGATATGGGTTTCTTTAATTTTTTAACATGAATTTTGCCAAATAGATTTTCCCCTTGTAGGTTCAACTTACTTGCCCAGCTTTCTAGGTTTCCTAAATAACCAGTGTTTTTCTTGTGAGTTTTCCAGTGTGTTTTTTCTGGTAGGAATTTTAGCACACCTTCATAATTGTACACAATCTAAATTTTCCTTTAACGTGGATTAATTTCCTCCTCCTTCCTTTTTCTAGGTATTTCTTGCCTTCTCCTAATTTAAGGTATTATTGCCTCCATGACCATCATACCTTTGTATTTTTTATTATTTTCAAAGTTGCTTTGATTCTTTCTTTTTATTAGTCATACACAGACATAGTTGTCAGCCTGAGCTCAGACAAAGTTCCTAGTCCTAATTATTTCCTGTCACACTAAGTTGAAACTCACTTGACATCCATACGGCCAATAAGTCTTTTGAGGAAATTGAAAGAAGAGCACTAATTGATATGAACCTGACTATATGTCCTGCAATATGCAGTTATATAAATCCGTTTTTCTAAATGTTCTAATGTCAACTTCACATTCATTGTGGGTGTGATATATTAATAATATAATTTGAATATTGTAGAATTCTTCTTAATCTTGAAACCTTGTTGGATGCTGTTCTTAAAAAATATTAAGATCCACCTGAGACCAAGGCAGATGACTATCCTGGATATGGTGGCATTCAAGGCAATTCTAATGCCACAGTACATTTGAGAAATTCTGGATATGATCTCTATGTTTCAGTCTCAATCTTGCTTATCAGTGAGGATGCTTCTGAGGTTTCTTGGGCTCTCAGCTTTGTGCTCCTACTTGCCCTGTATGCCAGATGGTACATGTAGGACCTATAGTGGAAAAGCAGGCATTGAGGGCCCCACACCGAGGCTGTCTCTTCAACTTCACCAAATCTCTTAGTAGACGGCTCAGGATCTTCTGTGCAGGCAGGCAGAGCTCTCTGCCTTACCCATCCAGACTCCACAGTTTAGACAGAAGTGTCTCTACTAGGGAGAGAGGAAATCATTGCGCATCTCTGCTGTGGAGAGGTGGAATCATCAAGGTGAAGTTGAGATCAAGGACCTCTGGCCCCCAGCAAAGTGCCACATCACTCTTGGCGCTTGTGTAATCAGGCTGGCCCTGAAAGTGTTCTTGCTGATCATCAGGGGGAGACTGGTGCAGGTCTTCACAAACAACATGACTGCTATGTGTTTCTTAAAAAATCAGGGCAGAGTGGGGTCCTGGATCTTGCTCCAGGAGGCCTTGAGCCTTTGGAGATGGCTGGACCAACAACATATCTTTCTGGTGGCCATTCACCTGGCAGGGTCCATGAATGACAGACCAAGCAAACTGAACCAATATCGGCTGGTGGACCACAAAAGGCTTCTCCCTCCAGGTGTGGCACTAGGCATGTTTGAACAGTGGGGCCTGCCCTGGCTAAATATGTTCACCACTGCCGAGTACGAGCAGTGTCAAAATGTTTGAGTGCTAGGGTTGCTTCGTCCATGAGTCACTGGTAGACGCATTCTGCCTGCAGAGTGGCCGGGGTCTCCTGTGTGCATTACCACCTTTAACTCTCATGTCTCAAATGCTGAAGAAAGTCAAGACAGACAGCTACTAAGTCATCTTAATAGCCCTGGATTTTGCCAGGAGGGTGTGGTGCCTGAATCGCTTGAGACCGAACATCTGCCCTCCAATTCAGCTAGCTCTTAAGGAGGGCCTTCTGTCTCACAACAGAGGCCAAAACCGGCCCTTAACCAATCATATCATGGTATGTTATGTTATAAGGTATTTGTTGAGCGCGCGGCTACTCCAAGGAGTGTCCCGGTGCGTGTGAACAGAAGGATATGCGCCTCCTCTACTGTTGGAAAAGCCAGGTTTTCAAATGTCGACTGAAACCAAGGAGATCCTGCATCTGTCTCAGAGAGAGAGACAAACTATTCCATAGTTTTGTGGCTGCTACTTGAAAGGAGCGTCCCCCCTTTTGAGACTGAAAGAACTTTGGCACACTCGTCAGGTGCTGTGTCGATGACCGCAGGGTTCTGGATGGGGTATAGGACTGGATTTTGTTAATGAGGTAGGGAGCTCCAATGTTGTGGAGAGCCCTAAAGGCTAGCACCAGGGCTTTAAAGTTAACCCTCTTTTTCACTGAAAGCCAGTGCAGGTACTTTAGACAAGGGGTCAGGTCATGTGTGACCTGGAGCCGACTCTCCGTATGGCCTTGGCCGACGCGTTTTGTACCACCTGTAGGTGGCCAAGTAGGTATTCGGGGAGGCCCAGATAAATCACATTGACACAGTCCAGCCTTGATGTGATCAAGGCTTGGACCACTGTTTTCCTATACGAGATAGGGAGCAGAGGGAGAACATTTCTCATCATTTTTAACAGCCAAAACAGGTGCCGGCCACATATTGGACCTGGGACTTCATAGACTTATCTGATTCCAGTTTCACGGCAAGATTTTTTACAGTGGTCACTGGGCAGGCAGGGGGAGACAAATTCCGGGCCCACCATTGGCACCATTCATCACCCAGAGTGTATCCAAAAAAGACAACTTCAGACTTATCTGAATTACATAGCAGTTGGTTGTATTTGAACCCAGCAAATATCTTGGCCAAGCTCGTGCTGATTTTGTTTCCTCTTAATGCTGCATATTTCTCACAAGTAAACACCAGCTGAGTGTTGTCGGCATAAGATATAACTTTTGTTCAATGCTGTTCTGCTAAGAGTGCGATGGGGCCATATAAATATTAAACATGGTTGGGCTTAAACCCGAACCCTGTGGCACTCCTACATTCAACGGACTGATGGCCAAGAAGGGGGGGAACCAAACAGTTTGCTGGCGGCTTTCCAGGAAGGAGGAGAAACACCTAAGAACCGTGCCTACAATGCCGCAGTCCTGAAGTCTGTGCAGAAGTAGATTGTGGGGCACGGTATCGAAAGCCGCTGATAGGTCCAATAGTATCAGTACAGCTTTACCTCCTCTATCAAGAGTAGTTTTGATCGTCTCAGAGATTTCTAGTAGGGTCGTCTCCGTACTGAAGTTGGCTCAAAAACCAGACTAGCTTGAGTGCAGAACATAGGTAACCTCTACTAAATCAGTGATGACAGCATTGACATACTTCTCTAAAGCCTTGGAGAAGTAAGGCAGCAGAGATATCGGTCTATAATTGCTGGCTACCGTAGGATCTGCTGAGGGTTTTTTCAGGAGCGTGAGGATCTTTCCGTGCTTCCAGCTGTCCGGCATCGAACCCTCAGACAAAGATAAATTCAAGACTCTGTTGAAGGCAGGGTTCAATACCTCAGCGATGGATGCCAGAATTTTGGCAGCACAGGGGTTGGAGGGGGAGTCGGATTTCAATGCCTTCATAATTTTAAGTGTAGCGGCCATAGGAATAGGGGGAAACTCCAGAAGGATTGCATCCATACCTGGGCCAGTTAACCTTCGTTGCACTCGGGAATTCATCCCAAAATCCAATTTTAGATCACCTCCACCAAATGTACAGCAGCTACATCTCTATTCTGTGTGGTTTTTTTTAGAACTATTTGCATTATCTCTCAAGTGACCTTTCTGTTTCTCTGCTTCAGTCCACCTATCCCTAGGGAAGCCTCCCGTTCCTTAATGCACTCAAAGCCTTGGGTTAGCTTTAGGTGAGAGAAGAATGCAAAGTATGGTCAAAATTGCCCTTCTAGAACCAATCAATCAGGGGTTTATAAAGCGCACTACTCACCCGTGAAGGTCTCAAGGCGCTGAGAGTGGGGTAATTAATATCTTGAATGGGGAAAGTTTGATACTAAGTGTAATCTGTCCCACTCTAGGAGGTCGAATCAATGTTTGCATTGATTAAAGGATTTAATCAGAACTTCACCTTAAATAACATATTAGATATTACCCTCCACCCCACAACCTGACACTGATCAGGAGAACAGTATCTGTTATTAGTAGGTCTCTGATTTTTCAGGGTTTGCAGTATGAAACAAAGGACCCTCCTGACTACTGCTTGATCCAGATGGCTCACTGGTTATCACATTCTGTTTTAGATCATTTTGCCAGTACAATCGTTGGGCTACTTGGTAGTAAACTTTAAAATGGAACGAGAGAGAGAGAGACAGAAAACCTAAAATTTAGGTAGCTAAACTTTGAACAAGTAATCTGCCTTTCTATCTCTGACGAATTTAGATCTTTTTGTTTGCACTTGATCACAGAATGTCTGCTCTGTCATAAGTGAAAGGACCTAAAATAAAAAAAAACACAAAGGGCTAGAATGAAACATTCATTTTAACAATTATCAATTCTGTCAGGCAAATATATGCAAAGGGGTTGCATCTTGAAAGGATTTCCCTGAGCGCAATGAGCAGTCCTAAAACGTTAGCTTTATCAAGGGAGGCTACTGAACTATTCTGCTTGTCTCCCTAATAGGTAATGGATAGATACTGGAATTGCTTGATATTGCCTGGTTCTACATCAGGTTAATTTATACATTTAAAATCTCAAATGTGAGTATGTGGGATTATCAACATCAATAAGGGATCATAAGCAAATAAAGTCAGCTTGTGTATTTAATCAACAAATTATATTTCACAAGGGTTATCCTATAGCCATATTTGTCCAGTCTGCGTCTAGCTGAACTCTAGCTTCAACTAACGCCTCTGAAGGGTTTATTTGACCCTCACACACTCTACTGGTGCCATGCTCCATCCTCAGGTCTCATCCTGTCCCTGTAAGCTACAATTGGCTCAACCATTTTTGAGGGAGCACTCTGGATATTTATCGCAGACTGGGTCGCCTGGTGAAATAATAGAAATAAAAATTCCTCAAATCCACCCCAGTATCCTGCTATTTTGGGTGCCTTTGTATAAATAAAATCTGCATCTGGGGTTGCTTGCAAAGGAGAAAGTATCCTTACACTCTAGTGTTAATCAGCATGTTAGGGCACTTATTAGGCCACTTGGGGGTCCAGGACTACTGTCAGAGGTTTAGTAGATACCCCATAACTTTATTTATGTTTACTTGAAGTCACATTGGTATATGTCAGAGTCTTGGTAGAACGATATGCAACATATAACATAAAACGCATACACAGGCCTCTTTGCCTGTTTCTTTTTGTGGGCTTATAGTGATGCCTGTATTGGAGAGAACATAGTAAAAGCAGGTGATGAGTTCTTTTGTATGATGGCATTTGACACACTTACTCATAGAGACATACAAGAGACATAACATGCACACTTGCACACAAATAATAAAGTAGCGTATCCCCAACAGCGTATCACTATGCACTTAGTATAACGACTGTAAAACCAACATGTAGGAGTATATTGTGTTTAACTACAAATAGTTAAAAAACACTACAATCTCTGAGGTGTGAAAGAACACATTGCACAATAATGATTGCTTTGTCCTTACCTTTATTGGAATTGAATAATACCCTGGGCCTCACCAGAGCAAGGGGCAAGATGGCGGACGCAAGCTGCTTCCGTGTGAGCAGCTAAGCACCACTCGCAGCTAAATCGCTTCCCATCATATGGATTATTAAAAGATCTTCCCTTCGAAGACGAGAAATTGCCCCTGGACTGTTGCTCTTGACTGGCGATTTACCTGCGGGATGCGTCAGGACCTCTATTGCAGCTTTCAGCAGTCCCTCTATGCAGCTTGGCGTCCCCCGGCAGTTCCCGCGACTCAGCGTATGTGGCTGGGCTGGACCAGCGGCTCAAACGCGGTCGTTTCAAAACTTCGATCGCCGGCTCTGAGACGCTATTGGTGTAGCCTGGAGAGGAGATTGAGATGCAGCGATAACGATAACTGTGATTACGCTGAGATGTCTCCCAAGAATCCTAATGCTGGCTCCGGTACTGGCACTGCGTCTTAAGTGACGGAACCAAAAACTAGAGCCACTACTGCGGCAACAGCAGTTTTGGAGGACAACGGTGGTTCAGTTGGAACTCAAGGCGCTGGTGTAAATACTACCCCCAAAAATGCAAGAACAGGGGCTAACCGAGTGGTATTGGACCCAGGCGATCAGCCCTCTTCGAATAGACAACCAACCGCAGAGGATTCTGGGAGTTGTAGGACTGGAGCAATCCCTAAAATTCCTGGTATGTTCAACAAGTAAAAGAATTTAAATACACTTAATGATGGGAAAATTACTGGTGCTGATCTAAACCTCCCGCAGAATGAAGGTTTTAATGCTGACTTGGGGGATAAGGATAAGGAAAATGCTATAATGGCTAAGGATAACATGCTTTCTGGGTCTGCTTTAATAGAACCGGCTTGTCATTCCATCTCCTTAACTGGGGGGTGGGGGGGTAGAATATGCAGGAAAATCCAGCGGAGCCCCTTGTTGCTGCCAATACTCTGCAAATATCTGAGCTCTCCGGGGATACAGAGTCTATTGATTCGGCTGGCAATTTCTACTCTATGTCGGACCTTTCCAATGCATTGGAATCAGAAAGCTTAGACGGGGACTGGAGAGATGACCTCAGTGCCACCAGCTTAACCAGCTCAGCACAGGAAGTACAGGATGTTCAGGACTCAGCTGTTGGAGAGGATGGCGACAATGGAACATCTCCCGCCTCTAGATTGGAATGGGGGGGGGAGAAAACACCATACGCAAGGCTCCGCTGGACTTGGGTAGACCCGGTGATATTACAGTAGGCATTGATACCTTTCAAGCTTTGCCAGTATTAACCACTGCTGTTGATACCTCCTTAGGAAACACCGCTCAGGCTCCTGAGATTACTCTAAGCACACTCTATCAGGTTATGCTTCAGCATCGGGAAGAAACAAAGTCTGAGAACTTACGCACGCAAGGTGCAGTTCGACGGCTTCAGAACAACCTAAGGCGAGTGGTTAAGACTTGCAATGAGATGTCAGCTAGAGTTGTGGAGGCAGAAGGAGGGATATCGGCGATTGAAGATGCGATGACCCAACAGAAGGAAACATTAAAGGAAGAAGTTATTGGAAACTGGTCGATTTGGAAAACAGATCAAGGCGTAACAACCTACGAATTTTAGGCATTCCGGAGGGGAGTGAGGGGGGAAACATCAGGCAATTTGTTGTTGAGCTCTTCAAGGAGTCCTTTCCGAGACTATCCCAGTGGCAGTGGGACTCGGAGCTCCAACGAGCTCATAGATTCCCCTTCCAAAAGAATAGTAGAACGGCCTCTACTGCAAAACCCAGAACCATATTGATCTGTTTAAATAACTTCTTGGCTCGGGAGGCTCTCTATGACTTGGCTAGGCCAGATCGGAAACGCAGGGGGAAAGGCCTGGAATTCTTCGTTCGTCCAGACTATGCCATGCCACTGTCCAACAGCGCTGGCAATTTTGCCATCTTATCCCAGCCTTCCAAGCTAAAGGGGCTCAAGCCTTCCTCCTTACCCCCTCAAAGTTGAAAGTAATTTTTAAAGAAAGGACATACTTTCTAACCTCTGAGACCGCAACAAAAGCTTTACTAGCATCCTTCTAATCAAGTTTCTCAGTGTATGGAATGTTTACTGATGTATGGTTGTTCTTATGCATATCACTAGGTTTCTCAGAGGGTCTTTATGCTGCTTGTGTCAGCTGGTTTTTCCCTTTTTTTTCTTTCTCTGGATCATTTAAAGTTAATAACGATGCATTTAAAAAAAAAAAAAAAATCTGCGGGACGACTAGTTAATTTGATGGGAAGCGAATTGCGAGGGGCACCATGCTTCTCAGGCCATCAACTCTAGGGACTATTCAGTCCCTTTGCCTCATATGGGTGGGTTCGTAGGTGGGGCTGGTGGGGGGGCACCAGAGGGGGGTTGGGGTGGCACAAAGGTGGGGCAAGCAAGGACAGACTTTTTTTTTTAAGAGAGGCTTTGGTGGTATTTGCTGCTGCAGCATACTTTTTGGGACAGGATTTGCAGAGGATTATGTAGTTAAAGGTGTTGTTTTCCTTGACTTTTTGGTTTCTTAATTAAAATTATATTATGGGTAAGCTGAGGATTTGCTCCTGGAATATCTGCGGCTTGAATAAAAGGAAAAAAGGGGGATTTGTGCACAAATAATACAGACTATGAGACCAGATCTTCTTTGTCTTCAAGAAACACATGTGTCGTGGAATGATAGGCGATGGTTTTGATAGAGATAAGAACCGACTCACGCTCGACATCAGATCTGACATTATGGTCATTTGAACGGAAACTCTTAGCAGACCCTTTATATATAGAGCAAATGAATAAAAGGAATGTTTTGATTTTAATCGAGGGTCTGCCTCCAATCAAAATGTTTGGGACTCTTTTAAAGCCGGAGTGCGTGGAGAGACTTTGTCTTTCTCCATACATAAGCAAAAAAAGACCTGAAATATATTAGCCATTTATTACAAGACAGTGCTGGACTGGGAAGCTAAATTAGTCACCGCCATCAATTCTTTTCAAGATACTGATCACATTAAAGCTACCCTTGCCATACACAAATCTAAGTTGTATGAGATCTTTGCAGCCAAGCTTGCAGAACAGGTGGCAACTTTTCGTTCACAAATATATGAAGTGGGGGAAAACTCTGGCCGGATCCTGTCCAAACAAAATTAGGCAAAAAGAGGTATACAACTCGATTAACAGCATTCAGGATGAGGCGGGTCAAATCTATCAGCACCCTGAAGAAATCTTGGAGGTCCTTTGGCAGTTTTATAGCAAACTGAATGATGAGGACATATTATTCCATTCCGACGAATGTATTTTAGATTTCATCTTTCCTGACATCTTAACTAAATTAACTTCCGCTCAGGCGGCATTATTGGAGGCAGATATCACATGGGAGGAAACAGAGGCAGCTATACTTTCTCTTGCCGTTGGCAAAGCAATGGGACCGGACGGCTTACCGCTGGAGTTTTATAGAGTCTTTCATAAGGTTCTAAAACAAGATTTGCTGTCCACTCTCCTGGAAGCCCAGAAAGGGATGGCTCCAATTTCTTGGAGACAATCGATAATAATGGCCTTTCTCAAAAAGGACAAACCCCCTCTTGATCCTGCCTCGTATAGGCCGATTTCTTTAATTAACGCAGGTAGCAAGGTCTTTTAAAAAATTCTAGCTTCTCGTCTTTCTGGTATAATATCTGCATTGGTTTCACACTGGCAGC
This sequence comes from Lissotriton helveticus, assembly GCF_964261635.1. Lineage (NCBI taxonomy): Eukaryota > Metazoa > Chordata > Amphibia > Caudata > Salamandridae > Lissotriton > Lissotriton helveticus. The sequence continues at coordinate 634,501,812 of NC_136057.1, read as the reverse complement.
ACGGTTTCATTCCTAACCGTGATACCGCGGATCATGTCCGGCAAGTGATCGCTCTAGTGGACTGGGCCCAGGGGACTAATACGGCACTTGGGATCACCCTGTTGGATGCCGAGAAGGCATTTCACAGGGTGGCCTGGATGTACCCTCTGGGATCTCCTTTCATTGAAAGGCTTTGGTCCTCAGATGATCACCGCATTAAAAGCATTGTATGAGTCACCAACGTCCTGTATTAAAATTGGGGGGAAAAAATCTGCTTCTTTACCTATTTATCGCGCTACACGTCAGGGCTGTCTGTCATCACCACTTCTGTTTGCCCTGTACATCGACATCTTTCTTAAATAAATTGAATCAAGCTGAAGATATAGCCCGTGTATGCTGCAAATACCAACTATAGAGCTCTTACGCGGACGACATCGTGGTGACCACCACTGATATTGTAAAGGCATTACCAAAGGTAGAACAGCTTGCGACTCACTTCGGTGCTTTTTCGGGCTATAAATTAAACCTCGCTAAAACCCAAATTCTTTATATTGGCTCGCAACCTTTCGTACACCCGAATACTGTGTCAGTAGCGACATACTTGGGTATTACAATTACAACCCCAGTGTCTGCAATTCCAGAGCTTAACTTTAATAAAGTCCTCAAAAAAGCTAATACCTCATTGGAACGTATTGATGACCTCCACCTATCCTTATATGGCCGAAATAATGTCTTAAAAATGCTGATACTCCTGAAATTTTTATATATGTTCAGAACAATCCCTCTGAGTTTCCCTCTAGCCTTCTCAAGCAATTAGATCGGATGTCTGCCAGATTCATTAGGGGGTATAAGCGCCAGCGCAGAGCATATAAGAAGATGATCCTCCCAAAGACAAGGGGTGGGTGGGGCATTCCATACTTTACGTTTTATTATTTTGCTTCAGTTTTACAGTTCATTACCCCTTTGTTAATAGGTTCAAAGGCCCAAATTCCAGTGAGCCACTCACCATCAATGTATGAATTCGCATTGGGAGTGGAGTCCCGTGGTTGCCTTTTGAAAAACGTTGAGCCTAGTTACTTTAAAAAAACTAAGTTCAAGATTTTGAAATCGGCGTTTGGGGTATGAAAGCAGATTAGGCGCCACTTAGGGATTCAAAAAATCTCATTACATACACCCCTCTCATCCATTATTTTCCCCTTGATTTTTAGAGATCATATAATGATCAGATGGCGGAACTCTGGCATTTATTGTGTGGGCGATTTATGGCAAAATGATCATCTTATATCCTTTCCAGAGCTGCTGGCTAAATACAATCTTACAAGTTTTGATCATTACAAGTATCTGCAAATATATAGCTTTTTTAACACTGTACACCCTCAGGAAAGGTCTGGGCTCCAGAGGATTCCTTTCATCGATAGCTTGTACAGCAAAAAGAGAATAGGGTTTTTTTATAACCTATTAATTTGATCATATTCAGATGATATAGCGGCTCATCAAGGGAGATGGGCGGCGAAGTTTGGAATTGATAACATTCTGATGGAGGAATCTATTGCCCTGGCTAATACTATTTTGATAACTGGAAGATCACGCTCGCAACATTACATGGCTTTATTTGCTTTATATTATTCGCCATCGAAAATTGCTAGATGGGGATCGACAAGGGGTACATCATGTAGTAGGTGTGGTTTGTTTGCTGCAGACGCAGCACATATGTTTTTCTCTTGTCCTCAACTAACTTTCTTTGTCTCTGCAATTCAAACATTTTTATCACTCTTGCTGGGTTTTTCAGTTATTTTGACAATATCTCGCGGATTGCCACTAAGATGCAGGAAAACCTTGAGATATGTATTTTTAGGCTTACTGTTTCTCCCACAGAGAGCTGCTTGGGAGCCCTGGTATAACGTCCTCCGGGCTCCTCTACTGATTCGATTGATACACTAATTGAATGTATAGCTATCCACGCCCTAGCTTCTAAACAAGTCCTTATGGTAGGGGATTTCAATCTTCACTGTGAGATGAAATCTAACACAGAAGCCACCAAGTTTCTAAACGAGTTAGAACACCTTGGACTCACACAAAAGGTGTCAGGTCCCACTCATTAGGCAGGACATACTTTGGACCTTGTCATTTCAAATGTGGAACAGCTCAAATGTGACCCACCTTGGCCACTCACATGGTCTGACCATCATATGGTTAAATTTGAAATCATGACCATCCCATCTCACCCCTCCGACCCCCAAAAGTCAAAAAGGAAGTCGGAATTTCGTAGACCCTGGCATAAATTGTCACTTCCAAATTTTACTCCCATATTCCAGACGGAGGTACTAGCCCAGACGGCAGACCCAGACCCTGAGGTGAATAAAATGCTGGTCATCTTCAATAAAGTCCTAACAAAAACACTTGATGAAACCATCCCAGTTAGTAGACATTTGAGGCCCCCTAAGAATCGCGCATCGGCCCCTTGGTATACGCCGGAATTACGTCAGGAAAAAACTACCTGTAAGCAAATGGAGAGACTTTGGCGAGCAAATAAGTGCTCTGCAAGCAAACTAAAATTCAAAACTGTACTTTCAAACTACCATCGTAGCCTTACAACCACCAGGCGACAGTTCATCCTTAATCAAATTGAGAGCGCTGATAATTCAACCAAAACCATTTTTAACATAGTTAAAGACTTCATCTCCCCTGAAGTCTGTAAGAAATCCCCGGTTGAATCACAGGAACTGTGTGATGATTTGTCCACCTTTTTTCAAGAAACAATTTCGGCTATATACTCCAAATTCCCTGAGATTAATGTCTCTGACCTCCCGAGCTGTCTTAACCCCCCAAACACAACTAGTCCCTTTGGGCTCACGGCGCGCCTTCCCCGTTGTTTGGACCATTTTGCCCCGATTACACTGAGCGAAGTGACCCAGGCGCTAAAAAAGGCCAAATCGGGTTCTCCAGCTGACCCTTGCCCTCCAAAATACATGTCAGCTTTGGCCCAATGCTGTGCCCCGATAATTCAGAACATCTTTAATCTCTCCCTACTAACAGGAGAGATTCCCGGTCCATGGAAGGAAGCTTTTGTTAGACCCATTCTGAAGAAACCTGCGGCAGACCCCAATGAGTTGGGCAACTACCGACCAATCTCTCTTCTGCCACTGCTGGCTAAAATTCTGGAGTCTAACGTTAACAAACAACTGAGTAGCTATCTGGAAGCTAATGACATGCTGGCCTCCAGCCAGTCAGGCTTTCGCGCGGGTTTCAGTACTGAAACCGCCCTCCTGGCAGTTACAGACTCCCTCAGATTGACAGTGGATGCTGGAGGCTCGGCCATTCTGGTCCTTCTTGACCTCTCCGCGGCATTTGACACGGTGTTGCATGCCAGACTAGCGGAGAGGTTAAGATCCTATGGCATCCAAAGCCCTGCCCTGAAGTGGCTTACACATTTTCTAACAGATAGAACCCAGACAGTCACTCTCGGCCCTTTTAAATCAAAGAAAACAACGCTGGATAAGGGTGTCCCACAGGGCTCCTGCCTCAGTCCAACGCTTTTTAATGTTTATCTCGCCCCCTTGGCTGAGGTAGTGGAAGCCCACGGCTTTGAGACAGTCTCTTAGGCTGATGACACCCAGCTGTTGTTCAAAATTGGCCCTAATCCAGAAGTGGACAGGCTCCGCTTCATATCAGGAATGCTTGCTATATCCGAATGGATGTCCCTAAATTTCCTCCAATTGAATCCGGGAAAAACTGAGGTAATGCTGCTGGGAAAAGCAACCAACAGCTGGAACAATGAATGGTGGCCACAGATATTGGGAGTGCCCCCGGTCCCCAAGGAACATGTAAGGAATTTAGGAGTGCAGTTGGATCACGCACTCTCCATGCGTGACCATGTGTCTGCCACAGTGAGCTCCTGTTATTATAACCTTAGCCTCCTCAGGAAAAATTTTCCATACATTCCCACTAACCATCGCAGAACACTCATCCATGCAATGGTTACCAGTCGCATGGATTATGGGAATGCACTTCTTGCGGAGGTGGGTTCCACCCTCCTGAAAAAATTACAGGTTATACAAAACACTGCGGCAAGAATGATTCTTAATATGCCGGCAGGCACTCCTTCTTTGCCGCTGTTAAAATCACTTCACTGGCTGCCAGTTAAGAAACGCTCTTTTTTCTAAATTTGCTGCCTATCCTTTAAAGCACTGAAGGGTCAAGGCCCTCTGTATTACAATTGAAGCTAAAAAGGTATGCGCCAGGCCGTCAGCTTAGATCCTCAACGGCTGGGCTTCTTGAGGTCCCTCGCATCCGATTACAAAGAACTGGAGGAATGGCGTTCTCCTTCCTGGCCCCAAAGTATTGGAATACTTTACCCCAATCCATAAGGGAACTCCCCAGTTACGCCGCTTTCAGAAAGCATCTTAAAGCCTTTATTTTTTAATCTGGGTACCCTTTGCTTCTGGAATAGTTTAGGGTTGTATCATTGGGACTGCGCCGAGATGCCCCAGAGTGAGTCGTGTGCATTACAAATGAATATAACATAACATAACATAACTGGATCCAAGGGGAGCTGGACTGATCCTGCCTCAGTCTTAATAGCTGTTCATTTACGGTAGACTTCCTCCCTTTCTTTCTCGCTTATAACGTTAATTCTCTGTTGGTATTGTGGATGAAATCCAATCTATTGTGCTACATGTTTAAGCTTTTTTTTCTGATTTCTTATGTCGTAATATTACTGTTTTAAGTTTGATCTAGGAACAGCTTATCTGCTTCGACCTGTTTTTGATGTGTCTCTCTTACAATGTTTCTTCTCTGTTTGTGGATCATTTTTACTATTTGTGTAATCTGTCTTGCTTGATGAAAAAAATAAAAAACGTTGAAAAAAAAAAAAAAGGAATTGAATAATACCTTACCAGGACAGAACAGTCAAACAGAAAAGTAAAAAATGAAGATTAAGTGGCGTTTGTTAGTCTTAATTGGGCCCATAATCTTTTACCTGTGCGTTGTGATTAACGTCCAATTCTCTGTCCTACTTGATACTGTCCCACTCGATTTTGCAGGTTTGTACAACTTTCTCTTGGACATCCCTCCTCTTAGAGGGTGAGGGGGAGGGGTTCGGATTGTTTCCTGGTGTCCGTGTGCACATATGTGCATGTAACATGATCTCAGACAAGAATGGGGTTTGTAATTCTACCCTCACAATCCTCCTTCACAACAGTTGTCAGTGCTAAAAATGTAAACAGTTTTTTCAAACTACTTTCTTTTACCCAGCGTGATTGATATAATTATATGAATCACCACATTTAAAAAAAAAAATAGGTCCACATCTTAGTAACACTGACGATGTTACTATGTAGATGGTTCAATACATATTTGAACCCTAGTATATCAACATGTGGCTATATTTCTCAGCTGGACATGTCTGCATAATGTTTTGGTTTTTTTGACGATGTAGTCCTGTGGATTGTTCAGTTGCTATGTATTAACTTCATTATCTATGTGCACTCAAGTATATGTACATGGTGGTACCACCCACATACTTGTGATCACTATTTTCTAGCGGGACATGTCTGCATAGTGGTTTTATTGACTATCTGGTTATGTGGAATGTTAAGTGAGGTAACTATGACTCAACGTGATGTGGCTGTTAAGTCAGGGAGCTGTCTGCTGAATAGTCTCTTGTGTTCAGTGATTCTCAGTCTTATTTTCTGGTGGTCATGCCTACATATTTCGACCAACACGGACATGTAATTAGGTAGTTCAAGTTCATAGAGTTACAGTTAGCGTGGCTCCTTGTTTCCAAGGATATTTTAGTACCAGATCATGGTTGTATGTAAAGTGTGGGTACATACAGAATATTAGCCACATGGGAAATGTCCTTTTACCTGTGGCATGCCCCACCGTGTGCTAAACTACTGTATGTCAGGGATCTTAGGTCTGGTATGGATACAAACAATTCTTAGGGTAGTGTATCGCTTAAAGGAGATCTTAAGGCTTCCCCAGAATTAGCTTGTTGCTGTTTAATATGTGCCCATGTCTGTTAATGATTTTTTGTCATAGAGTTAGATTTATTGGTGAATGTGCTCATACAGATTAGCAGTTGGGGGTCGTCGTTTTTCTCATCTGTTAATAGGGTGCCCTGTGACAGCACATAGCCCTCTTCTCTAATCTGTTTACCAATTGTGTCAGGTACCATTTGATTTCCTTTAAGTGCCTGGGGATGTGCACTTAGTATGATAGGCTGTTTCTGTCATTTGGTTTTGAGTACACTTTCGCTGTAGGAGTCTCTGTCTCCGCTCTTATCAATAGGCCTCGAAAGAGAAGTTCTTGAATGCTCATTAATGAAGATAAAATCAAAAAAATAATTTTGTAATTTGAGCCAATTCAAAAATACATGGGCTAACTCCAATGCCATATTAAAAAGACATCGTCGATGAAGCCTTGCCAAAGTTTTATTTGGTCTAGATACAGGTAGTTTGTCCAAACTTAGTTTTTCATAAACAAGTGTGCATATAAACAAGCTATGCTTGGGGCAAAGGGGCAGTCCATAGATCTATTGTGTTGTTACTCAAAGATGTTTTCCTCAAACTTGAAATAATTAATCTTGAGTGCTAACTTGGCGAGCACCATGATGAATTCAATCTGCGTTTCCCATCTACATGCCCTTTGTTGTAATAATTCTTCTATGGCTCTTACATTCCCCTCCTAGACTAAGATCTTATAATACGTTTGACATCTAGGCCTATTCATGCATTCTGTATTTGTGTCATAATCAATTCTAACTGGAGTGTTATGTAGGTGGTTTGTATCATAAATGTAGCAGGGGCATCTCAGTAACAAGAGATCCACAAAGACAGGCGGAGGCTTCAGGACTAAGCCTATCCTGGATACTATGGGAAATCCAGGTGGAGGGCTTGTATTTTTGTATATTTTAGGTAATATGTAGAAATATGGAATTTTAAGTTTTTCAATTATTAGGAATTCTGCCTCTTTCTTCAACATCCAGTCTCTCTCTCATGCTTGTTCCGCTATGTTCTTGATTCCAGTTAGTAATTTTTTGGTGTGGTCTGCTGAAACGACTTTCTAGATTCTGCGGTCTGAAAGAAGGTTGGTGCATGCTTGTCGGTAGCCTTCTGTGGTTTGTATTACTATCTCCCATCCTTATCTGCTAGCCTGAACATAATAGAATCTCTACTCTGGAGGTTCATCAAAGCGCTTTGTTCCTTAAAGGTACGGTTAAATAAATGTATATTATTCTCATCAAGTGCTTCCATACCTCTGCTAACCCGAATACCATCACTACGGGAGGTAATGCAGGTGCAGGGGGGTTGAAAAAAGATTTATTTTTGAGGTCTATGAGTGTGTTGTTTCTTGGGAAATATCCGGGATTCTAAAAAGAAAGACAACCTGGATTTTTCTAAAGAACGCGGAGTTCGCACCATAACTTGAACATATCCCTTTGTTTTGCAGGGAGGAACCCTAGGCCTTTATCCAGGACATTCATTTCGCTTTGCAATAGGGTTAGTGGGGTTAGCTGGCTACTAGGTTTGGGTGCTGGTAGGTCTGAAGGAAGCTAGCTTTTTAAGTAGTATATCACAACGAGTTAAGTCCTGACGACCCTTAATGGGTTACAGGGCTTAAATTAGTAATCCCATATGCTCTTTAGTGTGGACAGGCAGTTTAGGCTTATCAGAGGGTAGTATTAATTGCATTTGTTGAACACACGGAGTCAATAAATTAGGCACACACTCGAGAGGAAACTCAACACCAATTTTAGAAAAATAACAGGTATTTTTTATATTCATTTTAACTTCGTTACTGAGTAAGTACTTTGCTTTTCATACATTTTTTAGGGTAAGTAAAAATATCACACTTATGTGTTTATACACGTAAATGCTTTCCTATGGAGAACAAAACATATACTGCATACAGTTAAGTGCATTCGAATCTCGGGGTCCCCTTAAGGACTTAAGGTGCTAGGGGTCCAAGGTCCAAAGTACCACCAGCAGTTTGAGGTTACCTGCCCTCAAGTGTCTGGGGCAGAGGTGCTGGACAGGTTGGTAGTCTTGCGCACTACACCATAGAAAAAGAGGGGGGCCTCCTACAAACAAGCTGCAGATGGAGACTTGGGGCTCAGTTCGTGGGGGTCCTAGGGCCAGGTGAGCACTGTCAGTTGTCGTGGACTGAGTCAGTGGTGTCCATGGCTGATCGAATAGTAAATGTGGCTATTTCACGACCATCTTGGAGTATTTGAGTCAGATCAGCCCGAGGGCTTTCCGGGAGGGAGGGAGTGAAGGAGACACTCAACTGAGTCCCAGAGGGCGAAAGTTGCCCGAGCAAACAGATTTCATAAGCTGTGGTCTCATTTCGCCCTGCTAAAGGAGTTTCTTTGAAGACATTATTTTAAATCAAATCAGATGCCACCTATCCATTTGAAACCTTGGCAGCTTTGCAAGTGCTTCCAAAATGTGCTCCGCTTTTCTGACACTTTTACTAATGCCACACCACCATCCATGATCTGCATTTAATTAAATTGCCCACATCATGCACTTTGTCCACTTTACTCACGGCCAGCGTGCACTAGGTGGCCATTATTGGGCATGCTGCCCAGTCTTGCACTATGGTCTAGTAGCCAGTAGCCAGTGACCGCAGAGCGAGGATGGCCACCACTGTTCTTAACATGCCTGGGCAGTGCCCCATGGCCAACGCGTGACCGCTCCAACACCTCCACCACCCTGCGCACTCTCGCGCCCACCGAGCGGGATGATCACAGGCTCTCCAGGATAGCGACACACCTGCGGCTGGCTTCCAACTTCGTCCCCCACCTGGGCTTCCACCTTCTCTCCTGGACTTCCTTCTTCATCTCCTTAGAAACTTGGAGACAGAGAGCTCACTTGGTTGCTGCTGGGATTGAGACTTCCGTCATGACTTCAAACAAAGTAGTTGTAAAGGGACAGCTGAAATTCCAGGAGCCTAGTCCCGACAGTTCGACGACTTCGGAGGGCTGGAAGAGGTCCCCCGCTACACGGCGGAGGAGGGCACTGGTCATTCCAGGAGCCTAGTCCCGACAGCTCGACGACTTCGGAGGGCTGGAAGTGGTCCCCCGCTACACGGCGGAGGAGGGCACTGGACATCGAATGCTGTCTTATTTAAAGCGCTTTGATAACCTAATCGGCTCAAGTTACTGAAATGTGCAACGTAACTGATTCTATGTAAACTGCTGTGATAACATGTAACGGAACTGGTGCTATGTAAAGCGCTCTGATAACCTAATCGGTTCAAGTTCGCGCTATAGAAAACTCTAAAAATAAAATAAACACGCAGGCTGTATTTAAGGACCGAAGGCCTGAGCTCGTGGACGCAAACAGTTGACAACCACATGTCGCCAATCAACGAGACTCCCTAGTAGCAGCGAGTTGTAAAGGATAGGCCGAAGGCAGAGAGGCTGAGAAGGCCTGGACAACCAGCCCCTGATCCCTAGGGTGCAGATACAGACAGACCTGGTCACCTGGGGCCGGGCGATGATGGTGCGGTATTGCACGTTGCACAGGGTCCCCGTAGGAGGGCCTCGCCCAGGTCCCCAAACGAAGGTCATATATATACACGACGTGCCAAAAGGTAGCAAGGGCTCAACATTCACGTGGCCCTGTTGGAGCAGATCCAAACAGGGATCAGAAGGCAGCGAGACAGAGGGAGGCTGGAACATTAAAATCTCCGCAGCCTTGCGAACCACTCATGCAAACGCTGCACTAGACTCCATGGCCATTTTAGGTGGTGACAGAAGGTCATAATTAGGGGACAGTTGCAGGCTAGCACGTCCACTAAGATCCAAAGGCTCTCTAGCCTAAGGATGCTCAAGGGCCTGCTGGTGTTCCACATCATAGGCAACAGTAGGGGGGTCGGGGAGAGGAGAATCAGCAGGGGCCTCATCAACGAAGGGGGGAGGAAAACCGGCTCCGGCGTTGAGTGAAGCAGAGAAGGCGTTGCCTCAATGCCAATGATTGCCGAAGGAGACTCCGCCGACCGGCGTCGATCTGACATCCACCATGATGGAAGATTGTGGTGGAGAAAGCCGTCGGCTCGGGGATAAACCGCCCCCACCTGCAGACGCCAATGCAGGGAGTCCCACAGGACTGTGCCCTGACCCGCAGTGCGGCCCGACGTATGAACAGGAAGCCCCACTGGCCCGACTCCTGACGTCGCAGCAACTCCGGAACCGGAGTCAGGGACCTCGGGTTGCACCGAGGGCAAACCCGCCGGCGAACTCCCACTCTGAGGCCCTACCACCTCTTTGGGGCCCGAAGGCGCACAAGGCTGAGGGCTCGACCCAAAGATGAACAGCAAAGCCTGGAAATAGGCTTCCATCTTGGGTATCGTCGCCCCAACACCAGGAAATGGAGGCTAGGCAGGGGTCGGCACACGCAGGCCCTCGTCTGGCAAGGACCGTGAGCGGCGGGCACACGACGTCTGCGGGCCCTCGTCAGGCAAAGACCAGGAGCGACGTGCACCGATGTTACGACCACATGAGGCCGACCGCCGTTGTGATGTCTTTTTCTTATGCTTACTTGAGGAAGGTGAGCTGTGTCCTCGGGAACGGCTTCGAGACCTGCCCCAGACCGGATCCCCAGCTCAAGACGGAGACCGGCAACGCTCATACTCTGAACGGGACAGCTGGGCGGACAACAGTTTCATCTGACGTTCCCGCAGGGACTTCGGCTTCAGTTTCTGACAGGCGTCACACTCCACGGAGACATGGTGCTCACCCAAGCACCACATACAGATCGCTTGCGGATCCATCGCCGACATCTGGCGCGTACAGGTCTCACACGATTTGAAGCCCGAAGGCATTAGCACACTGTTCCTGGACGAGAAAAGGCGTCAATAGGGCCTAAAACTACACAGGCCACAGGAACTGCTTCTCCTGGATCCGTGTCGCAGGCACAGAAAAGAAGGAAACTGAGGTCAGCGCGCCAGGAGGGACTTATATGGCTCCACTGACATCATACCCGTGGACAACATCTGGGTGTATTGCTGAAAAATCTCCTGATTCAGACTGGCGCCTGGGGGGATATTCTAAGTTAAGGAATCTTCGGCTAGATGTCTCTATCAGATGTATACGACAGAAACCTAGTCCATATGAAGACATGCCTTTTTAAGAGTATTCTTTTTATATCAGGTCTTTTAAAATGAATGTCTGGCAGCCCTGTAAATACACAGCCAACTGCCATGGAGAAGTCTGCTTCAATCCTTAGCTAGCCCCATAGTGGAGTTGCTGGAATTTTCTAACATGAAGATATATGGAAATAGAAGTAGAACTAGTACTAGTAGACATTTATTGTACAATTAATAAAAACCTTTACAAAAAGATACAAAGAAAAAACCCAGAATGCAGATTCACCCATGTATAGATATCACAGATGCCAATAACGCTAGTTCTGATAGGTCTTAATGCTTCTTTTGCAGCAAGCATGGAAACAGAAGTGATGTGCTGACGTAAGAGGAAGGGGACAAGTGCTCCTCTGTTTTCAGTCTTGTGGGATCATCTTTTGCAGTATTACAGCATTATTAGCACGTAACAGGTAAGCGCTGAGTGAGGGAGGGAGGAGGGTATGTCAGAGTTGTGGGGCACAGGTTTAGAGCAGAGGAGCAGAATTTAGCAAAAGAAAAGAAAATGAGCAATACGCTCACCTCATTCTATTGGTTGTTTGATAGATAAAGCATTATTTTACTTTGGAAACCCCACTCCAGCATCACACATTCAACTATTTATCTCATACATGCATTGTATACAGAAAGCAGTCATATTTGTATGTGTTTTTACTGCTGAAAACTTTTTTATGTTTTGGTCCAGGCAGAAGTACAAACCTTGCCCACCACCTCCTTTACTGCCACCATCACTACTGCCAATAGTATCACTACCATTCCAACCATAGATTGGGTGTATTGGTTTTTATACCTACTTTACCACTTGAAAACCAGACCTATTGGCTTTACCATTGTTTTTTTTAAGAAGGCAATGAAGCTTCCTGTTCTTTACATACTGCAAACACTCAGTCACTTCCCAACCTGACTTAGAAGTACTCCTCTGCTTTCTTGAACTGGGGAAGTCATTGCACTGTCCAGTACCCTGATGGAATGGGATGCAAGTTAATATTATCAGCACTTCTAAAGTTCTGTTATGGGCATCCACAGTCTCCATGTTCTCTTCTTATGCCTATGGAGTCTGGTACATCCATCAAAACAATGAGTTCTCCTTACAAAACTGAAAACTGGCATGCTTGTGTTGAGAAGTGTGATGACAGCACCAACGTCGAAGTCTCAGATACCAACACAAACCCATGGAACTGGCCTGTACAAACAATAGTAACGTTGAAGATTTCACCTACACCTCTTCAATTTAATTCAGACATTCATTCTTAGGGTGGCCTCCATCACACTATTGGTCGATGCTTAGAAGATCAACCACTGCATTATCAACTTTGCCCTGAGAAAGACATGCTGGAAAGATTTTAGATGTTGAGATCAATGTTGAGACATTTATCTCTCAAACTTAATTTGGTTTCACCAGATGTTCATCCTGTTTCACCAAACAATGTTTCCTTGTTACTAGCAATACTCCCACTGGTAATTCCAGCAAGGACGTAGCTCAAGTGACACTTGACCCCCAGCAACATCCTCCAAAGCCTCTATGGTCTAACCATGTACCGCTCTCTGTTTAATCTAGACATTTGTCATTGCGACCTTCAGCATTGCTGCCCACTCATACAGTGCCTCATACTCAATAAAGGAAGAGATCCCCTTGTAGCTCCCTGCCTACTATCAGAGATCATTCTACTGATTCATTTGCATCCTATACTCCCCAACACCAGTTGTGCTTACTATTGCGAGAAATTGGGTTGTTGGTTGAGGGGGGTGTGAGTGAACTCTTCAAACAACAGCCACAATCCTTGTCAGGGTAAACCACAAACTCCACTGAATAAGCCTGTGCTTAACCCTCTGGTAGCTTGGCACAAAATCAGGCAGGCTTAACTAACTAAATCTGTACAGTAACTATGCAGTACACAAACTGCAATATAGTGAAAACACTCTTGGAGTCAGTCAGCCTGGGTTAAAGGTTAGCAGATCCTGTCTTACTTCTCAGAAAGCAGGGCAGGCCTCAAGCAGCTGGGCAGCAGATTGTCCTTCTTCTGTAGTAGCCACAGGTTTAGGAGTGTACTTTAGAGTGGGTCTGACAGACATATTTTTATACCTGGTGCCCACTTTGAAGTGGAAGAAGCTGCTGGATCTTCCCCCTACAGAGGTATCTGGAATGTTTTGCCTCCCTGCCCTGGTCCTAGTCTGTCTGGAGGCACAATAGGCTAGTGTGAAGTACGCTGTGTGTGAGCTGAAGTGGTGCTTTTGAAGTGAAAGTGTGGTAGGGGACAGCTCTGCCCCTGCCCCCACCATCCTGCCAACACCTAGCCCCCCTATTCTGAGACTGTCTGGGAGGAATATACCAAGGCCTACTACACCTAGTCACATGACCGAGGAAGAGGATGCAGGCACCAGATGTTTAGGACAAAAAAATGTATACTTTCTAAAAGTGGCATTTTCCAACTGTGATGTATCATCTAACTTTAAATTCCTCAGTCACCAAACATGACATTCCTATGTGCTCCCACATGAAAGTTATCACGTATTTAATGTAATAAGGTAACCCAGTGTTACCCTATGGGAGAGGTAGGCCTTGCAGGAGTGAAAAACAAATTTAGGAGTTTTTCATGACCAGTACAGGTAAAACTTAGAAGTACTTGTCCAACTTTTAAATACAATGTAACCTGCCTTACGGGCAGACATATATGTATTAAAAAGGAAGGTTTAGGCCTGGCAAAAGGTTTATTTTGCCAGGTCAAAATGGCAACCAAAAACACACACAGATATCAATGAGAGGCATGGGACAGGTTTAAAACACAACTTAAGTAGGTGGCATAATGAGTGTTGCAGGCCCACTAGCAGCATTTCATGTACAGACCCTAGGGACTTATAAATCAAATGAGTCAATTGGGTGTAAGTCAATTTTACTACGTTGAAAGGAGATAACACATGTACTTAGCACTGGTTAGCAGTGGTAGAGTGCATAGAGTCTTACACGCTAACAGAAATGGGTTAAAAAAACAGGAGGGGTTTATGCAAAATGTTGAGGGTGACCTTGCAGTGAGTGCCAGGACCAACATCTATGGTTTTCTCATCAGCGGATGATGCTGTCACCTTTCAAGACGTTTTGTTGAGGGGTGAACCAAAATTGCATCTTCTTGGTCATCGTAGAGACTCTGCAACTGAGTGCTTCTTCAAGATCCCTTCTGGCCTTAGTACTAGGATATGTAGAAATTGCTGAGGAAAAAACACCAAGGCTACTTAAGTACTAGCCTTCAGAACAGGATCCAATTAACCTGAGGAAAGACTTGAAGCCCGACTCGGCTATAATTTCAGTGGTAAGGGAAAAACATTTTCTGCAAAAAACATCCAGATACCCACTCATCCATGAAGTATTGAAAGGCTGCAGGGCCATTACACAATCCTGGTACTCAAACAATCCGAATTTCAGCCTGAAAGCTGTATTACACTCATCCCCTTTTTTCACCCGTACCAAGTGATATGCTCCTCCCAGGTCCAGTTTCGTAAAGATTTTAGCTCCTCTGAGTTGGTCCAGCAGTACCGGGATGAGGGGTAGTGGGTACTGATTCTTTGCTGTCACCCTGCAGAAGGCCCTGTAATCAATGCAAGTCGCAGGTCTCCTTCCTTCTTGGGTATGATGAAAAGAGGGAATAAGATACACATGGAAGAGGGACAAGGGAGGCGAGAAGGAGGGTCGAATGAACCCGGAGGCATGGTTCTCATTGATGTATCAGTACAGATGTTGCATTACTGGCTCGGTCAGGGTGTAGCTACAGCTGCTTGGGATAGCAGCCCTGGAACCAGGTATATCCTACAGTCATTATCCCTAAGGGGAGGGAATTGACTGGTCTTTTTCTGATCAAATACAGCTGGGTACGATATAATCTGTAGGGAGCAATACTGTACAGCATACGTGAAGTTCCGAACTACTGAGGGTAAGGAAGTGTGCTGAGGTCTGTGACATTTGTAGCTGATGTGCCTGCTGTTTGGTGCAGTGTTTATGATAGAAGGATGAATCCATGGATATAATGCTGAGGGTCCCAATGCACAGTAGGGTCTTGTAAGGCAAGGCAAGGCATCCCCAGGACCAGTTGTAAATGTGGAGCATCTATGATATGAAACTGGACTGGTTCGTAATGATCTAAAGCAGACTGCATGATGATCACTTGGGTATAAAACTTCAGTGGTTCTGGTGTCAAAGCGGTGCCGTTCACCTCTTTCACAGGTTCAGGTGAGCTGTTCCTAATACACGGTATGCCAACGTGACGGGTGTAGGTTTGGTCAATGCAGTTGTCGGCGGCTCCAAAATCCAATGATCCCCAAGGAAATGGGTATAATCAATTTAATAGACAGCGATCCTTGAGGAATCATTTATCACAAACATTTCTTATTTATATATCGTCATAATCATGAACAAATAATTTGGTATAACACAGGACAAGGTTGTATCAAAGGTGTTTCCTTTATAAAAAAGTTTTGTTTTTTTAATTTCAATTTTTGTAGTGCAAAACATTAATATATGTACAATTCATATACGGCAACCAAACGCTGCTGTTACAATTTCTGTATCCACACCAGTATCTGACACCCTCTGTACATTCGTATGGACTAGATAACATGAATTGCCATACAATATCATCAATTCAAGATATTTGCAAATTCCTTCAGTTTTCATCAATGCTTTCTTGAAAAAACAAAAGGTGTAGTGGCGTCGAAGTTTCGGTCTCACACACAATTAATTCAATGAGACCATCCTCAGGACGAAAGAGGTTGCACCAAATCTATTATAAAACACAACATATACATTCAATATATATAATTCTCAACCTTCTCCGTATGTACAATAGTGATCGTCTGCTTACACCAAACCAAAACAAGGTGAACCATAATTAATCCAAAAGTAACTAACGTGATGTCAAACAAGTTTATACTAACCACAACCAACACCACAAGTGTGTAACACCTATCTATAAGTGCTCACTAGAAATACGAGTCAAAACTACATCACTCGATCCTGAAATGGAGATATAAAAATAAAAATATACACCAGCATCAAACCCATGTCCAAGTCAATGAAGGTAAGTAAATGCTACCAACACCATTAGCCCTCACTCTTACTTCCAGCAAGTGTTCACTCGCTAGAAATGTCCTCAGTACTTCTCTTCCAAATGTATATACTCTATAAAACACAATCGTAATGCCTCACGCTTAGTTTTAACCGACCCTGATGTTCCTTATAAGCTTGCGGCTATATGGGCTTCTAAGTATCAAAACTTACTTCAATGCGGCAACTCCAAGTTAGTCAGTCGTCCAGCATTCGGCATAACAGCGTCTGCGAGGCAGCATCTCGCGGATCTAACCTGTAACCTCGAACGCCTACGTCAGGGCGTACACGGCAGCATGGCGGCCATCTTAGACGTTCCTGAACTGCGATCCAATACTATTCAATATTACGGTAACTAGTCTCACTCCATAAATGCCGAAGATGAAAAGTACGGCCAATATTTTGATATTTTAATATGCCACATCCAATAGTGTCAAAACTTCAGTTAAACAACACACATAACCTAAACCTAAGTTAGTGCTATCATCCATTATATCCATTATACACACTGATATATACCGTGAGGCTAATATTAGGGAGCCTCGTGTGATATTAATGGAAGTCAGAGTACTTAACTACAGTCAAAGAGTAGCTAGTGTGTGCCATTCTACAAATTGGTTCAGCCCATTTTCAGTGTTGGCCAAAACTGTCCGGTGAGAGCTGGCTATGTCACGGGGGGCAAGCAGGGCAGTGGTGGCGGGAGAATTGCGGTCATATCAGATGATCATATCATCAGGGTCGGCTATCACGGCATGTCGACCTCCCTTCAGGGGCGCTATGCAAGCACTAGTGGTGGGGCCTGTGGGCCAGGGTCCCGAGGGGGGCTGCCAGGCTGGGACTGCGTCGGCTCTGGGGTGTCTTGCGCCGTTGTCTTGTGCTTAAATTGTATTAGCAGGTGTGCCCACTCCATAGAGATTGGATGTTTGCGTGTACTTTTTACCTCTTCCTCTCTCAGGATCTCTTCTTCCACCACTCCCCACTTGTTTACAGATCCCACCCGGGCCGCTTCTGGTGGTCCCGTAGGGGCCCTCCAGTGCATGGCTATATTCCGTTTGGCCAGGAGGATGGCAAAGGATGCGAATCGCCACTGCAGTTTCTCGGATTTCTTTTTCATATAGATACCTAGGGCGCAAGCCGACCATGTGGTGATGTGTTGTAAATGTACCAGCGTGTGCAGTGTGTGGTGTACTCTGTTCCAGTATGATTGCAGTGACGGACAGTCCCAAAACATATGTTGAAAGGTCGTGTTCAATAGCTGGCATCGAGGGCAACGGAATTCCGTGTTGGGATAATATTTACGCAGCTTGTCGGGTGTAAGATAAGCTTGATGTAAAATGGTGAACTGTACATTTTTGAAGCGGGCGTTTCGGGAGACTTTTTTGGGGTACTCTAGTGCTCGTGTCCACTCCGTGTCATGGAGGACATGTCCTATATCATCCTCCCAAGATTGACGCAGCCTGTTGAGGGGAACCTCGGTGAGTTCCCGAATAGCCTTGTAATGCCATGTTACCAGATTCCTGCCTGCCCCCATCCGCAATATCGTATGCAGCACTGGGTGAGTTGGAGGCTCTCCTGCCCGCGAATCCCAGTATGCTCGGATGCTGTCTATCAGTTGTCTATGTGTTAAAAATTGCCCCTGAGGGAGATCATACCACTCGACCAGTTGTTCGAATGTCTTCAATTGTCCCTCATGGAACAGAGCTTCCATCTCCGACACACCACTGTCTCTCCACATCCAACGTGGAGTTGTAAGTTTTGATACTTAGAAGCCCATATAGCCGCAAGCTTATAAGGAACATCAGGGTCCGTTAAAACTAAGCGTGGGGTATTACGATTGTGTTTTATAGAGTATATACATTTGGAAGAGAAAGATTATCGTTGAAGTACTGAGGACATTTCTAGCAAGTGGACACTTGCTGGAGGTAAGAGTGAGGGCTAACGGTGTTGGTAGCATTTACTTACCTTCATTGACTTGGACATGGGTTTGATGCTGGTGTATATTTCTTATTTTTATATCTCCATTTCAGGATCGAGTGATGTAGTTTTGACTCGTATTTCTAGTGAGTACTTATAGATGGGTGTGACACACTTGTGGTGTTGGTTGTGGTTAGTACAAACTTGTTTGACATCACGTTAGTTGCTGTTGGATACTTTTGGATTAATTATGTTTCACCTTGTTTTGGTTTGGTGTAAGCAGACGATCACTATTGTACATACGGAGAAGGTTGAGAATTGTATATATTGATGTATATGTTGTGTTTTATAATAGATTTGGTGCAATCTCTTTCGTCCTGAGATGGTCTTGTTGAATTAATTGTGTGTGAGACTGAAACGTCGACGCCACTACACCTTTTGTTTTTCAAGAAAGCATTGATGAAAACTGAAGAAATTTGCAAATATCTTGAATTGATGATATTGTATGGCAATTCATGTTATCTAGTCCATACGAATGTACAGAGGGTGTAAGATACTGCTCTGGATACAGAAATTGTAACAGCAGCGTTTGGTTGCCGTATATGAATTGAACATATATTAATGTTTTGCACTACAAAAATTGAAATTAAAAAAACAAAACTTTTTTATAAAGGAAACATCTTTGATACAACCTTGTCCTGTGTTATACCAAATTATTTGTTCATGATTATGACGATATATAAATAAGAAAGGTTTGTGATAAATGATTCCTCAAGGATTGCTGTCTATTGAACCAAAATCCAATGAGGCGGTCGCATTCTGTTGTTGTCCGTTGAGCCATTGTAAAATCACAGGTACGTTCATATTTCCCACCCTCGTTTGCACGATTATGGCAATAACCGCGGAGATTACAATTTCATCAGCTGTTGAACCAGGTAGCTCAGTCTTCTTCGAATTCATCAGTTTTGCAACTCCTCAGTTGCACATGGCCTGATTTTACCATCACTGTAACCTTTCCGGGACTCTGCTATTTAGATTAAAGGGTTTGGGCCTTACACACCTTGATATGTCTGGCTTTGCCCCAGTACATGCATAGCCTTAATATGTGTCTTTTTCTTGCTCTTCAGTAGAACACGAATGCCATTCACTTGCATTGTAGTGTAGTTCCTATATTCCCAATAGGCTCTGCACATTGGAATAATATATCCTATAGATTTGACGTAGGACTTAGGTCAGTAGGGGCCAGATGTAGGTAGCCAAATACCGGTCGGTAACGGCCGAATTCGGCCGTTACCGACAGGTATTTGGCTACCGAGATGTAGGAGGACAGAAACGGGGCAAATCGGTAATTTTACCGATTCTGTAAATATACCGGTCGGTAAATTTACCGACCGGTATTTCTACAGAATCGGTAAAATTGATATGTAGGTGGGACTCTTCTGAGTCCCACAAGGCCTAAGAAATCGGTATTTTACCATCAAATTCAATTTGATGGTGAAATACCGATTGAGGTGTGCATGCACATGTGTGCATGCACACCTGTGCCATATGACAGGCAGACCTGCCCTTAGGGCAGGTATGCCTGCCACATGGCCCCCGTACCTTTTTTGGGGGTGCTAGAGGGTGTCAAAGTGACACCCCCTGCACCCTTGTCAAAGTCGGTATTTACCGATTCGGTAAATACCGACCGGTAATGCTCCATTCATTCCTATGGGCTTCAAAGCCCATAGGAATGAATGGAGCATTACCGGTCGGTATTTACCGAATCGGTAAATATCGACTTTTAAAGATTCGGTAAATCCACATCTGGATTTACCTACATCTCGGTACTTCTATTTTACCGATTCATAAATACCGAATCGGTAAAATCGGTATTTATGAGTCGGTAAAATAGATTTACCTACATCTGGCCCTAGGTCTCTATCGAATATACTAAACTTAATTGTGAGTGCCAGCTAGCTCAGAGGTCACTACAAACGTTCTCGAATTCACAAGTAGGGATTTGTTTCTAACAACCGCATCAACATGACAACTTTGTTACCCTAGGACTGGAAAATATCTTCAGAGTCGTAGAAACAATAGATAAGTATTTCACTCAGTCAATCATGCATGCTTCGTTTCTACAGAGTTGCAGAGAAATAGTGAGACGGACGTTTTCAATAGAAGGGTTTATTGAACAGTCTTCCTTCGCATGCAAGAGAGGTGAACTGCTACAATCGTTAGACAGAATGCAAAGTATAATGCGTACAGCGAGAATAGTATTATGAAATAATACTTTAATAGCATTGTATGGTTTCTAAGCCATATAACAATACATACATAAATAACATAAGCTAAAATACTCAACTGGTGCTACTAAAATACGCCTACCCCAAAGTACCTAACCTAGGTCTAATACGAGGGAAAAATTAGGTATGGTCTTTAGCATAGGTTTAGTTTTGCCAAGAATCTACAAAAGGTTTCTCTAGGTTCTAATCTGCTCCATACCTGAGAATGAAGGAGGTCTGGTATCTCTGTCTCGGGACTCGATTTCCCAACACCCCGCAAGGGGAGTCAGAAACACTGGAGCTGGATTTCTCAGCAGAGGAGGGCAGCTTCCTGATCTGTGCGTCAGCTGGAGAGCCGGCTTCCTTCGGTACTTGCTGTAGCGAGCTGCGTTGGGCAAGTAGGTCGTCGATCTGCTCCGAACCACCATGCTTTGCCATAGCAAGTGAAGGTCTATTTATAGCTTGAAGGTGTTTAGAAATGCCATGATTGACGTAAAGGCGAGCATATGAACGTCATGAATGAACCCCTAAGGAATAGATGTTCATTGTAAATCTAACTGAGTTCTTGGAGAAATCAATAATCAAGCAAGGGGAAGTCCCTAACGGCTTAAGCTGGTTTTCCAAGAAATCGTTGTGAGGTTTGGTGAACGGATGGAAGTAGCCATGCCTGTATTTGGGTTACATGGGCTATGCCTAAATAAGGGCTTGATTTCTATGCCTATATAAGGGCATCGTGAATTGTACCTATATAAGGGCAGGAATCGGGAAAATGCATACGGAATCTAAAACACCATATAACAGCATAGGCTCAACTCCGTTGGTGTTTCTAGGACCCTCATCAGCAATAAGCCATGGATGAGCGACAAAGAATTCGACATTCTCTCAGATTCGGTCCCCCTTCCTTTCTTGTAACAAGTGGTTAAGCTGTACTGGTAGTTCAATGAGGGACTCACAGGTATGGGGAAATTGTACCACCTTTGCCAGAACGACCTTTAACTCACTGCACACTCCTTGATAGAATAACGACCCCCCATTTTTTCAAGGGCCAATCTGTCTCTACCAGCTGTCTTTTGAATGTGGTGAAGTACGTGAGGAGATCCTGCGAATCCTCCTTAACTATGATTAATTCCCGATCCAGGGAAAGGAGATGTGTCTTGCTATTGAAAAGTTTCTGCATCTCTCCACAGAAAGCAGGAAAACTGTACAGAAACGGGTAATCACGTTCGATTAAGGGGATCAACCAACTGGCCATGTTGCCACCCAGCTAGGGCATCACAAAGGTGGTTTTAGCCTCCTGGTCCTGGAACACCGTAGGTTTACACAGGAAATGGAGCCTACATTGGCAGAGGAATATACAAAATTTCTTGGAATCCCCTTAAAAGCGTTCAGGTAGAACCAAAGATATCTGCAAGGCATGCACTACCTGAAGGGTGGAGGGGTCCTGTGCTGCTCATAGGAGAGATATGAGGAGGGGAAGAAGAGCCAGCGCTCTGTGCTCTCCCTCCCACAGGCAAGTGCAATTTAGTCTGATAGGAGGAAGTACCTGAGATAGGAAAGGGGGGAAGGGTCCAGGGCCTCATGTGTGCATCACCTACTCCTTTGTCTCCCTTGGTTTTACGGGACAGTCCTGCAACCTCTCTTCGCACGGTGCCCAACTTCTTCCTTAATTCCTGACTTTCCACCTGGGATGTGTTGTCCTCCACCTGTAAAGTGGTGATGGTTTCCAATATTGTGGCGAGTATGCCGTTTGAATGGATCTTCCAAGCCAAGTTATAACATGCTCTTCACAATCTGTCATATTTGTCAAGGCGCAATCACTAACCGGAGCCTTCTGGTCGGCGGGGGCGATGTGGAGAGGATAGTGCGACCCGTCCCTGTTGTATTCTCCACGAGGGACAAGCAGAACAGCCCACTCAAAATGAATACACAAGGGGAAAGGGAAATGGATAAAATAAGAAAGAACAGCCACATGTGTAGGATGACCTTCTGGCTGAATCTTCACCTGAGGAAACGGTTATCAGCATGTCTTGCAAGGCCAATTAGGGGGTGTGCAACCTGCAGGTAAGGGAAGACCCCATGAGAGGTAACTTAAGAATACCCTTTCTTCCACCTGCTTCCCTCTTGCCCGATTCCTCTCACAATAATACTCACTCATGCAACACACGTGCTTGCTTGGCTCTTAACAGAACATAGAACTTGGATGCAGTACTCCTGCATCATACATCAAGGACTGGGCCATGCACCTCTCTGTCTGAAAATCCACAAAGAATTGTTCCAGGAGTCAAGAGGTATCCTCTCCCAAGACTCAATGCTTTGTAGGGCAAACTATTTACCTAAAACATCAGTATAGAAGGTGTGCACGGGTGCCTAGAGATACAAAGAAACAAGGTAAATATGCTCCTTCTGAGAGCGTGTGCAAGGCAAGTCTGATTAATACCACAAAAATGTAAAAATAATAAAAGCCAAATACTCACCAGCACCACCAAAGTGAACAACAGCAAGGAAGAGAGTTTAGTGCTCTCTGAGAGTAGTGCACGTCACTTACCTCGCATTACTAGGGTCAATGCCAGGGCCCGCAAGTGTTAATGAAACCGGGCTCACGTCAGAGGTTGGGGGCCTGTGAAAGAATAGCAGGAAACGAGGAAGAGGCTTTGGCAACTGCCTTGTCAGGAAGTTGTCGGAAGCGTATTCTGAAGCAGTTCTCCTGGAGACACGCCCATATGAGGACAAACGCCGGCACCATAGGGTCCACCTTCCGTGAGTGGGCACATTCAAAGGTAGAAACACAAGAAGCGGACTGGCCAAAGAAGCCTGGAGAGATTGAAAAGCACAGAGGACACAAGCAAACGGTCTTTATAGTCCAACATGGCCATGGAGCCTACAGCAGGAGTGCTCCAATGCTTTGATGGATTATGGGATATGAAGTCCGTAATCAGATCAGTGCTACCACATGCATGCATCTGACGTTCATCCTCCACTGAGCCTGCTATACTCCACAGGTTGTGTTTGTGTCCTACTGCTTGGGTATAGAATCATGACAATCTGCTATCTCTCAAGCCAGCCAACTTACAATCATTAATATACCGTTTACTGTTGTTGTCCTCTTAGGGTCTCACACAGATGATCAGATGAAAATAATGAAAAAGGAGAAATGAACTTTAGAAACGTTTGTTTTAGAGGAAAAGTTGTTGTTCTACCGCTTCCTTACCGGCTCATAGACTCAATGGTCCTTCTACCTGCAATCGCAAGGTCAAAAGACCCATCCGTCTCAGTACCAGCGACAACCTAGTCAAGGCAGTGGGAAACAGCAGCAGCAGGAGGGGTCTTTCTACTCAGGGAAATACTTTTCCCAAACAATAAAGCATTCACTACTTCTATTCTGTTCGCCACATGGTGGAAGGGATTATGACAGATCACTTAACAAAATGAAATTGTATTAGATCAGACTGATGGATTCTTCAGATCATACAGAATCGTTAAATACTTGAGTTAAAATCCCGACCACTATCGATCTCTCCAAAATCAGCTCCAAAACCTCAGCTTCTTAATACT
Source organism: Lissotriton helveticus (assembly GCF_964261635.1). Taxonomy (NCBI): domain Eukaryota; kingdom Metazoa; phylum Chordata; class Amphibia; order Caudata; family Salamandridae; genus Lissotriton; species Lissotriton helveticus. Next base: position 634,477,860 of record NC_136057.1, on the reverse strand, counting down.
ACGTAAGAAAGACAGACCCTTATTCCAAAAACATTTAGTAGAACCCGTTACTCCATTTGTAAGAATAAAAGGTATCTACTCCAAGTATTTTTCCGTCCCCCAGAAATTTAGTGTACTGGTGGGGTATTATATACATTCAAAGCAGATAAAAGGAGACTGGATGTGGTCTCTGGATTTACAAGATGCTTACTTCCACATTCCAGTATATGCAAAACACAAAGTTCTAGCGATTCATAATAGGCAAAGCCCACTACCAATAAAAAGACCTACCCTTTGCATTGAAATAAAGTCCCTAACTATTCTCAAAGTGCATGGCCTTTGTAGCAGCTCATCTTTGCAGGCAGTAGAGCTACATTTACCCTTACTTAGATGATTGGTTGGTAAAGGCACACTCTGCAGGGTAAACTCAATAGGATTTTAGTTCTACTGCATGGTTATTGCGCAGCCCAAACCTTCACATCAGCCACGAAAAATTAACATTTTCTCCACTTCAAGTACCCGATTACCTGGGAGAGACACTGGGCACAGAAAGGAGTGAAGTGTAACCTTTGGAGGAAAGAGTTGCTAACATCTTACAGAAATACCACTAATTACTGCAAGTTTCACACCTACAGAACAACACTTCTAATTACCTCCAAGGACCTATGGCTTCAGGAATTTTTCTAGTCCGCTGTGCCTGTTTACACAAAGCTGCTTCAGAAGCATACAGAATGCCAGTGGTACCAGTGGAAAGACATTTGGGAAGACAAATTGACATTGTCTGTTCAAGCCAGAAAGTCTGTCACATGATGGGGAAGGAAAAACAATCTTCTGGAGGGGAGGGGGGGGGGGGGGTCTTTCCATCAAGCTCTGCCGCAAAAGACGGTTGACTCCCTAACTGAATGGGGTGCCCTTCTTCAGCAGAGAAGCAACAACTTTATCATATCAATATTCTGGAGCTTAAGACAATGCATCTGGCACTGAAGGCTTTTATTCGGTGATTAACAGACCAGGTACTAATACAGACAGACAACACAACCACAATGAAGTATATCAGCCAGAGTGGTACCAATTTCATATTTCGTTCTCTGGAGCTTTAAGCAATTTGGCACTGGTTTCTGGCGAAGAACCTGTAATCTCCTTCCAGGTATTTAGAATTGTCAAGCAAACTTTCTTATGAGGGATTTCATCAACAACTACGAATTGGTGTTGAATGACAATGTTTTGTAAAACATCTTTCAAGACTGGAGTGACCCACAAAACACAAAATGAACAGACTATGCACAGAGAGTGTGGGAGCTGGGATTGTTAAGTGATGCCCTTTAGATAAACTGGTGCAACAGATTTCTCTATGCTTGTCCGTCAATCCCCTTGCTCCCAACAGTTCTAATGAAACAAACTCTCAAGGATGATTCCAATTGCTCCAGAATGGCTGAGACAATGTAGATTTCCAGAGCTACCTCACCTTTCAAAGAGAACCCACATGTAGCTTCAGCGCAGACCAAATCTGCTATTGAAAATGCAAGGGATGATACTTCATCCCAATATTTATTCCCTGAATTTGGTAGCATGGCTCCTGAGATAATTCAAAACAGACCCTAAATCTATCTCAAGACTGCGTAAAGATTCTAAAAGACCAAACGACTTTCCAACAGAAAGTCTTATGCATTCAAGTGGAATAGATTTGCGATCTGATAAATGTTAAACAAATATGATGCAATCACCTCCAAGGAAGATGTGATCATTCCTTATCTCTTACATGTAGGTAAATCAAAACTACAATATTCTTCAATTAAGTTTGACTTCGCTGCCATTATGACACACAGGAAAAGCGATTCAAAGAGGTCATTCTTCATAATTCCAGTCATAAAAAAGTTTTTGTAGGGCTTGAAAAAACATTCCCCCATGAAGGCAGCCTTCTCCCCCATGGGAGCAAAAGACACACAATTAATGGACGGAATGCAGAACAAATCAAAACATTTACCCCCAGTCAAGAAATCTGGGTTAAATCCATCATTCTTTTGCTCACCATGCCACCCCAGTTTGGACCCGGCCACATGCAAATCAGTCTTGACCCTGTGCCTCATGGGAACAGTCCAGCCCGAACTGCCAAGCCAGGTCCTCCCTGGACCGGAAACAAGCATCCTAGGTCCGGTTTCGGGGTTTCACCCCTCTTCAGCCAGGATAGCTTGATTCCAGTGGCACAGTGAGCCCAGGACCCACGTCTGGGCATACCTGGCGCACTTAGGGCGAGAAAGCAAAAGACACACAATTGATGGACGGAATGCAAAACAAATCAAAACATTCATCCCCAGTTAGAGATCTGGGTTAAATCCACCATTCTTTTGCTCACCATGCCACCCCAGTTTGGACCCGGCCATATGCCAATCAGTCATGACCCTGTGTCTCATGGGAACAGTCCAGCCAGTACTGCCAAGCCAGGTCCTCCCTGGACAGGAAACAAGCATCCTAGGACCGGTTTTGGGGTTTCACCGCTCTTCAGCCAGGATAGCTTGATTCCAGTGGTACAGTGAGCCTAGGACCCACATCTGTGCACACCTTGCGCACTTAGGTCGAGAAAGCAAAAGAGACACACAGGGTCAAGACTGATTTGCATATGGCTGGGTCTAAACTGGGGTGGCATGGTGAGCAAAAGAACGATGGATTTAGCCCAGATCTTTTGACTGGGGGAGAATGTTTGCATTGTCAGTATTCTGTCCATCATTTGTTTGCTGGAACACTTCTCCACTATGGGAGCTTAATTTGGTCCTAAAATAATTAATGGCTCATTCTTTTGAGCCTTTAGACAAGACTTCACTACAGCGCCTTTCCTAGAAGGCTGTATTTTTAATTGCTATCACATCTGTTAAAGGGGTTAGCGACATTCAGTCCCTTTCAGCAGTAGAGCCTTCACTGTTTCATCAGGTAGTGTTAACCCTTTCTGTGCATAGGACAGCCGGGAGCCATCTGATGTCACAGTGGCCATGTGTGTTGAACGGCTCCTGGACGTCCTAGCACCCACCCGCACAGGAAGGGCTGGCGCTCCCCCCGTGGGCGGCCTTTCATGCTGCTCTCCCGCCCCCTCCACATCATCTAAGGATGTCAGCGCGAACCATGCACCCACGTCATTACATGAAACCGGACACGTTGGAAGCCACTTGCTTCCAGCGCATCCAGGAAAGAGGAGGTGAGCTTCTCTTGAGGAAGGGGAGAGATAACAATTTTTTTTTCAAAAGAGGCATCCGGGGAAAGGAGTTTTTCTTTCCTCCGATACCTTTTTTGAGCATTCCTGCTGCACGATTCCACATGGGGCGATCGTGCGATTGTTTTTTTATTTTTAATAAAAGGTATTCTCTGTTTACGAGGAGCAGCCTCTTGGGCAAGTGTCGCTTCCCTTAGGGGAGCAATGTTTTTGGCCGTTTATGCCCCCTAGGGGGAAAAATTGACCATTTGTGCCCCACTAGAAGACCAGTGAAATATTTGCATGGAGCGGCCCTTTGGGCAAGTGTCGCAGTTTCTGCCACTCTTGGGGGCAAATCGGACCATTTTGTTTTCAAATTGCACACCACTAGACCACCAGGGATATATTTACGGGGAGCGGCCCCCTTTGGAGAACATTATTTTGGCCATTTCTGCCCCACTGGGGGGCAGATCTGACCATTTTTTTAAAATAAGTGTGCCCCACTAGACCACCAAGGATATGTTTGCAGGGAGTGGCCCCTTGGGAAAGGGCCGTTCCCTTTTGGGGAGCATTATTTTGGCCATTTCTGCCCCAATACGGGGCAGATCGACCATTAAAAAAAAAAAAATGTGCTCTCCTAGACCACCAGGAATATGCTTGCAGGGAGCAGCCCCTTGGGCAAGGCTCGCTCCCCTTTATGGGGGTAAATATTTTTTATTTTGTGTGCCACACTTGGCCACCAGGAATTACTTTTTCTTTTTTAATTTTATGTTGGGGAGCTGCCCCTTGGGCAAGGGTCACTCCCCTTTATGGGGGTGAATATTTTGGGCCGTTTCTGCCCCCCTTGAGGGCAGATTGGCCTTCTGTTTTTAGGCCCATCAGCCCCGAAAAAGTGGGGGGGGGGGTGGAGGGGTGGCAGAAGCCATTTGATACCACGGTCTTTTGTGCTGTTGGAGAGCAGCCCCTTAGGCAAGACTTGCTCCTCTTTATGGGGTGACTATTGTGGTAGTTTCTCCCCCTTTTAGGGCAGATTGCCCATATTTTTTAAGGCTCATCTGTCCCCACAGGGGGCAGTAGCCACTAAACACCAGTTTTTTAATAGTGTTGGGGAGCGGCCCCTTGGGCGCTGGTTGCTTCCCTTTATGGTGTGATTATTGTGGTCGTTTCTGCCCTCTTTGGGGGGCAAATCAGCCATGCTTTCAGGCCCATCTGTCCCCAAGGGGGGCAGAAGCCACTAGACACCAGGGTTTTTTAAATGTTGGTGTTGGGGATTGGCCCTTGGGCAAGGGTCATTCCCCTTTTACAGGGGTGAATATTTTGGCTGTTTCTGCCACCCTCTGGGGCAGATCAGCCTTGTGTGTTTAGGCCCACCTACTCCCAGCTTGGATGGTGGATTGTGTGTGGACTGGTGCATTATTTGCATATGTGATTGTAATGTTTTATTTCTCCTTTTCATTCTAGTGCAAAGCTTTTGGTTCTTGTTAGCGGTTATTGCAGTGGGTGATCTGCAGTTTTGCGTAGTTGCAATTATTTGGTAAGAAAATCATTTTTGTTGTGCTTACTCCAAATGAGTATTATTGTCATGCATGAGTGAATTTTTTTGTAAGTGGTGTCATAATAGCAGCATATTTACCCTGGGGACCAGCCCCAATAAGACACAACGTCAGGTAACGAGCTGACCTACCGGCAAGTCCATGAGCGATGATGTGTAATCCCATCTGCTGGAACGGTACCCACATGTTGAAGACGTATTATGTTTGTAGACAATGTGTAACCAACATACGTGTCAATACTGACCTGTGATTGATTTGCTGTCCCAAATGGGAACCTGAAATGTAAAACCCTAATAAAAAGATTTAAACAAAAAAAATAATAGCAGCAAATATTCTTTGCAATTTTTTGGGGGTTGTCGTATGTGTAATTTTCTTTTGTTTTTCTTTTTTAATGGGATATTGTTGGTCTTTGCTGTGTCTGTGCAGAGTAAGTGGTGGTGAGTCTAGCTGCTTTTGGCAAGTGAGTGGCATAGTTTTGGAGTATATAGGTCTTTGTTAAAAAGCCACATTTTGTTTATTACTTATTTTACAAAGTGTTTGTTGTTGTTGACTTATTTGACAAGTTACCTTTATTAGTAAGGATTATGGCTAGTCACATAATTACTGTTCAGCAGGTGGTTGGAATGCTTTTTTAATCTTCCTCTGACCGTGATTATGAGACTGACAGTGTGTCTGAGGGAGAGGAGGGAATGCAAGATTCTGCCAATGAGTTTTCTGCCCATGAGGAATCATCTGATGATGAAGCTACTCTCAGTGTGGATGAAGTTCCTGTTTTAGTGGAAGACACTGATGTGTCGATGGTGCAGCAAGAGGCATCTGGATTACAACCTATGGCTGCAATGCTTCCAATTGGAAGTGCTGGACTCTGGGTTGTTCCAAACATGGTGCAACTGGTGTAGCCTGCCTATAGTGGTGATGCAGGGTGTAGAGTGAATTGTGATTTTTTTTGCCTATACAGTTTTTTCAGTAGTTTATGGATGATGTATTTTTGGATGAGATTGTTGAGCAGACAAATGTGTATGCTATTGCTAAACAATATTTGAGTGACAACAGTGATGGACTTAGACCCCGCTTTAGAGCAACCCGGTGGACTCCCACGAATCTGGATGAGATGAAGAAGTTTTTGGGTAATACTTTTTTGATGGGCTTGATAAAGAAGCCGTCCCTGGCTTCATATTGGTCTGCCAGTCCATTGATGGCAATGGCCATATTTCCTGTAATTATGAGTCGTGATCGGTATTTACTTTTGCTTCGGATGCTGCATTTTGTTGATAATGCTTTGGCGTTGCCATAAGATCACCCTGACTGTGACTGTCATTTTAAGATTCGGCCTGTTCCTGATCACTTTGTAGTTCGATTTTCAGAGATCTATACTTCAGGGAAAGAAAAGGCTGTTGATGAGTCTTTGGTCCTGTTCAGTGGGCCGCTTGCTCTTTAGGCAGTACATCCCTAGCAAGAGGACACATTATGGAATTAAGATGTATATATTGTCTGAGAGTAAGACAGGATATGGCTATAAGTTCAGGGTGTACACTGGTATGGATTACACTATTGTTCCCCCTCCCCACCCCCACTTTAGGAGTTTCAGAAAAAATTGTGTAGGGACTTGCTAGAGGACTGTTTAACAAAGGTCATCATTTGTACCTAGATAACCTACACTGCTGTGCAGTAAAGGTTACCCAAAAGAGCATGTTTGCAAAAAGCTTCAGAAGGGACAGTGCAGTGCCTTGCGTAGTGATGAACTGCTAGTTGTGAAATTTGTGGACAGGACGGCTGTGTACATGCTGACTACCATCCATGATGACAGTACTTCACCTGTGACTGTGTGGGATCATGTTGCTGCAATGCGTAAACCTGTGTGCTTTGTAGACTACAATAAATAAGCACATGGGTGGTGTTGAGAGTAGATCAGAGGTTGGAACCTTACACTGCTGTTCGTAAGGTGTACATTTGGTATAAGAATTTGGCCAACCATCTTTTCAATTTAACATCTTTTAAAGCTTTTGTTGTGTTCAAGGAGTGTTCTCCGGCATCAAAGATGACTTTTGTTCAGTTTCAGGAGTCTGTGATAAGCAGCCTTGTTGTAGTATAACAGGCAAGTGTTCCTAGAGTTGAAGTGGTGGAGGATGTGGCTAGATTGAAAGATCTAAAGCTCGCCGAGATCCCAAGAGAGGAACGAAGAGGTTCAAACGTAGGCGGCCGACCTTAATGCAGTGTGACAATAGGTGCGCCTACCCCCCAGGATCTATGTCACGAGAAGTACTCATGATCTAAGTACCGAAACTCTGACAGTAAAAATCATAAGTTACGTCCGTCACATTCCTTTGCACACTTAAGTGTGTGTGCATGGTTTACGGGAGCTCAGGGTTTACTCTGAGCCACCGGTCCGGAAGAAAGCCATTCGATTTGACACTTTTGGCTGAAACAGGTAGACCACCTCACTAAAATTCACTTTTCATATATTTTGAGGAGATGTGCGAGACCAGTGTCTCACTCATGTCCATTTGAATTGTAAAAACTTTTTTACTGTATCCACTATTCACATAATACAAAGAAAAAAACTAGCTCCACTGTAATCGGGCGTCAAAGCACACCAAGGAGGTATTCGGCCTTCTGGGTGGAACCCCGATGATGAAGCATGCCACCAACTAGGTTGGTGGGTGAAGGTTCTTCTAAAAAACCAACTGGTTTCCCTGTCAAGGAGGCAAAAATGTAATTAACCATTCTGATTGGGGTTTTTAGAGCGCAGCTCTAGAGCTTGTTCTCTTTGTTTATATGTACCTATGACCAGGGGAGTTGAACGGGCACTCTAGCTTCCTCCTCTTTCTCTCCAATTTCTTTCAAATTTGTTATATGATAGATTGAAAGATCGCCATTTTCCCGATTTAATTCCTCCCTCACCCCAAAAACCCAATCCGTGTGAGAGACGTAGAGTCTGTTTGCTAAAAGGTATGTGAAAGGAGATTCATATGCACTGTGCTGATTGTCCTTCTAATCCTGGGCTGGTGTGTGCCCACATGTTTCAGATTGTATCACAATCAAAGGAGTTTTTCGGAGCAACCGTGTGTCTAATAGTGTACTGCCTGGTCTGCATAGTTTTATAATTGTTGTTTAGTTTCACGGTTGGCATAATAATTATGTCTTTAGTTATCGCTGTTGTGTTTGTAGTTATAGCTTTGTATCTAGTTCCAATTGGTTTGTGTTTTCTTTCCAATTAAAACAAAATTGATGATGGTATGCGTGGACTGGCGCTTGGCTGGCGGTGTGCATGGGCTGGTGCTTGGCTGCCGGTGTGCGTGGACTGGCGCTTGGCTGGTGGTTTACATAGGCTGGTCCTTCGCTGGTGCTGTGTGTGGGCTGGTGCTTGGCTGGTGGTGTGGGTGGACTGGCTTTGGGTGGCAGTGTGGGTGGACTGGCGTTTGGCTGGCAGTGTGGATGGACCAGCATTTGGCTGGCGGTGAGGGTGGACTAGCGTTTGGATGGCGGTGTGGGTGGACTGGTGTTTGGCTGGTGGTGTGGGTGGACAGGCGTTTGGTTGGCGGTGTGCGTGGACTGGTGCTTGACTGGTGGTGTGCATGGGCTGCCATTTGGCTGACAGTCCATGAGTAGTAACTTGCTGCTGGTCATTACACACTCTGCTAGCAAAACGCCACTGCACACACTATGTGTGTGCAGCTGTTGTGATTGCTGTGTCAGTCATGTGGGCTTATGGAAGTGATGGGCCCTTGAATGGCGCTGTCTGTTGATGTGAATGTTGTAATGTGCTGGGTCCGCAACTGGCTGTGTGAATGGTCTTGTGTGTCACATATGACAGGTGTGTGCCTTGCGGTGGCTTTACAGCTAACGAGCTGTGAGTCACTGGTTCAGGGTTTTAACCTTTCGATTATTAACAGCGCATTACCTTTCTGTGATATATCTTGTTAATAAGATTTTACACTCTGAACCTTCACTCACCCTCGTGCCAAATCCAACCAGTATGTGGGTGTACTTATGGAATAGTTCATTTTGAAATAATATTTGTGTTTTCTGTCTTTCTCTGCCAGGGTGTACATTGTCTCTACATTGTCGGTTGATGTGAGGGTTGTAATATGCTGGGGTCGCAGCTGGTGGTGGTATGAACATGTGTGTCAAGTATGAAGTGTGTGTGAATGGCCTGTAAAGAGATTGGTGCCTTGCTGTGGCTTTACAGCTCACAAACTGTGAGTTACTGGTTCAGGTTCTTAGCCTTTTAATTATTAACAGTGCATTTCCTTTTTGTGAAATCTCTTGTTAATAAAATATACATTTTGGACCCTTCATTCACCCTCGTGCCAAATCCAACCAGTATGTGTGTGTACTTGAGGAACAGAAGGCTAGTCAGTCATATTCGTATTATCTCTCTTTCTGTGCTAAGGTTTAGTTTGTCTCTGGGGAACATTGACCAACTTTAGATATTTTTGTAAACCCAAAAAAAAATGGATAGTACTATGTGGTGTGACTCATGGATCCCAAACAGTTTTTTTTACTCACAATGCCATGCAAACCTCAAAATGTGACTGTCGTCACACTTTTTTTCTTGTGTTACTGTATCATAATCTTCTGGTATCAGAAAAACTAGAATGTTCCTACCATCCAGCATTTCCCCCAGGTCTCCTGATAAAAACGGTACCTCACTTGTGTGAGTGGGCCAAGTACCCGCGATAGGCAAGGACCCAAAACGTTTTGTGGAGACATCAAAATTACCTATTACAAATCGACCTGGTTTTGCAAAGAGGGCACCTGGGTTTTTGGCCCCAGGCTCAGCGGCCATCAAGGGAAACCTACCAAACCCACACAGTTCTAAAAACTAGACACCCAGGGGAGTCCAGGGACCTATGACTTGCGTGGACGCTCCAACATTTTCCTCAACAGAATTCTCTGCAAGCCTCTAACTTAGCTGAAACAAAATCCCATTTTTCTCAAATTTCTGTGAGGGAATGTTATGGGATCACTGGACTGACACAAATTTCCTACCACCCAGTGTTCCCCTAGGTCTGCCGTTAAAATGGTACCTCACTCGTGTGGGTGGACCAAGTACTCGAAACAGGCAAGGGCCCAAAAATTATTGTGGAGGCATCAAAATGACCTATCACAAAACGACCTGGTTTTGCAAGAGGGGTCACCTGGGTTTTTGGCCACAGGCTCGGCGGCTATCTAGGGAAACCTACCAAACCTACACATTTCTGAAGACTAGACACCCAGGGGAGTCCAGGGAGGTATGGCTTGCGTGGACCTCACATTTTCCTACCCAGAAGCCCCATTCCGGCACGGTGATCCCACATAAAAATATGTGGAAAATTTGTTTTTTTCCAGCTACATTTGAGGCTTGCAGGGGTACGAAAACATTGGGGGTGGGGGGGTCATGCAAGCCATACCTCCCTAGACTCCCCCGGGGGTCTAGTTTTCAGAACTGTGTGGGTTTGGTTGCTTTCCCTAGATGGCTGCCGAGCCCGGGCCAAAAACCCAGGTGTCCCCCTTGCAAAATCAGGTTGTTTTGTGATAGGCAGTTTTGATGTCTCCACAATACGTTTTGGGCCCTTGCCTGTCGTGGGTACTTTGCCACCCACACAAGTGAGGTACAATTTTGATGGGGAGACCAGGGGGAATGCTGGGTGGTAGGAAATCTGTGTCACACTGGTGATCCCACAACTTTCCCACACAGAAATGTGAGAAAAAATAGTTTTTTTCAGCTAAATTTGAGGTTTGCATGGGATTCTGGGAAGGAAAACATTAGGGGGTCCACTCAAGCCACCCCTCCCTGGACTCCCCTTGGTGTCTAGTTTTCAGAAATGTGCTGTTATGGTAGGTTTTCCTAGAAGGCCAAATACCCAGGTGAACCCCCCTTGCAAAACCAGGTTGTTTTGTGATAGATGTCTTCACAATAAGTTGTGGGCCCTTCCCTGCCGTGGGCACTTGACCCACCCACACAAGTGAGGTACCATATTTATCGGGAGACTTTGGAGAATGCGGGTGGGTTGAACTTTGTGGATCCACGCAGATTCCAGAACTTTCCTTCACAGAAATTTGAGGAAAATTTGTTTTTTTGACCCACCCATGCAAGTTGCCTCTTAGACTATCTACACACTCAGGTGCAAAACATATCTGCTGATTGGCTTTATTGGTGTGTAGCTCTCTAAATTGAGACTTTTTTAGATGGATAAAGAGTCCTGTTCACTCGAAAATAGGAGGGTCGATTAAGAAACTGCGGTTTGATGGAATTTTCCCCAGACAGAGCATCAACTAAGGTAAGTAACTTGTCCTTCTGATGGACACTTCTAACTGGCGATTCCTCCCCTCGTGAATAGATACCATAGCAGTATCTCCCCAGGTGTTGGGTCCGTGAACCAACTCAGACCAAAAAGACCTGCAGGACCAAACGGGAGAATGCCGCTCTTGATGGACCTGAATTTTGAGGCAGTAGTGCATCAGTGGAATAAACAGAATAGATGGAGAGTGCTTCTTCGCCACTACATAGCAGATCTTTATGCAGAGAACAATCCATTGTGAAATGGTCTGCCTTTGCACTGTCTCGCTCTTCTTTGTCATATAGAAACCCACAAAGAGCTGATCATCCTCTTGATGTTCTTTGATGTGCTCAATATAAAATGATAAAGTCTCACTTCTTCCTTAGGGGATGAGCAGCAGTAAAAGGTGATGGAAGGGTGATAGCCTGTTTGACATGAAATGTTAGAATGGAAAGTCAGGTCCTCAACACCAACTTATCAGGAAAGAAGTTGGTTTGACCAAAAGAGCCTGCAGCTTCCTTAAACGCCTAGTTGACGCTATGGTAATGAGAAAGAACATTTTCAGTGTCAGAAATCTTGATGGACAACTGTGCAGCGACTCAAAAGGGGTGCACATCAAAAAGGTGAGAACTAAATTCAAGTCCCACCGTGGCATCACAAAGGGTGTTGTTGGAAACAAATATTGCAAACCTTTAAAAAATCTCATCACAATAGGTGACTTAAATAAAGAAGGCTGATTAAGCAACTGCAAATAAAGCTGAAAGAGCAAATAAATAGCATTTAGCACTGCCTAAAGCAAGTACTCGATGGGCCAGGGACAAAACTAACAAGACTTTAGACACCTTGGCTTGTAGTGGATCAATATATCGGGTGCCACACCAAGCCAAAAAGTTATCCCAATATGTGGCGTTCACCAATTTAAAAAAGGAATGCCTCCCACCAAGATTACATCAATAATCTCAGGAAAAAGGTGGTAGGAGGTCAACTGCTGCCACTCAATCTCAAACCATGGACATGCAAATTGTTCAGGCCCGGGTGCAGTTCCCTGACCTGCTGCTGTAACAGAAGAGTCTCCCAAAGCTGCAGCTTGAATGGAGGACAAATGTTCATGCCTAGAAGTTCCAGTAACCACTCTCCCCTGGCCCAATCCAGTGCCTTCAGGATGACTTGAGTCCAGGCATTCCTGATCATTTTCAGAACTCGGCAGGGGAGGCTTCACTCTAGATGTAATGCGTCTCCAGGAGAGAGCTGCATTAGAAAGTCCAATGCACTAAAGTGCTGACATTACTCATGCTCAGTAGTGAAAAGATAAAGACAGGATTTCCCATTGATCAAAAATGCTTTGGCAACCTCCAGGTGTAACTTGCATTCATGGTCCACTAGGTGTCAGCAGCAGAAATACTCCAACCTAGTGTGTAGTGATCCAGCCAGGTGATTCACCATCAGACAAAATCCCTGGCAGCTCAGCCACTTCCAGAGGCATACAGCCGCCTAGCAGAGAACCGAAGACCCACTTGTTGCATTACCACATGGCAGTGGTGTTTCCAGTGAGCACCTGCACCAGCCTTCCTCTGAATAGGAAAGAAAAGCCTTCAACGCTAAGTGAATCGCCCGCAACGCCAACAATTTGCTGAGTCATAGAGTCTCCACCATAGACCAGAGGCCTCTGAACTCCATCTCTCTCAAATACCCTGCTCAACCCAGAAGTGATGTATCCATCATCACTGTCGAATCTGGGCAGGGTAAGGACAGGGGCCTGCCACTGGCCCAATCCTAGTCCAGTAACCACCTCTGCAGATCGGTTACCGTCCTCCCTTAAATCTGGATACAATTCAACAGATTCCTCTGTTACTATGGTCACTGGGACATGAGGTCCCACTGCAGAGCCCGAATGTGCTATCTGGTATGTTTGACCAGCATGATGCAGGAGGCCATCAACTGCAGCAGCCTCAGATTAATATGTACAGAGACCCAGGATAGAGGCTGAAACATCATGATTGTAGTACAAATATCCTGGAATCTCTGCTGTGAGAGAAAAACACACAACTTTACTGTATCCAGAACAGCTCCAATGAACCAGAATGTCTGCAAACGAGTCAGGTGTTTGACGTTGGTACATAGATAGTGAACTCCAATTATGTTAGGAGATTCTCCGTCGCCAGGAGGTGGTTGAAGAAAGCCTGGGGCCTACTGCAGCCAGTTGCTGAGGTAGAAGAAGACGTGTACCTCAACCTCCAAAGGTGTGCTACGACCACCACCATCGCTTTTGTGAACATCTGAGGGGCATTGGAGAGAAAAATTGAGAACTGCAAACTGAAACTGCTACTAGCCCCCCTGTGAACGCCATGTAGGTCTGTGGGTCTGCAGTATAGGGATATGGAAATGAACGTCCAGCAGGTCTAATGCCACGATACAGACAAGACCTGGGTGAGCATGAGCATCTTTGATTTATCGTTCTGTCGGAAGGCTTTGAGATGGTGAATATCTAAAATAGGACAAACGAACAATAGACCACAATAGGCTCTATATGGTATTTATTCTTGTCCAGCCGGACAGGAATTTAATAGTTGGTTTGATGGTAGTCTTATTTACAATATAAACAAACAGCAATGAACAATTGCAACATAGCACACTCCTGTGCCATACCATATGAAAACAGAAGGAAAAATAAGAGAATAGGAAAGGGTGTATCAGGCAAAGAAAGGGACAGGTCACTGTATAAATCAGAGCAATTTGTTAGTGTACCCTGAAGCGGCGCATACAACATTAAATGAATAATACATCAATGTATGCCCACTAAAAAGAGTCGACGTTTCGATCCCGCACTTAAAATATCAAGGGATCATCTTCAGGACTTAGTTAATTGTTTGCCTGGTTGGAACAATATTGATAGCCTGTTAGAAGTAGAACAGGGAGAAAAGAAAAATAACAAAAATAAAAGGAAAAATTATCACTGTTCACCTGGAGAGAATTGTCAGTCTAATACTGAGCTTACAATACTCGGAATCGCAGTGGGTGAAAGGTGCTCGTGAATGTGAATAATTCCACATACTGACATAATAACTGTTGCACATTTTCAAGGTTTCAAAAGCGAAGTGAAGGGGGTGTGGAAGGTGTGAGCGTTGGACGTCTGGGAGCAACACTAGTGACCCGGTGTGTGATCAGGCAAGGGTCAAGCTGCATGCATCTATCTCTGGAGGGGAACGGATACTTAGGCAGCCTCCCTATGGATCAATATCTATATACCAAGGAAGGGTGGCACATGGCAACGTTGGTGCTACAGGTACCAGCACAGTACAAGTGGTACTGGGAAGGGAAAGGAGGGGACCAGAGCACAAGGCTTTCTGAGTAAAAAGGAACATGCGTTTTTAAATGTAAAAAACCCGCGACTTCCGGTGATTTACACTCTCCCGAAGATTCATAAGAACATTGACTCCCCCCCTGGAAGACCAATTGTCTCTGCCTGTGGCTCTATTTTGGAACCACTTGGTAAATACGTAGATCATTTTATCAAAGACTTCGTTCCATTAACTTGTTGCTTTGTACGCGACAGCATGGAAATGATAAATCTGGTAGAGCATTATCCATTTGACCCTGAGGTGAACACTCTCTGTACCATGGACGTAGAGTCGCTGTACACAAATATCCCCCAAATAGCGGCTCTACGTGTGATCCAGAAAGTACTGGACACCCGGCCTAGACCTCATAGGGTACCTACCTTATTTATTATGCAATTGTTAGAGCTATGCCTTTTTACCGGAATTTTTTTATGTTCGACAGTACATTTTACCAGCAAATCAAGGGGACCTCAATGGGAGCTATTTTTGCTCCACACCTGGCCATACTGTTCATGGACGACCTAGAAACCGGATCAATTTTGACCGACCACAATCCATTCTACTCAGGAATTTCTTTATGGCGTCGCTATATTGACGACATTTTCCTGGTCTGGAACTCTGATATCTCCACCTTACATTCCTTCCTTCATTGGCTAAATAACAATTGTGCAGATCTCAAATTCACCCTCTCCCATGACAAAACAGAAATACCATTTCTAGATTTAACTATCTATCATGAAGCAGGTGAATTATTGACACGTCTGTATAGGAAGCCGACCGAACGTAACACTCTACTGAGGTACGAAAGTAACCACCCCAAGGCATTGAAGGATTCGTTGCCCTACTCTCAATTTTTGAGAGACGCAATTGTTCCTCAAAATCTGATTACTTCAGGGAGGCTTCAAACCTAACCAACAAACTAAAAGCACGCGGTTATCCCAGGAGGCTAGTAAAAAATGCCTCTAAACGCGCATGGTATTGCCCACGAGAGGCGTTACTGACACCTAAGACCAGAGATAGGCAAGAGAGGATTGCGTGTGTCACGACCTTCTCCCCAGTTTCAAATAAAATCCGAAAATGCATTTTGAAACACTGGCCTACCATAAACGCCGGCATTTTAAAGCTGGAGAGACCAATTTTTGCGTTCAAAAAAAGCATGAATTTGAGGGACCATTTGGTGAGAGCAGCACTTCCAGCCCCAATCCCGAATACAACTATTGAGTCAATCTGGGGCCTACCACGATTGCAAGGGCATGTGAAATGTGGTCAATGTTCTGGTATCGTAGCGCTTCTAGCACTTATAGCACTGCTATTCATTCATTACCTGCATCGCAGCGCTTATGCTCCTTGTAACCGCCCGCATTGAAGTAGTATCATTTGCATATCTCATCTCGCACTGCGCTCGCTTTGTTAAGCTGGTACCGTTTTTACTGCTGCTGGTTCATCTGTGCCTTCTCCCCTTTGCTTAATACTTTTGTGGCCCCAAGCTCGCCCAGATCGTATTTTCTTCCCCTGCCATTTTGTTTGTTTGTGCTTTGGAGCAAGCCCCTCCTCTCCGCCCCGCACCCGCCTCCCCAGCTGCTCCTCCCTTCCAAGATTGACCACCACTGCCCCGTAGATCAAAGCGCTGTGACCTCCCTTACGCTGTAAGAGGCGGCCGCTCACTCGTGCTCTGCCGAGTCCCTCAGCGCCATCCTCACATCCCTGACTGATTACTGCAGGCTGGTATCGTAGCGCTTCTAGCACTTATAGCACTGCTATTCATTCATTACCTGCATCGCAGCGCTTATGCTCCTTGTAACCGCCCGCATTGAAGTAGTATCATTTGCATATCTCATCTCGCACTGCGCTCGCTTTGTTAAGCTGGTACCGTTTTTACTGCTGCTGGTTCATCTGTGCCTTCTCCCCTTTGCTTAATACTTTTGTGGCCCCAAGCTCGCCCAGATCGTATTTTCTTCCCCTGCCATTTTGTTTGTTTGTGCTTTGGAGCAAGCCCCTCCTCTCCGCCCCGCACCCGCCTCCCCAGCTGCTCCTCCCTTCCTCCGCCCCCCTCCACTCTCCATTTATGGCCAATGCCCCCACGTGCAGCGTCCACGCGCTACGGCCACGCCGAAGGTGCGCCAAAGGTAAGCCCGTCTACGCCCGTCCGCGCCTGGACCGCGCCCAGCGCCAAACCCCCTGCCCCCCGTGCTGCCCAGCCCCCCCGCATTACCTACGATACCGCCACCCTCCTAGCCCTTAACCCCGGCCGCTCCCCCACCTGCGTCCAAGCCGCTCCTGGACACACCCATGGACCTTTCTCCTGCTACTCCTGCAAATTCAGCGGCACCGACAACATCTCCGCTACGACCACACCACTGACTCCCGACCCCAACCACCTACAATGCATCCTTCTCAACACCCGCTCGGTCCACAGACACGCCATCGACCTATGGAATCTACTAGACACCATTTCTCCAGACATCGCCTTCCTAACGGAAACATGGATGAACGCTTCCTCCGCACCAGACATCACCATTGCCATCCCTGAAGACTATAAGATCACTCGCAAAGACCGTACCAGCCACACAGGAGGAGGAATCGCTATCGTCCATAAGAAATCAATCCGCATCTCAACCAGCTCTGACGCCAACCTCACCAACTCCGAACACCTTCACTTCCAGATCCACATCAACCCCAAAACCACACTCAGAGGCACCCTTCTCTACAGACCACCAGGACCCCGCGCAAAATTCAGTGAAGACATCACGGACTTCATCACTCCACACGCGCTCCCCTCCAAAGACTACATCCTTCTGGGAGACCTCAACTTTCACCTTGAAAAGATCAACGACCGCAACACCACCACCCTCTTGGACAACCTCGCCAACCTCGGACTTAAACAACTAGTCACTTCCCCCACCCACATCGCAGGTCACACACTCGACCCCATCTTCACCTCCAGCAATCATGTCTCCTTCAACCACACTACGGAGCTCCTCTGGACTGACCACAGCTGCGTTCACTTCACCTACAACAAGCCAAAACCCACCAACCACCTCCAACCAACTCTGCAAAGAAACTGGAACAAAACCACCACCGACCAGATCTCCGCATCGCTCCTTCTAAACACCCCAGCCCACTCTTCTAACCCAAACCAAGCCGCCGCCAACCTCACCCTATGGTTATCCAACACCGCCGACACCTTAGCACCACTGAAAAAACGTCAAAGCAAACCTGGCAGCAAGAAGGCCTCATGGTTCAACGATGATCTTAAGAAGTCCAAGAAACTCTGCCGCTCCCTTGAAATGGCCTGGAAAAAAGACCCAACCACTAGCACCAAGGACGCCTTCAAAAACGCCACCCGCACTCACCACCAACTAATCCGAAAAGCCAAGAAAACAGCATTCAAGGATCGACTTGACAACAACGCCCACAACAGCAAGGAACTTTTCAACATCGTCAAGGAATTTTCCAATCCCTCGGCCAACTCCAACGACATCACCCCCTCTCAAGCCCTCTGCGACTCCCTAGCCTCATTCTTCCACAACAAGATTGCAGACATCCACAACAGCTTCGACAACCAACCCGGAGACCAACCCACCCAACCATTTGCTGAACACTCTCCCCCCGTGAACACCCTTAACGACTGGAACCCAATCTCCACTGAGGACACCATCCGCCTGATGAACTCCATCCACTCAGGATCCCCCACAGACCCATGTCCTCATCACATCTTCAACAAAGCAGACTCCGTCATAGCACCGCACCTCCGAGACGTCATCAACTGCTCCTTCAACTCCGCCATCTTCCCAGAAGACTGGAAACACGCTGAACTCACCGCCCTTCTGAAAAAACCCACAGCGGACCCCACCGAACTCAAAAATTACCGCCCCATTTCGCTCCTTCCATTCCCGGCCAAAGTCATCGAGAAAGCTGTCAACAACCAGCTCGCCGCTTTCCTCGAAGCCAACAAATCCCTCGACTCCTCACAATCTGGCTTCCGAGCAAAACACAGCACTGAGACCGCCCTCATCGCAGCAACAGACGACATTCGAACTCTACTGGACAATGGAGACACAGTCGCCCTCATCCTCCTCGACCTCTCTGCAGCATTCGACACAGTCTGCCACAGCACCCTTTTACAACGCCTCAATAACATCGGAATACAAGGAAAAGCACTTGAATGGATCACCTCGTTCCTCACCGGAAGAACCCAGAGAGTCCGCCTCCCACCATTCAAGTCCGAGGCCACTGAAGTCATCTGTGGCGTACCACAAGGATCCTCACTCAGCCCCACCCTCTTCAACGTATACATGAGCCCCCTCGCGGCCATCGCCCGCCAACACAACCTCAACATCATCTCTTACGCGGATGACACTCAACTAATCCTTTCTCTCACCAATGACCCCAGCACCGCCAAAACCAACCTACACGAAGGAATGAAAGAAGTTGCCGAATGGATGAAACAAAGCCGTCTGAAACTGAACTCAGACAAAACAGAAGTCCTCATCTTAGGTACATCCCCCTCCGCATGGGACGACTCTTGGTGGCCGGAAGCCCTTGGAAAAGCACCCATCCCGACAGACCACGCACGGAACCTAGGCGTCATCCTGGATTCTTCACTCTCAATGAACAGACAAGTCAGCGCCGTATCCTCATCCTGCTTCAACATTCTTCGCATGCTCAAAAAAACATTCCGCTGGATCCCCACCGAAACAAGGAAAACAGTCACCCATGCTCTGGTCACGAGCCGACTGGACTACGGAAACACCCTCTACGCAGGTACTACCGCTAAACTCCAGAAGAAACTCCAACGAATCCAAAACGCCTCAGCCAGGATCATATTAGACATCCCGCGCAACGAACACATCTCTGGTCACCTGAAAGACCTCCACTGGCTACCCGTCAATAAGAGAATCACTTTCCGACTGCTAACCCACGCACACAAATCACTTTACGACATCGGACCCGAATGCCTCAACTCACGACTGTCCTTCTACACCCCCTCCCGCCAACTACGTTCCTCCAGCCATGCCCTCGCCACTGTACCTCGCATCAATAAGACCACCATGGGAGGCAGATCCTTCTCATACCTGGCTGCTAAAACATGGAACTCACTCCCCGCTTACCTTCGCCTTACCCAGAACCACCTAGCATTCAGAAAGCAACTTAAAACGTGGATATTTGACAAGTAATCCTCCTCCCCTTTCTAAGCGCCTTGAGACCCTCTGGGTATGTAGTGCGCTATATAAATTCTCTGACTTGACTTGACTTGACTTGTGCGAATTCACAATTGAGACATGCAAATTTAGTCACAATAACGTTACTGTAGATTTGAAAAGCTTTACCAACTGCAATAGTAGCAATGTGATTTATGCCATTCTGTGCCCATGTCCAAAAATGTATGTCGGCCAAACCACCCAGAAGGCGAGGACACGAATTTGCCAACACAGAAGTCGCATCAGATGTGGGACTCCGAATGCGCCTCTTGTTGAACATTTTTCGGAACTAAAACATACTGCGGAGGATTTGAAATGGACAATTTTGAAAGCAGTCAAATTACCTCCGAGAGGGGGCAATCTTAATCAACTGCTCAATCGAGAGGAACTCAAATCAATAATACAATTCAAGACCCTGCATACAGGACTCAACAGGAGTGAGGATTGGACAAATCTCCTCTAACTCTCCTGAACTGATGCTTGACAATATGTCTATAATGCACCTTAAACACTGCCAAGCCAAGGTTTTCTGGATTTATGTCTGACATTTTTAATTCACTTAAATCAATCTTTATTCACATGCATGCAGCACGACCTATGTAAAAATGTACCGCAGGTGTTATTCAAATGTTTCAAATGTATTAAAGGTGGGTTGCATGAAGCCCTGTGTATCTTTACTCCCAGTCACTTTCCTCCTCGGACCATTCTCGGCACTAGGATCTCTGGCCAAGTAGGCGGTTGTTAGGGTTTACGCATGAGACTACTCTCCTTCACCACTAACTCCCTTACTCAAGATGGCGACCGTAATGGAAGAGTTAGACACTAGTCCGTCTTCACTGTCAACCTTCCTACTCAAGTTGGCCCCCTCAGTGCGCACGCGCATGCAACCCGACTCTGATCCTCGAGTGTCGAGTAACCTGGAACAGACGGCTGTACCCCGGCACGGCGTAGCATTGTCTACTGAAGGTAACTCCTGTCCCTGTTGATGTAGATCCCAGCCTCATGTGCCCGGTTCTCAGTAAAATATAAAATATGTACTTTCTCTTTACCCGATAGCGGATCGCGTAATTTACGACCGCCTCCGGATCTGCTGCCATCAAGCCTCACCGTCCGCACAACTATATTTAACCCCCGACTAAGGGTTCCTACTATCATTAAAGGGTATGCCCATAAATATATTTTTCTTCGATTTTTGACATCCACAGGTGGGTCCGCTACTCTAAGCCCAAAAATTGTTTTCTTCCCAGATACGGCGGACACCGCCCCACCAGCGCCACACACGGCTCTGACTACCAATTTGGGAACACGTGCACTTTCCATCGTGGCCAAGCACAGGCCCCTTTTTGTGTACAGTAGGTATGTTCCCCTCGCATGAACACTCGCATGCCGCTAGCACTCGCCCTGCCTTTCGCGCCAGGTTGCGATGTCCGTTAGTCCCATTTTGGGTCCCCGCCTTTCCCTTCCCAGTACCACTTGTACTGTGCTGGTACCTGTAGCACCAACGTTGCCATGTGCCACCCTTCCTTGGTATATAGATATTGATCCATAGGGAGGCTGCCTAAGTATCCGTTCCCCTCCAGAGATAGATGCATGCAGCTTGACCCTTGTCTGATCACACACCGGGTCACTAGTGTTGCTCCCAGACGTCCAACGCTCACACCTTCCACACCCCCTTCACTTCGCTTTTGAAACCTTGAAAATGTGCAACAGTTATTATGTCAGTATGTGGAATTATTCACATTCACGAGCACCTTTCACCCACTGCGATTCCGAGTATTGTAAGCTCAGTATTAGACTGACAATTCTCTCCAGGTGAACAGTGATAATTTTTCCTTTTATTTTTGTTATTTTTCTTTTCTCCCTGTTCTACTTCTAACAGGCTATCAATATTGTTCCAACCAGGCAAACAATTAACTAAGTCCTGAAGATGATCCCTTGATATTTTAAGTGCGGGATCGAAACGTCGACTCTTTTTAGTGGGCATACATTGATGTATTATTCATTTAATGTTGTATGCGCCGCTTCAGGGTACACTAACAAATTGCGCTGATTTATACAGTGACCTGTCCCTTTCTTTGCCTGATACACCCTTTCCTATTCTCTTATTTTTCCTTCTGTTTTCATATGGTATGGCACAGGAGTGTGCTATGTTGCAATTTTTCATTGCTGTTTGTTTATATTGTAAATAAGACTACCATCAAACCAACTATTAAATTCCTGTCCGGCTGGACAAGAATAAATACCATATAGAGCCTATTGTGGTCTATTGTTCATTGTCTCATTATCTAAAATCGTGCTCTGGACCTTTGTCTCTCTTAAAGTAACTAACACCCATGGTCCTCTGCCATCCATTGGGTTCCCTTGTTCTTTAGAAATTAAAATAGGACAAAGGCATCAGTCGCACTTTGGCACAGTAGCGGGAGAAACACCCAGTTCCTACTGTCGAAGCCAGAACGCTCACTACGGCACCTTTGGCCAAAATGACCTGCACTTCCTGCTGCAAGACGGACAGATGGTCCTCTGTCAGCCGCCCTGATGGTGGTAGATGGTGATGCAGGGTAAAGAGGAATGAAAGGTTATAGCCCCTATTTAAAATTCAGAGGACCCAATTGACTGAAATAATAGCTTGCCACCCTTAGAGGAAGTTGCGGATCCTGCCTCAGACAGTTGGACAGTGTGCTGGCAAGGAAACACTAAAGCAGTTTTGCAGCTGTGGATGCTGGTGGAGCAAAGGACTGCACTGATTGTTGTTCCTGCTGTCCTGGGAGTTGACTTTGTGAGCTGCGCCCATGAAAGGACTGAAAGGCCTGTTGCCGTGGAGGAGGGGCCGGATACGGGAAAAACATTTCCAAAAGGTTTCTATTCTTTTAGGCTCGTGATCAGGTGGGGAAATGAGGAAGGCGTTTTCGATTTACTTTACTGATGGACACCTGCACCACCATTCTCTCTGACATAGGATGTTGTGTAGAAAAAACAGAGTCCTCTAGTGCTGGGCAATGGCGTTGAGAGACCTGCCTATTAACTGGTGGAGCTGATTATGGTCTCGTCCAAGTGGGAATCCAGAAGGACTTAAATGGGAGAATGGGTTCTGTAGATGCTTTACCAGGCAGGAGCATCTTTTTCAAAACACTGTTCTTCATCTCCATAGTGGCATGTTGTAAGTCCAGTACTTCTAACAACCGTTGCATATTGACAACAAAGGAGGAGTTTTCTTCAGTAGCAGGACTAGGAAATGAAACAAGGCCAGCACCTGGATACGTTTCCAGGCTTCTAGTATCTTGGAGTTCTTCATATCAATTTTCGTCATCACAGTAGTGGACAAAGTTATTAAACTGTCATGTCTGAATCAGTGCCGAAGAAATTTTGCAAACTCTGTACACTAGTATATGGCCACGGCACAGTCTCAAAATCAGCAGGATTGCCTGCTGGCTGCACTCCAATAGGAGCTGGGTGCCGCCTCAGTGGTGGATTCTGCTCAGAGTTGGCACAATGGGCTGTAAATACTCCTCTGGTACTGGAGCTGGTGCTGAACTCAATGCAGGTTTGAGGGGCACAGACATCGCTGACGGCATACCCACCAGTGGAAGGTTGACTGGAGGCCACTGCGTGAAGTGGTAAAGTGTTGGAAATGCGGAACATTGTCTCCCTAATGGCCTCCACTTGCAATGACGTCACTGACAGAATTGTAAATTCAAGATGCATTGGGAATAGACTCCAAATCGGCTCTAATGGAGATTGGGAGTGACACCGGGAGGCACACTGATGCCCCTGTACCTTCTCTGGAGTTTGAGAGTGGCAGAAAGTGGCTGATTCCTGATTCTATGTCTTATGCTTCTTTTTTGACTTACCGGAGGACTTTAACCATGATGATGATCTGGTGCAGGAACAAGACCTTCCTACTGACTTTGACTGGTTGTGTAGTGGATTCTTCTCATGTTGGTGACATTCAACTTTGCTTTAGAGGCCCGTAAGGTCTTCAGATAATTTTGAGCACAGTAGTCGTGCTTTGACCCCAGGAACCATAAGCATACTCGGTGAAGTTCTGTTATAGATCTGTTTGAAACAATCCCTACATGGCTTGAACCCTGTAGATTCAGAGGGTGACATTTACCCTTGGAAACTGTTGCAGAAACATTTAAAAAAAGGGTCTAAAGACCAAGTTGTAGTTGCAGATCCACGTCTGAATGAGCAGAAAGTAAGGAAGTGATGTGATGTGAATGGCACTTATATATGGCCCAACTTGTCACATCTGGAGTGGAAGGATTTTGATGCGGGCCGCACTGCCACTTCCCGGCACACGAAAGTACATCTTTAAAGGTTGACATGCTCCATAAATTTGGCCTTGGTGAGGACTTCATCTCCAGAGTGAGCTGACTTTACGATTCCCCTAGGTGCAGGTTAATTGTGGGAGGCTTTCTTTCTGACCCTTTCCCGGTCCGTAGGGGTACCCGCCAAGGTTGCCCACTCTCCCCTCAGTTATTTCTCCTTGCAATGGAACCTTTAGCAGCGTTCATGCACCAGTCAGATTGGATAATAGGTATTCCAATGCCCTGTGGTCCCTCGACATTGTATCTATACGCAGATTGCATTTTACTTACTTTGTAGGCCTCACCCTCAATCCCTGTGGTGTTGGAGACTATTGATACCTTGAGGCAGAAACCAGCTACAAAGTGAACTTGGGAAAGAGCGAAACCTTGCTGCTGTCGCAGATCACCACCTGCACCGCAAAAGCTGATTACCCATTTCAGTAGAAGAGTTCCTACCTTAATATGTGGGCATTCTAATAAATAGGGGCCTAAAATGCATGGTGGTAGATAATCTGTACACAATAATGGAGCAAATACGATGTCTCTCTCTGGGGCCGGACTCAAGCAGTGAAAATGGTTACCTTGCCCCAAATCATGTATGTGTTAGGCATGCCTCGCTAATTTATACCCTCTCGACCCTCCGTCGGACAGACAAGAAATTTAAGTACTGCATGTGTGGCTCAGTGAGACCTTGTCTGACAATTCATACATTTATTGTCCACAGATCAGCAGGGGCATTAGGCCTGCCCTCTGTGGAACATTACTGTTTAGTCCTACATTTAGCACAAATGACATACATTCAACTCTAGGTCCAAGACTGTCCATTGTGTGTTATGATTGAACGCAGAATCATGGAGGCATTGTTGGGATTACAGGCCCTCTATCTTCCTGGCCCTGCTGCCACCGACTCTCCCAATCCCATGCTATAAGCTATGTACACAGCCTGGGTGCAGGCCCACAACCTTTTCTCAGTGGACGCACATCTTCATGACAAAGCTCCAATCTGGAATAATGCAGGCATTCGCATAGGAGTGACCATGCTTGACTGGAGCCCTTGCAACAGAGCTGGGATTCTGACTCTAACGCACTTAATCTCTGGTGGTGAACTCAAGTCCTTTGAGATGCTACGGGACAAATTTGGCTTGTTATATATCCAATAATGGTGAAATATACAGTTACATCATTGTCTGCTGAGCAATTAGGTCCCGAACTCTGGACCATTCCCTGTCCCCCGGTGCTCTCTTACCTCAACACTTTTGGTCAGTATAAAAGTTAAGGCCGTGAAGTCTGGATTATTTAACCTCCTGGTTTGTCATCTTTATTCTCAGCCACAATTGACTACCCTCAGAATGACCTGGAAAGCTCATCTGCAGGTGGAATATGACAAGGAAGACTGGACAGAACGTTCGGGAGCCTTAGAACGAGGAGTCAGTGAGTCACGGATGAAAGTCAGTCTTTTTAGGATCCTTTAGGGATGGCACTGGACCCCGGCATGGCTGCTCTCTCATTTTGCTTGTTGGCGATATGCGTCCTGTGATATTGTCCATATTTTGCTGGGCTGTCCCTCCATAACCCCTTCTGGAAGTCAGTAGAGTCCACGCAACGGGAATCTTTCGATTCGCCATTGCCAATTCCAGACCCCTCAATCCTCCTCCATGACATTCCCAAATTGACCCGCTATGCTTGTCGATTTTTCATTACTGCCCTCACAGCTGTTAAAATCTGTATTTTGAAACAATGGCTCCCTCCATTATTGCTGTCACATGAGGAAAGGCTTTCAGAGATGTACAAGAAAATATCAAAGGAAAAGATCATTTACAATTTAATGGACAAAGAGATACTCTTCTTATTATATGGTCCTCCTTTTAGCATAATGCCCCCCTCTTCCCTAATAGTTTGCTTAGACTCTTGCTTTTTCCTCATTACCACCACTGTACTCACTACACCTCCCTCCGTCTCCCCTCTCTTTCTACCATGTTTTGTAGTTTATGTTTCTTCCCTTCTTTTTCTCTCTGTCCTTCTCCCCTTCCTCTCTTTACTTTCTTCCTTCTATAGCTTATTCTCTCACAGCTCTCTTTCCTATTCTGTCTCTCTTAAATATTATAAATAAGTATTGTTTGCTATTGGTGCATGTATCATAAAAAAACTAGTTACTTCCCTGTACACTATGGTTCTCCAGTATTGATATCTTTCATAGATTCACATGCTTGTATCTTCCCCGTCGTCATGGTGGGTGTTGGACCTGGCCCTTTCTGGCAGGTTTACCCCGAAACTTCTTGCTTTTTCCTAGCCTGTTGCTGGA
The DNA here is from genome assembly GCF_964261635.1 of Lissotriton helveticus. Taxonomy (NCBI): domain Eukaryota; kingdom Metazoa; phylum Chordata; class Amphibia; order Caudata; family Salamandridae; genus Lissotriton; species Lissotriton helveticus. The sequence goes on along the minus strand of NC_136057.1, from coordinate 634,451,736 downwards.
ACCTGGTGTTGATGATTTTAGGCCTTTGCGCACTTTTTCACTGTGGTACAGTGTAAAGTGCGTGAGCTCTCTGTGTATGTGTGGTGAGTGACCTGCCCTCCCATAGGAATGCATGGGGAACCTGTGTGACCATGGTAGTTCCTGATGTGTGGGGAGTGCAGGGTCGAGTTTGGTATGTGCGAACTCGTGAGATTGTATGCTGCGTAATGATGTATGTGGCATAGATGTGTCTAGTGTGGAAGTGCCACTTCTGGACATGGGTGTGCGTGTGTAGTGAGTCCGCTGGCACGTGATTGGTTGGCGCCTGGCTCCAGGAGTGCCTGGGCCTGCTTGTGGATTGACTGTCTGGTTTGAGGATGACAGGGGCTGGGGAGCCCCCAGGAGGTTGTCTGAGTCAGCCCTTGGTTGAATGACTGCATCTGCAACTAGGGAAGTCGGAGGAGATAGCACCTGGGAGTGAATAAGGCTGTGTCTGCCTGCCACAATGCTGGCTCCACCTCCCACTGGGCGACTGTCACCTCTGCCCCTCACACTGAAAGGAGTTCCCTATAAACAGTTCTAGCTGGTTCTCACACTGCCTGCACCCTTTAGACAAAGGATTTTATAGTATAAAAAGGGGCTGTGTCCCCTTACAAAATGTTCTTGTTTCTAACTTGAATCCTGCCAGGGGCGTGCTGCTGCTTGGGCCCAGGGGAATCCCTGGGCCCTGCTCAGCCCCTGGATACCTGATGGACTGCTGTTGTCCTGGACTCTGGAGACCTTTTACTGGGTCCCCTTTGCTTCACTTTGCTGAAGGACCTTGATGGACTTGGACACCTGAAGGACTTTCCTTTTTCCTTGGGCGCTGCTTGCTCCATATTTTTGCTGCCCAGGACTTTTGGGGACCCCTTTGCCTGGCTCTCCTGCCCCCTCCACTCATGGGGTCTGCTTTATTGCTTATAGCGCTGGGAGAGCGCTTTATTTGGTCACATAGCGCTTGAGAGCGCTTTTTGCTGTAGTGCGAGCGTGTTGCCATCACGCATTTTGCGTGAGGATTGGCAGGTGCCTACCCTGCGACTTTGCCCGTATTTATTTAATTATTTGGCGAGTGCCCACCTCGCTTCGGCCTTTGTTTTAATCTCGAGGGTGCCCACCCCTCGTTTTGCCCCCGAAATCACCGCCGCTGCCCCGGGCCGAGAGGAAGCAGCCGCCGACGTCACAAAAAGGCCGCGCAGGGATTAGCCCAGCCGGCAGGGACTCTTCCCGCGTCACTGGAGAGGAGCTCCGTGATTGGCTGCCCGGAAGGGCTTCCCCAGGCAACGACTCGGAAGCCCGGGAAAAGAGGAGGAAGGTGGCGCGAGCTTCCGCGGGGGCTCCCATGTCGAGAGGAGAGCCCCTCGGTGATGGCCCAAAGCCCCGGGTCCCAGGAGGGGGCCCGGGTTAATCTGAAATGGCGGCCGAGGCCGCCAACGGCCGGGCGGGGCTCCCGGAGTCCAGGGAAGCCCCGCGCTGAGGGAAGGCGCCGCCTCTCTGAGCCCCGCTGCCCAGGACCGCCACCGGAGGAGTCTAGAAGCAGCCGGTGAGTGCGGGAGGGCTGGAGGCTGAGAGGGAAGGTTAGAGCGGCCCCGGATGGCAGCGGGCCGCTCCAACGGTGGATAGAGCCTGAGAGGCTCCGACAAGGCTGCATTCTGTTTGGAGCCCCGAGGCTCCAGGGGCCAGTTTGTGTACTTAGAGCCTGAGATGCTCACAGTTGTTTCAGAGTCCCCCGTGAGGGACTCCAACGTTCCGGGCATTGTGCTTGAGCCCCGAGAGGCTCCCGCCCATATTTGATTTACGAGCCCAGCGAGGCTCGAGGTGCCATTGTTTTAAGAGCCAGAGAGGCTCATGGGGGCATATTGGTTCAAGAGCCTGTGTGGCTCCTACCTTTGGCGCAGTTCTGTTCGAGGGCTAATGAGAGCCCATGCCATAGTTTTATTGATGTCCCAGCTGGCCAGCAATTAGTGGGCAGCTGCACCGTTTAGGCCCCTGACTTTTGGACACAGGGCGTCCTAGCCCCACCAAGGGCAGTTGGCCTAGGGACTGCCACAGGTGGTGGCTTATGTAATTGTTTGCGCAATTGTGTGGTTTTATTGCACCTCTGAATGTTTTTAGGCATCATGTGTTTTTGCGCTATTGAGTTGTGTTCCCTGCACCTCTGAATGTGTTTTGATGCATCATGTGCCTTGTTCTCACACCGCTGAATGTATTTTTATGCATCATGTGTTTTCTTTTCTTACACCTCTGAATGTTTTAGGCATCATGTGTTTTTCCTTCCCTGCACCTCTGAATGTGTTTTGATGCATCATGTGTAATGTGTTCTTGCTGATACCCTTAAATGTATTTTATTCTTAGGTGGTTGTTCTTTCCAGTACAGGTGGTCCTGGTCCCCTGCGTGACATTCTCCTAAGGTGGTTAGGGTTGCGTAGCTGGTACTTATCTGTTACCAGTAGTTACTGGTTGTGTGCAATACTTGCTTATTTGTGTTACAGTGATTTTATATCCTATTTTCTATGATCTACAAAGTGCTATTTCTAAAAGTGTTGATTCTGACAGTGGCCCATGTGGCCCTGTCCTGTACATAATCCCTTGTGAATATTGCCCGTGCCAGTTGGCACAATGTACATGTGTGATTTCTATCTGATGTGTTTTGACAATACAAAAGTTATTTTCATATAACCTTGTGTGGAGTTCCTTTTGTGGTGTGCCTAGGATGTTGTTGCTGTTGTGTGCTGGCGCAAATGCGTTACACATTGCCTCCGAGTTTAGCCTTACTGCTCGTGCCAAGCTACTAAGGGGGTGAGCAGGGGTTATCTTGGCGTGTGACTCCCTTGCCCTGACTAGAATGGTGGTTTCTGCCTGGCTTTGGCGTCAGCCTTAGCCTACCAGAAATCCCAGTTCTAACAATGGTGGTCAGCGGTGCGGATTAGGACTTGTGTTTGCGCAGTGCCACAGCGACAGCTGGCTACATTACAAAACTCTGCATTTTATAGATAGCCACATGTTTGGGATTATTGTTTGTGATTTTGTTTTTCCTCAAGAGTGTCATTTTCAAATGGTGTTCCTGCGCTTTTATGTTTAGTGGCAGATGAGAGAAAATGACAGGGCGGGACGCCAGTAGAGGGGGAGGTTCCCATAGATTAGGAATCCCTTGCTGGGTCCAGTGCCCAATCCCTGTTCCTGTCCCTGTGTGGGTAGATGGAAAAGAGGGAGTGTGGAGGAGAAATGGCTAGCTCGGGAGGGTGGTTATCCCCTGAGTGTAGTGTGTGTGTCTGGATTCCCCAGTATGGTAGGATCCAGTGGTGGCAGCTAAAATGTGTCCAGTGCGTGAAGTACCATTCCCAGTTCCCAGAGTATGGTGCCTGGTGCTCAGTAAGAGGGGTACAGGTTGAGAGTCAGGGGCAGTGAGGAACTGTCTCACAAGTCTGGAGGGGGAGTGTGTGGATGAGTGGTGTGTTGAACTGGAGGAGTTGGTGTGAGTTTTTTTAAAGGAACTTGCACAGGAGGTGTACCTCTGGTGGTGTGCAGGAGGTCCTGCAGAGGCACTGGACAAGAAGGTGGACGTCTGGCGGTGTGCTAGATATCTTGCAGAGGCATTAGGGAGTGATTCTAAAAGTAGTGGCTTGTGTATCTGATGATCCTGTGTAGGTGAAGAGGTTCATGTGTAGCCCAGCTAGGTCCCAGTAGGATGGTAGGGGTGTAGGGGCTCACGTCCTGTCTCAGTGGAGGCGGAGTGAGGGTGGGACGGTGTGTCCCACGTTGGCCCGAAACCCTGTCTCAGGGCCTGGAGGGTTGCCTAAGGGAGCGCCAGGTCATGGGCCTAGGCTGTACTTGCAGGTCATTTGAGGAAGATCTTCCTGTGTCTAGAGGACGGGGAGTGTCTGTAACCCGAACTCCGGCGGTCCTGGTGTTGAGAAGTACCGCTCCTAAGCGGAGGGTGCAGAAGTCCTGGTTCGCTGGGCATTTGACCGTCTAGAGTGCTTGACCATTTGTGGGGCCTCTGGAGGTCGTTCCCCGAGGAGGGGGGAGGCGAGGTTCAGGTTCAGCCTGACCTGGGGGGAAGGGCATCTGTAATCAGTGTCCTGACCGGTTTTGGCTTCCAGGGGTACCGCTCCAAGGTGGGAGGGTGCAGAACTCTGGAAAGAGGTGCAGAGGGACGGTGTCCTTACCTCTGACCCCGGTGCAACCTGAGGGTTTAGATCCTAGGTTAGGAGATTAGGAAACTTCCAGGTCAAGAAGGAATCTCTGCCAAAGTAGATCAGCTGAAGAGACTGAGGGGGCTGCCCTTGCTGTGTGTTCTGGGGCCCACCTGCAGTTTGTTGTTTCCACTAAGGTAGAGGAAAGGGGACTTTGCTGTGTGCTGTGTCCCCCCACCTGGTAGAAGAGGGACTGTGCTGTGTGCTTTGTACCTCCGAAGTGAAATAGTTTCCAGATCCCAGGTGGTAGACCAGTGATGCAGTGAGGTCCTGAACTGGTAGGAGATTGGGGTTCTGGTGGGTGCTTCCCTGGGAGGGTGCGGAACCCCAGAAGTAGAGGTAGGGTGGGGCATTCTTGCCCGTGACCTCTGGTCAGCCAGAGGGTGTGGTCCCTAGGTTGAAGGATCAGTGGTAGTTGTAGCTACACTGAGAGGGAGAGTGGAGAATGGCTATTGTGTGCCAGGGGTTACTGCCCCCACTCTGTGGATTGGTCAGGACCTGTGACATTTGGATGGCCTAGGGCCTGGTCCTGGCCGTGGATGATTAGGGAGTACCAGTGGGGTATCCTAGTTGTGCCAGAGAGCTCTTGTTGAGAGAAATTCATGTGGGTTCAGAGTGGGAAAAACCGGAGGGTGTCCCTGCCGTGCGGGCCCGTGTCCGTGTTTTGTCGCCCAAAGCAGGGAAGCCCATCAGTGGAGTGATTGGTCTACCCTGCGTTTTGGCTGGAAGGGGGTTGTGTTGGACCTGGCCCTTTCTGGCAGGTTCACCCCGAAAATTTTTGCTTTTTCCTAGCCTGTTGCTGGAACCTGGTGTTGATGATTTTAGGCCTTTGCGCACTTTTTCACTGTGGTACAGTGTAAAGTGCGTGAGCTCTCTGTGTATGTGGTATGTGTGGTGAGTAACCTGCCCTCCCATAGGAATGCATGGGGAATCTGAGTGACCATGGTAGTTCCTGATGTGTGGGGAGTGCAGGGTCGAGTTTGGTATGTGCGAACTCGTGAGATTGAATGCTGCGTAATGATGTATGTGGCATAGATGTGTCTAGTGTGGAAGTGCCACTTCTGGACATGGGTGTGCGTGTGTAGTGAGTCTGCTGGCACGTGATTGGCTGGCGCCTGGCTCCAGGAGTGCCTGGGCCTGCTTGTGGATTGACTGTCTGGTTTGAGGATACAAAAGGGGATGATGGACGGAGCGTTGAGCAAATCAAACACTCACCCCCAGTCAACTGATCTGGGTTTAATCCATCACCATTCTTTAGCCCACTCAGCCACCCCATTTCAGACATGGCTATATGCAAATCAGTCTGACCCTGTGCCTTATGGGAACAGTCCAGCCCGATCTGCCAAGCCATGTCTTCCATGGACCGGAAACAAGCATCCTGGGACCGGTTTCGGATTCATAATCCTCATCAGCCAGGCTATCTTGAATCCAGTGGCCAAGTGAGCAAGGGACTCACGTCTGAGCATACCCTGCCACACTTAGGGCGAACAAAGCGATACAAAAGGGGATGATGGACGGAGCGTTTGAGCAAATCAAACGCTCACCCCCAGTCAACTGATTTGGGTTTAATCCATCACCATTCTTTAGCCCACTCAGCCACCCCATTTCAGACATGGCTATATGCAAATCAGTCTGACCCTGTGCCTTATGGGAACAGTCCAGCCCGAACTGCCAAGCCACGTCTTCCATGGACCGGAAACAAGCATCCTGGGACCGGTTTCGGATTCATAATCCTCATCAGCCAGGCTATCTTGAATCCAGTGGACAAGTGAGCAAGGGACTCACGTCTGAGCATACCCTGCCACACTTAGGGCGAACAAAGCGATACAAAAGGGGATGATGGACGGAGCGTTTGAGCAAATCAAACACTCACCCCCAGTCAACTGATCTGGGTTTAATCCATCACCATTCTTTAGCCCACTCAGCCACCCCATTTCAGACATGGCTATATGCAAATCGGTCTGACCCTGTGCCGGTTTGAGGATAACAGGGGCTGGGGAGCCCCCAGGAGGTTGTCTGAGTCAGCCCTTGGTTGAATGACTGCATCTGCAACTAGGGAAGTGGGAGGAGATAGCACCTGGGAGTGAATAAGGCTGTGCCTGCCTGCCACAATGCTGGCTCCACCTCCCGCTGGGCGACTGTCACCTCTGCCCCTCATACTGAAAGGAGTTCCCTATAACCAGTTCTTCCTGGTTCTCACACTGCCTGCACCCTTTAGACAAAGGATTTTATAGTATAAAAAGGGGCTGTGTCCCCTTACAAAATGTTCTTGTTTCTAACTTGAATCCTGCCAGGGGCGTGCTGCTGCTTGGGCCCAGGGGAATACCTGGGCCCTGCCCAGCCCCTGGATACCTGATGGACTGCTGATGTCCTGGACTCTGGAGACCTTTTACTGGGTCCCCTTTGCTTCACTTTGCTGAAGGACCTTGATGGACTTGGACACCTGAAGGGCTTTCCTTTTTCCTTGGGCGCTGCTTGCTCCATATTTTTGCTGCCCAGGACTTTTGGGGGCCCCTTTGCCTGGCTCTCCTGCCCCCTCCACTCATGGGGGCTGCTTTATTGCTTATAGCGCTGGGAGAGCGCTTTATTTGGTCCCATAGCGCTTGAGAGCGCTTTTTGCTATAGTGCGAGCGTGTCGCCGTCACGCATTTTGCGTGAGGATTGGCAGGTGCCTACCCTGCGACTTTGCCCGTATTTATTTAATTACTTGGCGAGTGCCCACCTCGCTTCGGCCTTTGTTTTATTCTCGAGGGTGCCCACCCCTCGTTTTGCCCACGAAATCACCGCCGCTGCCCTGGGCCGAGAGGAAGCAGCCGCCGACGTCACAGAAAGGCCGCGCTGGGATTGGACCAGCCGGCAGGGACTCCTCCCGCGTCACTGGAGAGGAGCTTCGTGATTGGCTGCCCGGAAGGGCTTCCCAGGCAACGACTCGGAAGCCCGGGAAAAGAGGAGGAAGGTGGCGCGAGCTTCCGCGGGGGCTCCCATGTCGAGAGGAGAGCCCCGCGGTGATGGCCCAAAGCCCCGGGTCCCAGGAGGGGGCCCGGGTGAATCTGAAATGGCGGCTGAGGCCGCCAACGGCCAGGCGAGGCTCCCGGAGTCCTGGGAAGCCCCGCGCTGAGGGAAGGCGCCGCCTCTCTGAGCCCGGCTGCCCAGGACCGCCACTGGAGGAGTCTAGAAGCAGCCGGTGAGTGCGGGAGGGCGGGAGGCTGAGAGGGAAGGTTAGAGCGGCTCCGGATGGCAGCGGGCCGCTCCAGCGGTGGATAGAGCCTGAGAGGCTCCGACAAGGCTGCATTCTGTTTGGAGCCCCGAGGCTCCAGGGGCCAGTTCGTGTACTTAGAGCCTGAGAGGCTCACAGTTATTTCCGTGTCCCCCGTGAGGGACTCCAACGTTCCGGGCATTGTGTTTGAGCCCCGAGAGGCTCCCGCCCATATTTGATTTACGAGCCCAGCGAGGCTCGAGGTGCCATTGTTTTAAGAGCCAGAGAGGCTCATGGGGGCATATTGGTTCAAGAGCCTGTGTGGCTCCTACCTTTGGCGCAGTTCTGTTCGAGGGCTAATGAGAGCCCATGCCATAGTTTTATTGATGTCCCAGCTGCCCAGCAATTAGTGGGCAGCTGCACCGTTTAGGCCCCTGACTTTTGGACACAGGGCGTCCTAGCCCCAACAAGGCCAGTTGGCCTAGGGACTGCCACAGGTGGTGGCTTATGTAAGTTTTTGCGCAATTGTGTGGTTTTATTGCACCTCTGAATGTTTTTAGGCATCATGTGTTTTTGCGCTATTGAGTTGTGTTCCCTACACCTCTGAATGTGTTTTGATGCATCATGTGCCTTGTTCTCACACCGCTGAATGTATTTTTATGCATCATGTGTTTTCTTTCCTTACACCTCTGAATGTTTTAGGCATCATGTGTTTTTCCTTCCCTGCACCTCTGAATGTGTTTTGATGCATCATGTGTAATGTGTTCTTGCTGATACCCCTAAATGTATTTTATTCTTAGGTGGTTGTTCTTTCCGGTACAGGTGGTCCTAGTGAGGTCCTGGTCCCCTGCGTGACATTCTCCTAAGGTAGTTAGGGTTGCGTAGCTGGTACTTACCTGTTACCAGTAGTTACTGGTTGTGTGCAATACTTGCTAATTTGTGTTACAGTGATTTTATATCCTATTTTCTATGATCTACAAAGTGCTATTTCTAAAAGGGTTGATTCTGACAGTGGCCCATGTGGCCCTGTCCTGTACATAATACCTTGTGAATATTGCCCGTGCCAGTTGGCACAATGTACATGTGTGATTTCTATCTGATGTGTTTTGACAATACAAAAGTTATTTTCATATAACCTTGTGTGGAGTTCCTTTTGTGGTGTGCCTAGGATGTTGTTGCTGTTGTGTGCTGGCGCAAATGCGTTACACATTGCCTCCGAGTTTAGCCTTACTGCTCGTGCCAAGCTACCAAGGGGGTGAGCAGGGGTTATCTTGGCGTGTGACTCCCTTGCCCTGACTAGAATGGTGGTTTCTGCCTGGCTTTGGCGTCAGCCTTAGCCTACCAGAAATAGCCAGTTCTAACAGTGGGAGTCTCACGGTAACAGAATGACCATTGCAGTAAAAGAAAAACTGCATAAAAACCCATAAGGAACAACATTGTTTGGTAAGCAAACCTCATCATTATGTGGTCCAAAACTCAGCCAATCAGCTGTCAGCCCTGACATCACACTCCCCCAGCAGAGCCATCCTACCTCAGATTTCCAGCCCGAGTGCAAGACAAGGATATATCTAGAGATAAAAATGGTCTACCTGCGAAACGGGGAGGCGGGCGGGTTGCATGAGAATCTATGGAAGATATCAATACTGGAGAACCATAGTGTACAGGTTAGTAACTATTTTTTTCTTCAGTATCGAATATTTCATAGATTCACATGCTTGTATCAGAATAGAGACCAGTACACATACCAACTTGCGTTTCCAATCATTCTGATATATAAACCCCTAGACACCATCCAGTATTAATGAACAGGCAATGATAGAATTTTATATGCAAAGACCATATTCATTTACGAGTGGCTAATAATATGCATAGTTTCACATATACATACATACTTTTGATATATATATCTGATATATATATGAAATATATAAACATATAGTTTGAGAAATACCTTATTGAAATAAATGACGCAGAACTGCTTGTCCCACTGCTGCATCCTCCTTCCACGCAGTGTCTAGACAATAGTGTCTAGTGAAGGTGTGCACATTTTTCCATGTTGCCACTCTGCAGATGTCTGGAAGCGACACCCCCGCAAACAGAGCTGCTGAAGTTGCCATCTTGCTTGTGGAATGAGCGTACACTCTGGATCGCAGAGGTTTACCAGCTTTCTCGTGGGATATGGCAATGGCAGAAGTTATCCATCTCGAGATACTAGATCTGGATAGTGCTAGACCTTTCCTAGGCCCAGAAAAGGCTACAAATAGTTGGTTTGTTTTCCTAAACAACTTCGTTCTGTCAATGTAGATTTTCAAACATCTTTTAATTTCAAGAGAGTGCAGGACTCTCTCCGCTTCTGAAGAAGGATTTCTAAAGAATGTAGGCAACACTACAGGTTCATTGAGATGAAAAATAGAAGGGACCTTAGGAATGAATTTTGGATTTGTCCTAAGTATAACTTTATCTTGTCAGAATTGAAGAAATGGTTCTGCAATTGAGAAAGCTTGAATCTCGCTGACCCTCCTAGCTGACGTGAGGGCTAACAGCAAAGCCATCTTCCATGAAATAAACTGTAATTCTGCTTTATGCACTGGTTCAAACGGTGGTTTCATGAGCTGTGTTAGAACCTTATTAATCTGCCCAGGGACTATCGGGTGTTGAATCGGAGGAAACACTCTGAAAAGCCCTTTAAGAAATTCTTTTGGTTGGTTAGGTACCCTCCTATATCTCGAAATTGCTGCTAGGTGCACCTTTAGTGGCGCATGAGAGAGACCTGCTTTACGTAAAGGGATGCAGAGCTTGAGAGGCACTCCGCTGGCAAAATCTCTTCCATTTTGCTATATATGTTTTATTTGTTGAAATTGCCCAAGATTGTGTTAGTATATCCTGGCATTCTTGAGAAATATTTAGGGATTGGAATTCATGTTCGTAAGGTTCCAGGCTGACAAGTTCAGCGATGTCAAATTTGGATGGAGAATTTGTCCGTTGTTCATAGAGATCCGGTCCTGAAATAGTGGAAATTTTATTCTGGGGGCCATTGACAACTGGAGAAGCTCTGAGAACCAGGCCTGTCTTGGCCATGCTGGGGGTATCAGAATTAAGTGGCATGGTTCTGATCTCATTTTCCGTAGCACTCTCGATATCAGAGGGAAAGGAGGAAATGCGTACGCGAACATTCCTGTCCAGTGCAGATGTAGTGCATTGCCCCATGATCCCGCTTGAGGGAACCTGCTTGCAAAGTAGTTGCATTAGTTGTGTTGGTTTGCGAACAGATCCAACGATGGGGTGATCCAACGATGGGATGCCCCACCGACGAAACACTCTCAGGAGTTGGCTTTGAGCTAGCTCCCACTCGTGCGAAACACTGGCTGATCTGCTCAGGATATCTGCCCTTGTGTTGTGTACTCCTGGAACGTGCTGAACCTGGAGAGAGATGTTGTGAAGCAGTAGCCATTTCCAAATCTCCTGTGCTTGTTTCGACAGGAGCTTTGACTTTGTACCTTCTTGTTTTAATAGGTAGAACATTTTCATTGTACTGTCCATCCTGACCATTACCATCGAATCGTGTATTCTGGGGAGGAACGCCTGCAAACCCAAGAACACTGCTTTTAGCTCCAACAGGTTGATGTGAAGTTGAGCTTTGTGGTCGGACCAATGCCCTTGTATTTCGAGGTCTTGGAGAAGCGCTCCCCAACCTTGAAGCGATGCATCGGTCATCATAACATAACTGGGACGTTGGGGCTCTTGTCAAATGTTTTCTTATCCTCCACCATGACAGGGCGTCTCGAATCTGAGGAGTGATGGTAATCCGATCTTCGTCTGACCTTTGGGATTGTATCCATTGTTTGTCTAGAAGCTCTTGTAGAGGCCTCATGTGCAGTTGGCAATTGGGAAGCAAGAAGATACAGGAAGACATCATCCCCAATAAGGACTTGTAGACTCTCACTGAAGTGCACTTTTTTGTTTGCAGATTTGACGCCAGATTTAAGATTTTCTGAGTTCGCTCCTCTGACGGATAAGCTTTTGCTTCCTTTGTGTGAAGCATGGCCCCTAGAAATTGAAGGGTTTGTGACGAAATAAGGGACAACTTTTCTAAGTTGATTCGTAGACCCAGACAATGAAAGAGATCCATGCAGCATTGTAGGGAGTTCAGAGCTTCCTTGTAGGATGAACCTTTTATAAACCAATCGTCCAGATATGGGTAAATCTGGTGACCCTGTAATCTCAGGTGTGCGGCTACCGGAACAATGCATGAGGAATCCTCAACAGGAGGAATACCTCGAGACAAGGAACCAGCGATATTGGCGATTAACAAAATGCCTATAATTAAAATCTCAAATAGGGCTCAAAACAAAATAGAGATTGAGGTCCTGGAAAAAGGGTTTACATTTGCACCTACACCACATATCAATACATTTAATTTAGAGAAGGATTTGAAATCGTTTTTTTCAGAAGATTTGGCTTAACCGTTTCTTCCAGAATAAAGAATACTCCCCAGAAGAGAGTGTCTCAGGTCTTAGACCCATATCAACCTTCACTCCCAACTTAAACATGGTCAATACGAACGTTGAGGCCTTTGAACATATAGTGGAAACCAAAATAAGGAAAATCTGGGACCCCTCCCCCCCCATCCCCCAAGTAACAACAATATGAATAAACAACAGAGAGATGCAATTTGTGCTCTTAACAATGATCTCCAGATTACCATAAAGCCTGCTGATAAGGGTGGAGGGGTTGTCATTTTTGACACACAGGATTACGAACAAAGAGTATTTAATCTCTTAAATGTCCCAGAACATTATACAAAGGTGCCTATGAAAAATTGGATAAAATTGAAGGATAAGGTTGTGGACGTTGTTATGGTTGCTAAACAAAATGAACTTATTACTGAGAGTGAATATAGATTTTTGTTGCAGAATAGTGCCAAAATACCGGCACTATATGGACTCCCAAAAAATTCATAAAAGTGAGAATAACCCGCCCCTACGTCCTATTGTTAGCTGTATAGGTTCCCCATTGGAACCTCTCAGCAAGTACATAGATAGTTTCCTGAAATCAGTTATACAGAGCCAACAATCTTATATAAAAGATCTAACCCACCCGATTGGTATAGTGAAGGGACTAAGTTTTAATGATAGGTCACAATTTCTGGTGACTTTGGATATTGAGGCCCTTTACACCAATATCCCCCAGAATGGCACGATTGCTGTGATTAGGCACATCCTGGAGGATGTTGGTGTAACGAGGGGAGCAAGTGCAGAATTTATAATTGAATGCACGAGTTTGGTTTTAAAAGAGAATTTATTTCTGTTTAAAGAGCGCTGTCAGCTGGCACTACCCGGCTGTACTGTTTCGATCTTGTTTGAAGACAGCTAACTGTACATGGAAATGCTTGCGTGTTTAAATTCAATAAAGATATTTGAACCATAAAGAGCATTTATATATGCAACGCAAAGGGACCAGCATGAGCGCAACTTGCGCCCCAAGTCTGGCCTGCGCATATGTGGGTCATTTTGAGTCCAGACATATTTTTTATGAATCTGCCCCATTCTATGAAAATGTGTCTAACTGGCACAGATTCATAGATGACATCTGGTTTATCTGGACAGGATGTGAGCAATCACTGATGGGATTTTTGAGCAGGATCAATTTAAGTTATGCTAACTTGAGATTTACAGAATACCACAGTAACCGTACAGTGAGCTTTTTGGACCTTAATATAAAACATGTAGAGGGGAAATTAGAAGTGGAGCTCTATTCAAAACGAACCAATAAAAATACCTTCACCACTATTCGAGTTATCACCTAAAGTCACAAAAAGATAATATACCATTTGGACAGTTCCTTCGTCTCCGAAGGAACTGTTCATCTCTCACTGATTTTTATAAACATTCTGATCTTCTTAAACAGAAATTAAGAGATAGGTGTTACCCCAAAAGACTAATGCAACCCCTCTTTCAAAAGGGCAAGATTCTACAATAGGGAAGTATGTTGGACAACTCTCAAGGAAAGCAGAAAAAGAATGCTACTAGCAATAGAATTGTTTTTAGCAGTCCATTTTCTAGTCTTAGTAATAAATTAAAGAATATCATTAATTCAAATTGGGCACTCCTCAATGACAATGAACCCACCACCTTAGAGCGCCCGTTTTTTTGCGTTCAAACGCAACGAGAATTTAAAAATGAATCTGGTACATACATATCGGGAACCTGGAGGAAGTAGACAACTAAATTTAGAAGGGAATAAAGTAACAGGGAACTATAGGTGCGGAAATTACAATAGCTGTGAGCAATGCATTGAAGGCAAGAGTCTTATTTTCAATAAACGGACTATTACAGTTAAAGATTTAAATAACTGTAGAAGTAAAAACGTAGACTATTTATTGATCTGCCCTTGCAGATTGGGTTACGTGGGCGAGACTGGCCGTGAGCTCAGGACTCGCTTAACGGAGCACAAATCAGCAACAAAAAGGCAAATGCCCCGCTTGTAGATCACTTTATGCAGCATAACCACACTGGTGAGAACATCAAGTGGTTTATTTTAGGAAGGATTAATGGGAGCAGACGTGGTGGAGACATCACAATCAAACGCAAACAGAGAGAACAATGGTTTATATCCATTTTCAACACTGTGAGAGAAGGATTAAACTCAAAAGAAGACTGGGAACGGCTTATAAACTGAACCCAGTCCTCGCAGTGTGATAGAATCACCTTGGATAATTAGGACGCTGTAAGACATTGTAGGGCCTAGCTCACAGGGTCTCACACTGTCCCTTTGGCTGGATATTGTTACAGTGTTGGTCGTCCGGCCGCCCAATACATGTGACATGACAGCTTGGGAACAGTGTGATGATCATAGATTGTAAATAATCAGTCACCCCCTGAATATAAGACTCTGGTAGATTTGGCACTTGAGCCTTTATTAAGATGTGGCCAAACACTACGATTGGTGTTTAATAAGGATCAGTTGTATGAATACCGTTTCGGGCGTAGTTTACAATTACCACATTAAAAATAATCGTAGTGATGGAGTAATGTAGATGCAACTAACCCCTTTCTTCTTTTTTATAAAGATGTTGGGGATAAATTTTAGAAATACGAGTGATATTAGGATATAACAGAGCTTTGAAGGAATAGATCACATTAGTTAGAAGATTCCAGATTTTATGATAGAAGGTTAATAAAATTAAAAAAGAGCGGAAGAATCGCTTGATAATTGTAATGAAAGATGAGAACTAACTAGAGGTTATGGGCATTAAAGTCGCAGAAGATACATTGGCTTGAGGCCCTTTTTGGATAGTTACGGTACTGCGGTCGCGCACAGATCCAACGTGATACTGGCGCGATGCCGACGGAAGTGCAGAGCGGCTGACTAACACAGGTGTGGACCATTGGGCAGCACGGCATTATTTAAACGCCGGATTCCCGAGGGGGCCCATGTTGCAACCTTTGGGAACGATACGCTGTTTGACTGCACTGCACGAAAGAAGAGGTACATGACTTAACTGCGCGCAATATAATACAGAGGGTCCGATGCAGAGAATAGCTCGTTCAAGGACCTGTTTTAACATGAGGTCCAACTTTTGCCCTGAGTAGATTAAACTGACTGTGGGTTTGTTTTACGTTTAGATCTTCCGTAACTGGGATCTTTAATGACGAAGGTGACTGGGGATTTTGGTTATAAATGCGTCCTCACTGACTCGAGATTAGACAAATTGATGAGATTACCGGCAGCGCCTATGGCACTCTAAAGCAGGTATGGATAGACACCTACGAGTTGGACATTATGTAAACACGAGTGCCTCACTAATATTGAAATTGCTGATTAGGTTTGTTCTTATATCTAGATGGAATAGAGTGAAAAAAAATTGAAATAGAAGTCTCTGTGGACCGCGGATTGAAGCGAGGTACAACAGGGTTATATGTGCAGCATTCTTATCACCAGCCTAGAGTGCTTAATTAATATCATTTCAGGTGTGGATTTTTATATATAATTGTAGAATACTTTATTTAATGTGCTAAGAGCAAGGCAGGTGAGATGGGTAGCTGCCTTTTAAATTTTAAACATGGAATTGATGTTTTTCTTCTCAGAAGAGCCAAGAAAGACTATGACTTTCTGAAAAATAAGGCCCGAGTGTGGTGAAATAGGAGCCCACAACTGGAATACAGCCTGATCACATTAGATCAATAAGAAAGCAATTTTTAAACATATCGAGCGCATGATTATTATCAGATAAATCAGAAGTTATATTTAGAATATGTTGAAAGAAAGTGTTTTTAACATATAGAGTGTATGACTATTACCAGGTTAATCAGAAGTCATATTTATAAATTGGGTTTTGTAATAAGGCGGGCTGAGCAGCATACCCTCTTCCCTCTAGAAAATAAAAATTAAGGACATGGTACTCTGACCTAGGGGGTTTACTAATATCTGTGATACCCGATTGACAAAATAGAAGGGAGGTAAACTATCCCCTGGTTTTGGAAAAACTAATAAGTTTGAGACCTGAGAATTTTTCCAACATAGTTGCTCTCTATTAGGAGACAATTAGGTCTCGGCTAGCATAGGCTGCGCACATGTGCAGTCTCGCCAGCGAGACTTAATGACTCTGAGTAGCGAGGGTAAACCCCACCCCTATTCTCCATTGGCCTAAACAGCGGCCAGCCATTGGAGAAGAGGTCTCAGTTACATCATTGTCTCGCTCTAAGCCCCGTCTTTTTCGGATTGGGGGCGTGTTTTTTAGGTTTGTTCTACCCTCTTCTCCATTGGTTGGAATGCTAAACAACAAGTCAAAAACACGCCCTTTGTTTACATTCCAGCCAATGGAGAAGAGGGGAGAAAGAAAAACACGACCCCAGTCTGAAAAGAACGGGGCTTAGAGATGGCGAGCGCTTGTTATTCACTGTAACTCCAAGTCGGCGGCATTTTGTCATTGAAGTGATTTCCCCATGTGATAAAGCTGCTAATAGCCCCTGCCTGTTTATACCACCACCCTTTCCTCACTTCAGCGTTCGCTATGCTTTCTGCTATTCTGACTTATACGGGATCTGCTGATACTGGTAGTCGACGTCGGTATAAACCCCGTCGCATTTGTATTGTGTTTTTCCTTTTAATTGATGATTTATAATAATTTTGATTTATTATTAAAAAATAAAGAACTTTGAGCCTAGGTCCTAACATAGAAAAAAACAAAAACAATTATAAAACCGTGTCAAGAATTTCCAACATTTGTTTTTAAAGACTCCGTGGTACATTTTATAAGTACATTTATAAGTGTGATATTTGGATGCTGTGTCCAACCATAAGCTCAGGGACAGACCAGTCAGTACCTTTACCAACGAGAGCGGGCAAACTTCAGAGCGGCAGCGAACCAGAGAAAGGACAGGAGAGAGCGTCATCCACTACATCCGAACCACCAGCGAGTGCGGGGAGGGGCGCGCCCAGGGTAGAGCGCCCGCTGGAGCAATGAGAGGAAGGCCAGAGCACCACTGTGACCACTGAGCGAGGCTGGACTGAGCGGGAGCAGTGAGCGAACGCTACCCGAGCACAGCCAGAGTCTACCGGTTCGTGCCGCCCTGTGCGCCCGCCCATTACCATTTGGGCTTCGCTTAATCTACAGGCATTATCCAACCCCCTTCCATCTTCCTCTAGGATGTGGGGTTCCTTTTTCCCAAAAGGCCGCTTGTTCTTCTCTGGCTGCTTTGAAAGCCTGAATGCTGGCAGCTGCCTAGTAGGCTTTCGGCCAATAAGGAGCAAGATTAGTAGCAGGCCTGCCAATCAGAGATGGAATAGCTGGAATAGGGGGGGATGGGCTGATTAGCAGGTTTGCTAGCAATGTGATGGCTGCCAACGGCTACTTCAACCCCGTAATGTGGGGGCCCCGATACAAAATAAGGACTACATGCAGGGCTAACTTGCCGGATTCATTAGCTTTAGAGGGGTATTCTCGAGGCCTAGGGGAGGAGGTACTATGTTATGATAAATAATTCATCACAGTTCTACAAAATAGCAATAAACTGACGAAATTGCGGAGTTCCTCACTATGTATTGAAATGAATGAGGAGCATCGCAGGTTCAGGGTCACAAGTGAGGTGGTAAGGAAGAACAGCATGTATTTTGGGTGAGATAAATAGTGGTAGAGCTTTGTGAAACTACGTTTTCTCGGGTTCTGTCCCCACCTGTTTTCAATTTTCCTGTAGTGTACTCCAGTACTGTAACTTGTTTCTGCCTAGACCCTGCCCTTTATCTCGCACCCCATCTCTGCCAACTGGTGAAATAGTAACATCAGGTATTCGCTTCTGCGATCCGCAAGCCACAGGTTTGAACCCTGGCAGGCCAAACCCTTACTTATATTTTTGGAATTGGCGAGAGCTATAATAAAGACACTATTACATCCATCATCATCTTCATTACGATTGTGGTGCGTTCCTAATCCATGTTTTGCGTTTGTGCCACACACTTTTGTATCCCTATGTTTCCTGACTGCTGACTTAATTGCTGCCCCTCTTCATTGTAACGAATGCAAGTAATTGAACACAATTTAGCTTTGTATTGTACTGACCAACCTCGTGGCATCAACAATGAAGTTTCCTAGTTATGACCACAGGTAGGTAGCAGAGATACTTAAGTATTGGATGCTTGCTCATGGTGCACTTCATGGTTGCATTATTTATATTTACATAGTGCACACCAGTAAACATAATATCTCCTATAAGATGCTAATTTTGGCACTTCAAGCAATTGAGGCAAATGAAGATGTAAGTAATTTGCTTAGGAACACGCAGTTTAGTCATACGGGGAAGCTAACACTTCATAACTGGGGTCATGGTTCCGAATGCTGTAAATCAGCTGGAAAATAAGCAGAAGTAATCTTTGGCATCATTTGCCAGTCTTCTAAAAAAAACTTTTTATTAAACGTTCGTCAGTGTACACAACATCCTACTAGGCAATATTTGTTAATACATCATTATTTCTGTAGTACACATTCTGTTACATATAAACGTTGTAACACACGCAGCTATTCAGTCCTGTTCCCAATTCGAAACACCACCTGCCCACCAGCCCCTCCTGTTCTGAGCCTTCATGTACCTCTCAGTTGCCCCTGTATACTGTACCGCCACACTTTTTCCCATTTCTTGGGACATCACTTGCCTTCATATACTGTTTTTTCAGCCGCACAGCACCAGTCCAAATCCCTTTTCCAATGTTTCACTGTTGGTGGTTGTATGGCTCCATAGGCCTGGCAATATTTATTTTGGCCACTAGCAGCCAGATTTGTGGACATTTAGGTCACGTCAGTTCCCCCGATATGCCTAACACCTGGCATCCATCGGAATTTCCTTGTCCCACGGCTTCCGACATAATTTGCGTCACTCCGGCCAATACTGCTGTATGATCGGCCATTCCCATATAATATGAAAGAAGGTACTTCTCTGATTGCACCCCCTCTGACAATTTTCTGTGGGTATGCACCCCAGCTTGTTTAGATTGTATTTGACTTTTAACATTGAGAACGGAAAAAAGAGAGACAACACAGTTTTTGGTCTTGAAAAAGGTGGTGCATTACAAGCAGCACAACGAAACGCGTTGACGCTATTGTCATTATTAAATCCGAGGAACTAGTGTGCTGTCATTTGCTAATTTTTAGCCTGACCGGTTTTTCAAGATTCTAACAGATTAATTATATATGATGATTTCTAAATGAATCACTTGATTTTGTCTCTTTCTTGTAAATGATTTTAACTTTTCATGATTGCTTTATTTAGGGATACATGAATGTGAATTGATTTTTTTATCATTGTGTTTTTAATAATTTTCATTGATCACGTAATAAATCTGAATATTGCCATGACAATTTTGGAGTCACATTTGCAATGGGTGTGTATGTATAACCTGGGGAGATCTCTTATCTTGGCACTAATATGGATGGAGTTTTGTATGTGTTTGAATGACCATTCGTGATAACAAGTCCAAGGGAAGATTATTTTACACTGTTTGTGTTGGTACCCAGTCCCTTGGTTGGTTGGGCCACTCCCTTTAAAGTTGATGGGTGCGGCTACCGGCGCCATGCACTTTGTGAAGACTCTTGGTGCCGATTTTAGACCAAAGGGCAAGACTTTGAATTGGTAGTGGTGCCCCGCCACTACAAAACGCAGATATTTTCTGTGAATTATGTGAATCGGAATGTGGAAATAGGCATCTAAGAGGTCCTGGGATGCCATGAAGTCTCCTTTGCATAGCAACAGGAGTATTTCCTGAAGGGATAGCATACAGAAGGGAATCTTCTTGATGAATTGGTTCAGACCTCTCAGAACCATTACCTGCCTCCATTTTGATGTCTGCTTTTGCTTTATCAGAAAGAAATGCGAGTAAAATCCTTTCCCTCGCTGTGGAAGCGGAACTTCCTCTATTGCCCCTTTTACTATAAGAGATAATATTTCTGCTTTGAGAGCTGACCGATGTTGTTGCTGTCTGTGAACAGGTGGTTGATTCGGGGGCTTCTGTATAAATTCCAGGGTATGGCCTTGATGAATCACATCCAGTACCCATCTGACTGTTGTTATCGATAGCAATTGCTGAGAAAAGAGAGAAAGGTAATGATAATTGTTGAGGTCTGACCAGGTGGTGGGCGGCTTGAGAAAGTAACTGTCGTCTATTGGATTTCTGAGTTTTTCCTCTTGCAGCGTTCTTTCCTCTGGATTGCTGATAAGAGGTGTGTGAGGAATTAAACTGTTGGTTGTTGGGATACTGACGATACCCCTGTTGACTGTAAGGTTGGTACATATTGGACTGGTATGAAGACCTTTGATTGTATTGGCCTCTAGAACCTCTCTTCCGAAAGGATTGGAATCTGCCCTGTTGCAGAGAACCTAACGCTCGCGCTGTGTCTGTGTCAGCTTTGATTCCTTGGAGAGCATCGTCTTTATGCTTTTCGAAGAGATTCTCTCCGCCGAAAGGCATTTTTTTTTGTCAAACCTTTTTTATTGCAGAGCCAAAGGCATCACAACTTAATCAGGTATCATGTCATCAGCGTGGGTCTCCGCCGAAAGGCATGTCCACAATTTTTGCTTGTACTTCTGGTCTGAACGAAGTGGCCTTAAGCCATCCATGTCTTCGGAGAGCCACCGCTCCCGCCATTTTTCTAAACGCTACAGATGAAATATCCATAGCGATATTGATGGATTAAAGGCCGCCCTAGTTCCGTCTTGTAAAGTGGCGTCCGCTTCCTCCTTTTTGCCATCTGGGAGGTGAGCCAACAACAGCGCTATATCTGACCACATTTGTCTGTTGTAACGACTGATCAGAGCTAGAGTGTTTGCAGCTCTAATGGAAGCCGCTGCCATTACAGCAAAACGCTTCCCCGTGCCGTCCATCCGTTTTCCTTCTTTGTCGGGGGGGCTACAGAAGTCGAGACAGGATTTTTGGATTGTCTCTGAGCCGCTTGCATCACTACTGACTCTGGACGTGGATGCCCAATCAAGCATGCAGGAGAAGACTCTGGTGCACGATAGTTCTTCTCTATTCTGGACACCGAAGCCGCCACCGAGGATGGAGTTTTCATGATCCTCAAGCCCTCGTCCCAGATATGCTCAATGGTGGGAATTGATCTCATAGACTTCCTTGACTCCTCCTTGAAGTCGTATAGGAAACATTCTGCTTCTAGCACTGGAAGCGGAAGCTCAAATCTCTTTGAGGCTTTTTCCATAATGTCATGGAATCCTCCAATGTCCTGTGGTGGAGAGTTTGCTGGCGATGGAGATGGTGTCGTAGGCAAAATATATTGATCCCATTCAATACCTACAGGGAGTATCTCTAAGAAGTTCCCTTCTTCTGGCTGGTCCTCTCCATCACTCTCAGCAAAACCATCCCTTATTGTGATAATTGGGGGAGATTGCATCTTTTGCACTGAAGGCGTAGGTTGAACTACCGGATTTTGGGTAGGAGCGCCTGAAGTATTTGAGGCAGGAGCGTTAGCTTCAGGAAAATAACGATAATAGTCGTTGATCATGTCAGTCACTAGAGAAACACGCATCCAGATGGACTCTTCCCTCACCCAGGATGAGTTTACTCTTCCTCCTCATACTCATATGACTGTTGGAACAACTCATATCTTTTGGAGTCTGACACTGGGCGATCTTGGAAAGAATAAACCTCTTGGCACTCTTCTTCATCAGTGTCCTGACTCTTTTTTTTTTTTTTTTAACCTGTATTGACATCAAAGGAAAGACAAGTCAAGGCCTACAACCAAGCCGGCCGGCCGCAATGTGCAAAATAATCAGGAGTCACCAGGCAAATATTACATAATCAATCAACACAAAGTAGAGGCCGTACAATCGTAGAAGGGGAAAATTACAGAAACCAAAGGGCTAAAACACAGGAGTAAATAAGGCTTAATTTTATAATATGGGGAGAAGACATATGACAGGCTCACCTTCAATGCGGAGGCATCCGATATCCCAAACCAACCTCAACATTATTAAGGGGGCATGGGGGCAAAATATCGGGGGGACAATACAATGCATTCAAGAAAATCAGGATACGTGAGACACAATCAGCCCCTGAGCATTTTCATCGTAACAAGCCCGCCACCCAAGACACTACCAAGCCAGAACAGCGGGATCGGAAAAACAATGCATCAAAACCAGCCCGTCACATTAACCTCTGGGACACAGGAAGGAAAAAAAGGGGGGGGGAACGAAGTGGGGAAGGGGAAGAGGAAGGGAGAGGAAAATGGAGGGAAGACAAAATAAAACAATAAAAGGAAAATAAGAAAATATTTAAAAAAAAACGAAAGGAAGAAGACACGCCGACACAGGCCTCCCGTGGCGGGAAGACAGGAGACAAAAGGAGTAGCGGCCCAAGTGGGGGTATGGCGATCGGGGAGAAAGACAGCCGAAACATAGCAGGAGGATGAACGACGCCACACCCCCCACCCGAGACACACCACAGGAGGTCGGGACAGACGCGGCCACACGAAAAAGAGATACAAAAGGGCCATAGAACCAGAAGACAAACAAAAAATAGAGACCAACCCACCCGTCCCACCCTGCACCCCTGTAGAAGGCTATGGCCCACCCTTCAAACAGCGTGCCTGTCGCCCTAAACCAGAACCCGAAATATAGCGAGAAGTAAGAGTGAAGAAAGAGACAAAAAGGCAACAAAAGCGGAGAAAAGAAGACAGGAGGGAGGAGCAGAATAACCATTATCCGAACGGGCGGCCGCAGCCCTCCGCCCAACCAGACAAGCACAATCAAAAACAGACCAGGACGACACCCCATCACGTGCCACAAAACATTAGAGAAGGGGACCTCCCATCTTTCCACGATGAAAAACAATTATGCTACTAAATCGTATACCGGGAATCAAACGGAAGTCGTACATTTCACCCCCAACCCTTTCGAGCGACAAACCCCACCCACCACATGGCAATGTAAAACCACATACTAAGTACTAAATCAGCATGTGATCGAGTGGAACGGTGACTAGCATAGTTACGTGGGGGGTAGATAGATCCACAAGGGAGCAATAGTCTAAACAGAAAGTATCGATGCACCAAATATCGCAGCACGAGCAATGAAAAACAGGAGTTCAGTTGCGCCACTGGAGCAGGCGAGGTGGCCCCAAGTATAGACACAGGCAAAGTCATCGAAGCAGGCACAGTCGGCAGTCCACCAATAGTTTCAGGCAACAATGTCGAACAGGGTCGCAGTACAGCATCCAAGTCCCCGGGGTCCGAACCTTGAAAAGCAGGGCGCCCCAAAGTCACCGACACACTAGACGATCTTCGATCAGTGGCGGAGAACACTCAAGTCAATCGAGGGGGGCGAGGCAATGAAGTCTTCGAAACAAGAGGGCGACAAGAAGAAATGGCCGCCCAAAATGGCGGCAGATCGTGGCGTATCCACCGAGACGCCCAGGGCCAGGGAAGCGTGTAGGGATCTCAGGGCTTCCAGGATATCTCTGACCGTCGGCTCACGTCCATCAGATCCGCTCCCCACACCAATAGGCAACACGGGCCCGCCGCCACAGGGAGATTCTCGTTGCAGAGGGTCGGCCGCCATTTCGTGAATCAGCCCAATCGCCGCTCACCAAGACCCCCGGAAAGAACAGTTCTCAAATGTAGGACTTTACAAGCTCCGGGGGTCCCAGCAAGGGCGGCCTCGATGCCAAATGGATGTCCGCCCGAGACGGGTCTCCGCCAGCACCAGCACCGGTGCCCCAATCAAGCGGAGTCCGGGCCCCGAGGACCAGGGCCGCCGGACAAAGCAGCGGCGGGGAGAGACCCCCTCACAGACTCAGGTCCCCGGCCCTCTCACCCACGTCGGCCACGCGGCCACCAGGGCAGGCCCGGGGCAGGATCGCCGGGATCTTCGCACATCGGCTCCCAACACTGGTTCTCGCTCTCGGCCGGGGCCGAGAGCCGTCGGATCCCACCGGCCAGGTCCCGGTCCAAGTCTCGCAGAGGCCCCGATCTCTCAGAGGCCACAACTCCGGAACCACTGCACACCGAGACCCCGGGGTCGGATGGTAAGTACAAACAAGCCGTTATGTTTCCAATGCCCCAAAAATGTGTCGTCCCCGGACAGGATGGAAGACAGGATAGGCAATCAGGACGGAGGGCTGCGGGAGCCGAGCTAAAGGGCGACCATTACGGCCGCGAGCTAGGCTCCTCCCCCAGTGTCCTGACTCTTAATCTGTAGCTGAGAGGGACTGTAAGCTACACCCATTGAATCTTCATCCTCCGATTCCTGTAAATCCAGCAGATTTGATGGAGGAAGGGAAAAATTTTCGGCCACGTAGTGAATTCCGTAGTTTTCTCGACCGTCAACGAGCCCGTCGACAGTTGAAAAGACCTTATAGATATTAATGATTTCGATTTTGGTGACTTAAAAGTCGTCGCCGACGGAGCTCTCGTCGTCGATGCTCCCGTAGAGGCTGAAATTCGAATTATTGTCGACAAGGTCGTCGTCGATGGTGTCCTCGACAAAGCTGTCATCGACGAGGTCGTCGTCAATGGTGTCCTCGACGAGGTTGATGCTCTTCCCATCGACGGAGTCGTCAACGAACCTTTCATCAACGGCGTTGGCTTGGTCACTGCCTTTGACGCCGCTGTCGCCGTCGAGATTGTAATCGTCAACGAAGTCGGCGTTGTGGTCGACGTCTTCACAGGAACAAGCGCCGAAGACGCCACAGATTTCGTCGACGGGGCTGAAGACACTACCCTTGACTCTGAGGATTTTCTTTAGAGGAGTATGAGGGAGAGAAGACGAAGATGTCTCTTTGCCCTTAGATTTTTGCTTCTTAGGTTCCACTGTTTCCTCAGAAGCCGATGACTTCCTCTTTTTTGAAGATTGGCTAATAGATTCCTCTTCTGAGTCTGACTCGGAGGTGGCCTTCTTTTTCTGAAGCCACAACAGTAAGCGTGCCTCTCTGTTCCCTAAAGTTTTGGCTGAAAAGGTTCTGCAGTGTTTGCGGTTCTTAGCCACATGTTTGGGATGAAGACAATACACAGTATTTATGGGGGTCTTCAGAATAGAGTCTGGCTTTCCCACAAGATCTGCAGGGACTGAAAAGGCTCTTTTTAGAGCTTCCAGCCATATTAGATACTAAATGTAAAACAGTACTTTAAATCCTGAGGAAAAACTTGCAGATGGAAAGGTGAAAAGTTCACTCAGGAACAAAACTGAGCAAGGCTCAGGGAGACTCCTTCTCACACGAAGGCGGTTGGAAATCTGAGATAGGATGGCTCTGCTGGGGAGTGTGATGTCAGGGCTGGCAGCTGATTGGCTGAGTTTTGGACCACATAATGCTGAGGTTTGGTTACCAAACAATGTTGTTCCCTATGGGTTTTCATACAGTTTTTCTTTTACTGCTATGGTCATTCTGTTACTCCCACCATGACGACGGGGAAGATACAAGTATGTGAATCTATGAAAGATTCAATACTGGAGAATTGTTTATATCTCTATAAGGCGGTGGTTCCCAATATGTGCGCCAGGGCACCCCAGTGCGCCATTATAACTCCCCAGGGGCGCCATTCACTAAGCACACAGTTTGGGAACCATTAATATTCAAACATATACACACAGTTACTAACAAACAAACAATTACAGACTCACGTGCAATGCGCTTTCAAAGGAAAGGTAGGGAGCAACTTAGTACTGGTAGAAAAATAATTCAAAAGATAAAAAACAGTATTTTAGAAAAATGTAAGGCAAATTCCTCTTTTGCCAGGAGCGTAGAAAATCCTGTCAACATTTTCAACAATTGCATGTGCGCATATCATGCAGGACACCCCGGCTTTGACTTTGCCAGAGACAAAAGGAAAATAATTGGAGTTAAATCTCTTTCTCCATCATTCTGAGTTTAGCACAGTGAAAAGCTGAGCAGTTTCTGGTCTCAGTATAGCAGAGCCCTGGAAAGCAATCATGTTTATTACTTGCGCTTCTCAATTGCAATACAAGACGACATGGGGTTTGGGGCCAAGCAAAATTGCACCTATCCCTAGTGTTTCCTTTATCTTGAATTTAGGTGCAACAGACCGGAGATTCAAAACCTCTAAATCTCCTAAGACATTCGTGTCTTACTTTCCAAAACAATATACATTGGTCCAGCACACTTGAATGTGATTGTAACTCAAATAACAATAATCATTTCATGTATTAACAGAACTTATTAAATACAGATGATAGAGATTCAGTGGAATTATTTGTAGTATATTCTTTATTCCATCAATTTTTTCTTCCAATAAAACAGACCGTAGCCATAGTGTTTCGTCCTTCATGGACTTCTTCAGGGAGAAAGATATAATTTTCTGTGTTCTCTATACATTCCTTCAATGTCTCACTAGTAGGGTCCAATGTAGCTCCAGATTATCTGTTCATTATTTATCTTTTTTTGTTCCTGGTATATCACTAGTACGGCGAAATCACGCACTGGTGGATCAGTCCCTATAAGCTGTCCTTGTTCTCCAATGCGTTCAAAGTGGTCTCTGCCGGCTCCGTGGCATCCACAGCTTATTGGGACTGATCCACCAGTGCGTGATTTCGTTGTAGTAGTGATATACCAGGAACAAAAAAAGATAAATAATGAACAGATAATCTGGAGCTACATCGGACCCTACTCGTGAGACATTGAAGGAATTTATAGAGAACTCAGAAAATTATATCTTTCGCCCTGAAGAAGTCAGTGAAGGACGAAACGCGTTGGCTACGGCTACCGTCTGTTTTTATTGGAAGAATAAATTGATGGAATAAAGAATATACTACAAATAACTCCACTGAATCTCTATCATCTGTATTGAATAAGTTCTGTTAATACATGAAATGATTATTGTCATTTGAGTTACAATCACATTCAATTGTGCTGGACCAATGTATATTGTTTTACTTGCGTTTCTCAATCCATGCACATGGGCCTCCCTTGTATGGGATCACTTTATCAACAAAAGGGTCCAAGAAGGAGCGTGGACTGACGCCGATGGAGTGAGAAGCACAGCTTGTGCGCTCCAGTCGGCCAGCCGCCATCGAGTGCCATCCTGACTGCCAGAGCACGATTAAAACCCCAGTGGCGAATCCCCGCTACTATTCAGAGCAGGAGGTGCATGCTGGGGTGTGGGGGTGGGGGCGGATGAAAGTGCCTTCCCTGTCGAGAATCGGCAACTGTGAGGTGAGTTGGAGCTGCGGCCGTAGGGCTTTCCAAGATGGCGGCGCCCACAAAGTAGTGATTCCAAAGAGGAGGCCCCGGTCGGGCGACAGGAATAACAACGGAGCCCCTGGATCAAGAGGTGCGCGCCCCCTGCCTTTGTGAGCCTCTGCGAGCCTTGTACTATCCTGGGTATCCCCAAGGTGAGTGAGGAGAGAGGAAGAAGCGGCGGGCGCCGCCCCACTAGAGTACCCACATGGTTTGAATCAGGGCTGCGATCATAGAAGACGGCGACAGGCAGAAGAACTAAAGTAGCGGCACGGAGGTCCCCCAAACCGGCAGCAACTACTCTCTGGAGGTGAGCGCGCCTCTGTGGGCCAACAAGAAATGGAGGAGGCAGCTTGGGGCTTGGGCGGAGGCGGGCCTCTCTCCAGCGAGATGAACGGAGCGCTGCCCCAGCGCCCTTCAGTAAAAGGAGGAGCAGCGGAGTAACAGCGTATGCGGCTCAGACCGGGGAATCAGCCCCCGTTGGAGGGCATCTCACCCTGCAGCTGGGGAGTGCACTGGGGCAGAGACTGCAAGGCCCCATGAGAGAGGGTGCAAAAGGCGAACTGGAGATCGCACCCCAGTGACCGCCAGAGGTGGCAGCGGGGGGCCGCAGGATGGGGCCCCCCACATGCTCAGACCTGCATTATATGCCCCGTAACCTGGCAGCAGAAGGTAATGAAGCGGAATGCCAGCACTAAGGAGGAGACCTAATACAGTTGCTACGGCCCTATAATAGAGTGGGACAGGAGACTGAGGCGGGGGACCTGCAGGGCGAACTGCGTGGGGTGGGGTAGAGAATCCCTCCCCCCAGCAAAGTGCGCAGCGAAGACAGATATCGGAAGCTGAGAGCCACGAAACTGGTGCAGGGGCGAGAAGCATTGAAACGCTGGAATTGAGGCCCACAAACTTTACATTTTCACACAAGCCACGGTAGAAGAGGCAACTCAGCAGGCTCTGGCTGGAGAACTGCGTCTAGCATCTGCGGGAGTCCTTGTCATCAAACAGGCAGGTGGAGTGCGGCGCTGGGGCAGGAAAGACGATTGTGCCAAGCTGACCCTGTTCAGGAGACTCTCAACCAGTAAGCTCGCGTTGGAAAGAGCAGCAGAGAACTACCTGGCCTGAGCCTGGCAAGACGAGGAACCCCCATGCGAAGCACCGGGACAGTAAGGCCCAGACCTGAGCTGCAGCCGGAGGGTGCTGACGCGGAGACCTGTCCCGAGGAGTACGGAGTAGGCGTTGAGGTGGGCATAGGCCTAACTGGGCCTACTTAACCTGAGCGCAGTCAGTGCGGACGCAGCCACCTGCAGGATACCTGCAGGTGGAGACGAACCTCCGCAAGGCAAGAGTTGGAAGGAACGCCTTATGAGAGCCCGGCGCAGGCTGGGAGGGAGCGATGGGGAAGATACACAAAAAGAAAGACAGAGAGGAGGCTCCAGCAGAAACAGGGATGGAGGAGAAAGGGAGACCTCAGGCACAACCCGAGCGCCCCGGAGATCCCACACTCCAAGACATACTGCAGGCCATTACCTCCTCTAGTGAGGGCTTGGAAGCTAAAATTGACAAACTGGGCTCGCACCTGGGCATTCTTAGAGAGGACCACCGGAGGCTGGCGGAGCAAGTGACAACGAACGAGAGTCAGCTGTCAGAGACTTTGCCAGACATAGTAAGAATGAAGAAGCAGCTGAAAATACTTGATGGGAAGGCGCGCAAGTTTGACTTCCGAGCGGAGGATGCCAAAAATAGTTCGCGCAGGGTTGACTTCTGCATTGTAGGCCTGCCTGAAAGAATAGAAAGCCAGAACATGGTGTACTACCTCAAAAAATAGCTGCGTGAGGAAATAGCACCAGAGGGCCTGTCAAGCTTCTTCGCCTTAGAGAGAGCACACTAATACCGGCGAAACCACACATACCAGGAGCAGCGCCCCAAGTGGTCATAGCGAACTCCTCCTTTACAGGGATAGAGACCACATTCTTGCTCAAGCACACCGCAAGGGAGACATAACAGTAGACAACTCCACAGTCCGGATCTTCCCGGACTTTTCCAGGGATGTGCAGCAACAGAGGAGCTCTTTCCAGGAGGTGAAACAAAGACTACGCCAACTTAATTATAAGTATGCAACGCAATATCCGGCCAAGCTGCGAGTGACCTCAGAAGGTGGTGTGGACTTCTTCAGAACCTCACAAGAGGCCTGGGAGTGGCTAGAGAGGCGTGAAGGAGTAGAATCGCTGCAAGAGCCCAGACAGCGGTGACGAAGGGAGAAACGCTCTGAATAGACGGGCCATGAGGGAGATACTGCCCCCCACGCAGGAGGAAGCTCAATTGGAGAGCCAAAATGTAATGCAGGTGGTGGCGCTGATGAGTGGGAAAGGGAGAGATCATACACCTCCTGAGGGGAAGGTAGGCAACAGCGAACTCTAGATCTGGGTAGGGGTCCAGTGAGTCAGAGGTGCAGAGAGTGAGAATACCGGATGTGACACCGCAGAAGGGGGACAATATCGCTTAGGCCGAGAGAGATGGGGCTAGCTGCAAGCAAGACCAGAGGGACATTTGAAATTCCTGGCCCGCTAACAAGGTACTGGGGTTCCTATGGGGAGGATGCTACGAGGGTCCCCTGTGACCTTAGAACTGGGTGGCGGCTGCGGAGGCCGGGAGAGCGACGGATGGGCTTTCTCCTCCCTCACACTCGACTGATCAAACTGAAGCGGTCTCTTGTGGACTCAGTTTTTGCTTGGATGGGGGTGTTTTCCTACTTGTCCCGGAGTGTGGGAGTTGGGGGAACTGTTGACTGTTGGTAAGGGGAGGACACCTTGATTCGCAGTGCGTAGAGATTCAATATGCATTAGTTGGGGAGTGCATGCTGGGGGTAGGGTTCTGGGCGGGAACTGGGCTGAGACTTTTGACATAACCATGTGGCTGACCTACAGAAATATAAGTGCATGACGTGGAACATCAGATGCATGACCACAATGACGAAAAGATATAAAGTTTTCCCTTAGATTAGAAGACGCAAGGCCCAGATGGCCTTATTACAGGAGACGCACCTCACACAAAAAGAGGGGGGCGCTTTACAGCGGTGCTGGAGGGGCCAATTCTATTACACTACATGCTTGGCATGCGCAAGAGGAGTGCTAACATGGATCCAGGCAGGGGTCCCATTCCAACTCGCGGACTCATTGGTAAACCAGGAGGTCTACGATACGTAGCAGTGAGGGGGCGAATAGAGGGGTAGGAACTAAACTTAGTGAGTATTTATGCCCCCAATGCAGAGCAGCCAGCCTTCTTCGCCCTACTAAGCCATTGCCTGACTCCATCTTTGACTGGAGCTACCTTAATGGGGGGCGACTTTAACAGTGTGGATGACATACATATAAAACAGAACCCACCGCCCACTGAGAGGCTTCCAAGCACCACAGGCCTCGCATGCATTCAGTACATGGCAACAGAGCTGGGGGCTCGCAGACACCTGGAGAACCTTACACCCTCGAGCCAGGGACTACTCCTACTTCTCCGCCGTCCATGAAGGGCACGTGTACCTGGATGCCTTTTTGTGCAAGGCAGACATACAGTGCCAAGTTTTTACTACAGAATATCTGACGTGCACGATATCGGATTATAACCCTGTGGTCTTCTCATGGCATCGATTCCCACTATGAGGCTTTGCCCAGACACCATGGAGGATCAGGTCTTTCGGGAGGAGATCAGGGGAGCAATCACACAATATTTTGCAGATAACGCAGGGACGGCCTCCTCACAGAATGAAGAACGGGACGCCTTTAAGGTGGTCTTGAGAGGCCATCACTGCAGGGGTCAAGCGCACCCTCCTGAGGGAGGTAGAAGAGGCAAAGGCGACCCTCAAGGGACTGGAGCGAAGGGCGGCCAGAACACCCAGAGCTCCACCAATCAGTGCTAGCAGCCAAAGAGGAGGTGGCGAAATAGACGGAGAGGCTCAGATGTTTCAACGATAAAAAATACTTAGAGCGCACCCATGCAGAAAGGATGAATCAGGATCCCTCCTAGCATGGCTGGCAAACCCGGTGAGTAGGTCCCCCCACTGGTGGAAATAGAGAATGAGGCAGGAGTCAGGAATTATACACCGGTAAAGATCAATGAGATCTTCACTCGCTACAATGCCAGATTGTACAAGGAATCAGCACGATGTGATAATGAGATGGTTCGGGAATATCTTGCAGGATTACAGATGAGAAGGTTGGAACCTGAGGAGTCCAAGAGCCTAGGAGCAGAAATCACACAGCTCGAGGTAAGGGTCGCACAGGACATGCTGGCCCAGTTTGGTGGGCTCTCTGGCCTTAAGGTCAACTGGCAAAAATCAAGACTTTAATCTATGGTGGCTAATAACCCCCCGCAGCCTGGGCTACGGAACTTACAGTGGGAACCTGGCTGCCTGCCGTATCTTGGAGTCAAAATATATAATGACTCAGCTGAATTGTTAGAGGGCAATATAGGCAGAGCGATACACTCAATACGGTCGTCTAAGGAGTTCTTTGGGACATTGCCGCACTCTGTGGCTGGACGAGTGGCAGTCCTGAAAATGGTGGCACTCCTGAGGCTTCTGTATTATTTTGGGGCTTTCCCGGTGTGGATTCCGCGAGCAACATTTAAAGGCCTCGATACAATGATCGCGTCTTTTATCTGGGGGATGGAAAGCAGGAGGCTAGCGATGACCACGTTGTAGTGCTCTTTGACTGAGGTAGGCCTGGCGGTCTCCGACTTTGAAGGATATTACATAGCAGCCCAGCTGTACTGGCTTAATCAATGGTTAGCAGCCAAACAAAACCCAGACAGAGAACAGCACCCAGCCGCACGGGACACCCCAACCCTCGAGAAGATACTACTGAGGGTGCGGAGGGATCCATCGGGAGAAAAAGCGGGAACCAGGGTAATGGTGCGCTTTTGGGCCAGATATCGGAGGCGGGTGGGAGCCAGAACCCCTTACTCTCTGGACGTACCATAACAATGTTACGTTGCCTACCTCAGGGAGAGCGTTGGAAGGAGCTAGAGGACTCGGAAGGGGCTAGAGGACTGGGAAGAAGCAGTCCTAAAAGTGATGGGGGACCTATATCAAGACACAGAAATGCTCCCTTTTAAAGAGTTGCAAGCGATATGTGATTTGCCGGGAGGACAATTTTTGAGGCATAGAGTGCTCACTAGGAGGATTAGGAAGCACTGGGGTATGGGCAGTGCAGAGCCTCGGGTGCAGGCAAGATGCAGATTTGTAGTATTGTCGGCTGGAACGGTAAAAACGGTCTCATGTCTCTACAAAGCGATCAAGCAAGAAATGCAAATACCTCTGGAGCGCTTGTAACTACAGTGGGAGGAAGACCTGGGGAAACAGATACTGGAGAAAGACTGGGACATGATACTGGAAAGGACCCCAACGGATCTAGGAATGTGTGATTCAAATTAATAAACGTTTACATACTCCTCAGACATATCTCACCCAGTCCCATATTATTTGATACTTTGAAGTGGAGACTACAGCTAGCCCGAGATGCGGATTGAGGGAGGCCCACATGATGCACATGTCTGGGATTGTCCCACATTGCAGGCCTTTTGGGAGGAGATAAGGCACACAATAGGTGACCTCATTGACAAAAAGCTACCACAAACCCAGATCAAGTTCCAGGACCTGGCTTATGCTCTGGCCAAGCAGGAGATAGAAAAGAACTGGAAATGGCTGGGGGACCATGGATAGGCACATGGAAAAAGGAAATGGAAAAATGGGCTGGCGGAAGGTAGACTCCTACTCAGAGAAGCCAGACGGGGAATGTGTAAAATAGATTGCGCGAGGACATGGGAACGGCTTGTAGGCGAATCAACAGCTGACAGGAAGGGATCCAGCAGGCCAGACTTCACGCAACCAGCAGCACAGGACCAGAAGAGGGAAGGAGGCAAACAGACGGGGCAGGACTAATCAGCGCCTCAGCACTTTGAAACAAGACACGACCTATAGAGACCTAGCGGCACTCAGCGACACTCTTCCCGTAACTCAAGCGCAACTCAATGGGGGAGGAGGCGGTTTAGTTACAGAGGACTTGGACTAATTATACCAGAGATCTTCTTGCGCCATCAAAAAATATAGGAGTAATAGAAAGAACTTGCTTTTCAAAAAAACTGTTGATATCAAAAAACTAACTGTATATGGCGCACTGTGTTTATTTGGGATTCCAGTTTGTTTCAATAACACTGTTTTGTTTTGTATGAATGTGAATGTCTGAGGGTTTGATTGTTTGAACACCATTTGTGAATATTGTAAATGTTCTTTGTGAATAAGTTGTAAATATATGTATAGTAAGAAGAGGTTGTTTTAATGTGTATTGAATTGGTGAATTAATAACCGATATCCTTGTTTTAAAAAAGACAAAAAATAAAATAGTGGATTCATTCAAACTTTGATGTGTTATATGACCATATAACACAAATTATATGGTCCAGAAAATAAAAAATTAAATAGTAAAGACAGTACTGGCATCTTGTTTTGTTCATTTAATTATACCAGAGAGCAACTGTATTCAATGTATGCATAATGAATAAGGTGCATGCAATTCGTGTAAACTGAAGAAGTTTTGAAAACCCAACAAAATCTGGTTGAAAAAACAAAACAACAGAAGGGTTCAATAGTGAGCTCCGAATATATGCATTCACAGAAATATCCCCACAGATCCTTGCTCTAGATTAAAGCCAGCCGAGTTAGTGTAAGGAAGCTGTAACAGGGCAAGTGGAAGACATACCTCAGTCACGGGAGTACAAATACCTGTTACACTCTACATCTGTTACAGCGGTTGCTGTTTTTTGCTGTCTAAACTCAATGCCTAAGCACCCTCAGTTTGCCTGAATAGAGAGAGATTTTGTGCTGGTATATACAAAATGCACGTAGGCACAAACACCGGCCTGGGTTGCTGCCTCATTTACTTATCTTGCGTGTATTCAAAAGCCTTTCAGTGTTCTTTCATCACAAAGACGAGCGTCTAACAGCATGCGGATAGATGTGTATGCCGGCTATGTTGTGTTAATAAGAGCACGTGAAGAAAGTGGATCACACTACGGCAGACAGTGAAATGGCACAGTGGGGTGCCACGTTGGTGAGCGTCAGCTCTTTCACATCAAAGACAGCCCTACCATTCTGCACATCTACAATGTTTGCCTCTACCATTCCCCATATAGTAATCATATTGTTCAGCAGACAAGGCCAGTTTTCACTCTTAAACCCTGATCATGATTGAAGAGGAACTGTGTACAAAGATTCCGGGTGGCTGAAATTTTCATAACCAGACGGTTTCCTCTCAGATTTCCACCCATGAGTTGAAAGCAATGCTTTCTTCTTTGCTGGGCATGCTGCTGCCATTTTCATTGCAGTTCCTAGAAAAGGAATATTTTAAATGACCTTACCTCTCCGAGAACCTGCATCCCTCCAACCAGTCGTTGGCACTTCATTGGACTCCGCAGTGGATAGGATAGGATTACATCTATGATTATATACCTTCATCTGCCTTACCTTTATCTCAATAATGTTCAGGGAGAAAAACGGAAGTGCTCCCTTCATCTTAATTATTTTCAGGGAGAAAAATGGAAGTGCTCACGAGGCCGGACATCCCCCCACCCACCAAAAACAAGCATCGGCAATGGCAATAGGTTTCGCATTTGCTAAAGTTAGAGCTATTGGCGTTGTAAATCACAATGTCTTTTACTCATGTGTTTTGGTTTGGAGTGGATGTATGTGGTTTGGAGTACATGTATGTGGTGTACAGTAGAATTATGTGGAATGGGGTGAAGGAAGAGGGGCAAGAAACAACGGGAGGGGGCAAGTCATGATACGACTGTAGATAGAGGGTATGAGGCAATCATAATGAACGGTCAAGAGAGGAGGTGAGAAGATGGAGGAACAACGGACAAGCGGGGCACAGGGAAAGCACAAACTATAGGGGAGCAAGCATCAACGGAGCAAGCTGCATCAACGACGGCAAAAGAAGAAAAAATTGATGCAGGTGCGCTTTTTTCCCTTTTTTTGTTCTGATCTTAGTTGAAAAATGGATCACCGCATTATAGTCTACAGCTCAAGATCAGGGCCACTGGAATTATGAGATTTTGCACCACGGCGAGTTATGCATATTTGTGGATTCACCTTGTAATCCATCCTCTGCTGCATAATCTGCAGAAAATGTAGCTCAAACAGGGCAAAAGTTACAAAAAATATGTCGACTTTGGTGCTTGTACACCAGAGCGCTTTTGCAAAGGTTGACTGGTCATCTTTAAGTTGCTTATTGTTGAATTTGGGTGTTAAATTATGGAGGGGAGAGGGGGCCCGTCTGGGACGCAGATAGCAGAAGCAAGTCACACTGTAAGGGTATGTGCCTTTAACTTTGTTCTTAGCCGAGAAGGGACGCAAGTGTAGGGGTAAAATTTATAGTACAAAATCAAAGACAGAGGTGGGTCCCACGTGAGCAGTGTTGTTGCATAAGGCAAATATATGAACAGAGAGACTAGGCTGGAATCACTCTACATATGTGAACATTTAAGACCTCAAACTCCAGCTTATTAGATCATGCAGCGCCAACAGACCAGGCTTCAAGGCGCTTCTCTGCATGGAGCAATTTTTGACACACATTCAACATCTTGAACAGAACAGAAGGAGTGCACCAGGATGCATCTTTTAGTAAAGGAGACCTCACTACAAAAAAAAGTCAGAGACTGGTGAGGCAGTGTGTGGTGATGTGAAATATGTATTCCCCAATAGAGACTGGGTGCGTAGGCCACTCTCTCAGCAGACATGGTGGAGGCACACACTGTAAATGATTTTACAGAAGAGCACAAGGTAAGCAGGGGTGAAGCTGGTGACCTTGTGCTGTGGAGTGCAACTGGAGATGGCAGAGGGAACCATGGGCCCAAGTCTGCTTCCAAAGTCCTGGTTTCCCTTGTTCAAAGCACCCCTTTATGAAAGAGTGAAAAAAAAGCAATACATATACTTAGCTGCACGTTTCACATGCTAAAGAAGAATGTCACTCCGAGTGTAGATGATCTGTAGCTTCTGTATCACATACAGACACAGAAACACACATACATACAAAGATACAGGGGTGTGCACAAACACACAAAATTTGCACACGTGCAGGAACAAATACACACCAGAAACACAAGGATATACAGACAAACACACACACCTGCTTATACACAGACACTTAAAAATAAAAAAACAGAAAAACAGATGGATACACGAACACACAGAAACATGTACACACACCAGAAGCTCAAACATAATGACAAACACGCATACACACAAATATATACACAGACACAGCAACCCACGTACACAGAGGTGAATGCGCACACACACACACAAACATACACAGACACACGTACACATACAAACACAGAAACATGCACAAATAAACATATACACAAACACACAAGCGTAGGGTCAAACCACCTTGATTGTGAAACTACTGCAATGCGAGGAACACATTCTGCAAAGTGCATGTTCACAATCTCTACATGTCAACACTGCTCACATGTGTGTGGAGGGAGAATGTGCTGGTGAAAGTGTGCGTGTTTTGTATATGTGAGTACAGCTCCGTATGCCTCGTCTGTGAGAGGGACAGAGTGTGAATCAGTGTATTGCATCAGTTTGCGTGTGTGCATCACCAGTGTGTCGGGGACACGGTGCTTGTGAAAGTGGGTGTGTTTTGTATGTGTGAGTACAGTTATTGTGTCTCCTTGTGTGTGCATCTGTCTGTCAGAAGGAAAGTGTGTGCATGTGTGCATAGCATCAGTTTGTGTTTGTGCGTTCACCTGGGGGCAGGCTGCTGGTGAAAGCGCATGTGTTTGTGACAGAAGCACCAGTTATCTGTCACTAGTGCCAACATTCCCATAGGAGGGGGAGGGGAAGAGGCGTGACCTATAAATACACCTGTTATAATATTGTGCAAGTAATCGTATGCATGCTTATTTCCATACACAAGTGTGTGCTTATCGATAGGGGTTTTCATCGGAGGCTTGGTGAACAGATGCTTGTAAGAATGGAATACTTGATTCCATAAGTGACATGAGATAGGTCATGACACGTCGCAATGAACGTGGGCGTGGGGCATGAATGCCTTAATAAAAATGGCACTAAAATGAGTCTTTCCGAATGTGGCAGCCATGTAATCAGACAGGGACTGCGGAGCAAGAACTCTGACCTCTTGGTCAGGAAACTGCGCAGCTCTCCTGTAAGTGCCCTGCCTCTAGTACTGCCCGTGGCTAGTGTTCGAGGCCCCTGTGCCTCGGCCCTTCCGCTGCCTCTGCCTGCCTTCTGTCTCTGCCTTTCCGTCTCTGGCTTTCTTCCTTTTTGCCTTTTTGCACTTTCTATCCTGCCATTTACGTTTTGCTTTCTCCCTTTCTTTTGCCTTCTCTCCTTTTTCCCGCTGCTGCTGCCCCTACGGCCCCTTCCCCTCCCGCCTCCCAGCTGTCCCGCCCCACCGACCCCTAATTAATGGCGGCTTCTGTGTGGGTGCGCCACTGGCGTGCCAAGGGCAAACCCGCCTGCGCCATCAGCGACCGGACCATGACCCGCGCCAGGGGCCCTGGTCCTCTGACCCGCCAGCACTACAGCTCCTCGGCTCTCTAGGCACTCAACACCGGCAAGGACAACAACTGCAAGCTTTCCTCATCTATCGACACCCACGGACCCATCACCTGCCGCCACTCCTTCTCCCTCACTGAGACCAAGGACCCACCTCAACCCTCCTGCAACAACTCCACTAAACCTGATACCCTGCAATTCATCCTCCACAACATCCGCTCCCTCCACAGACGCGCGCAGAAATCTGGGACCCTCCTCTATAGCACCGCCACTGATGTCGCCTTCTTCACAGAAACCTGGACTAACACCGCCTGGGGACAAGACATCGCGATTGCCATCCCCGACGGCTACAAGATCACCTGGAAAGACCGCCCTAACCGCCAAGGAGGAGGCATCGCTATCGTCCACAAATCCAGAGGGGACAGTGAAAGTAGGCCATACCAAACGTTTGAGATTGTTAACAAAAAAAGTAACTTGTTAAGGGAATATGAGATCAAGGAGCGTCAAGAGCTGCCCTTCTGTAAATGTGGAGGATGGGAGGTCCCGCGCAGCAACTGCCAGCGTTAAGAAAGGGAAAAGGAGTGGACAGGAGGGGTCCCGTGGAGGAGGAGGTTGAGTGACAGTTGGAGGAGGGTGAGCTCCCAGTCTTGCTCCCAGGCTTTCTGGAATGACCCACAGATATAGGCAGATTGCTCTGTCAATACACATTCAGGGGGCTGTATGATAAAATGAAATGGCACTTTCTACCACAATTGCTGTAACAAGATGCATGGTGTGATCAATACGCAGCTGCTGAAATTAAGTTAAATGTGGATATTTTTATTCACTATAACTTATGTTTGTCTCTATATATTTGTCTCCAATTCTTATTGTTGTTTTTTTTCCCCTCCAGGTATTAATAGGAACACCACTGAGATGTTCCCATGAGTACTTTAACTCATTGAGAGCCTTAATAGAGGTACTTTAGGAATATAGGGTGTTTATTTCCCTGCTCCTATTTTTATCTGTATTTTTATGCACCAAATCACACTGCACGGTCCTGACGAGGCGCACCAGGATCCATTAGGGACCTTTCTTCCAGCGCGGAACAGGTCGACCAGGTTTCACATTCACAAATAGACACGGGTACTGAGAGCAGCCGAGTAATACCTCGACCTCTACCATATTTCCTAATCTTCCTTTGATTGTTCTTTTACATTTACCTTATGGACCTACAAATAAAATTGACTTCAGGTTACCGGGGGGGGGTAATTTTAATACACGCGCACCATTCCCTTTTAGGCCCAAATGCACAACTGTGGCGCCTCCTAAAAGATATCCGACTAAGAGCCCTCTCGCGGGGCCCGTGGAGCACAGCAGCGCAACCCCCACGAGGAGCAACGCCCGATGATGAAGCATGACACTCACAAGAGTGTGTGAGGGCCCTAAATTCTAAAGGAGAAATTACCCCATCTTCATCAGACTGGCAGCACATATAGAGACCATTTTCTAACTTCTGTTCTATGTAAACAAGTAGGTTACAGCCTTCTCTTTTAGGAACAGTTACCAACAAGTGAGTACACACTAGTTCTTGGGAGCAATGGTACTGGACCTACCTTTTTCTTTAACGCTCCCTGTCCCCCCCTTAGTGTTTAGTGCTGCAATCAGGAGGCCAGTCGGCTAGCCCTTGGAGCCACTCAAAGTCTTAGGTTCAAGCAAGAAAGCCAGTCTCACACAGCAGGGCAGTCCTCTGAGGGCACAGGGCAGATTTCAGGCAGCAGGGCACTCATAAATGTTATCACTTATTAAACGTAATAAGGTAACCCAATGTTATCCTATAGGATAGGAAGGCCTCACAGTAGTGAAAAACTAATTTATGAGTTTTTCACTACCACAACATGTAAATGTAAATGTAGTTGAGCTTATATAGTGCACAGCTACCCGCAGTGGGTTTCCCGGCGCTTGCTTAGGGAACCCGTCCTGGTATTCCCCTGTGAGATAGCAGGGTATCCACAAGGTGAAAGTCAGGCATCCCGCCGCGAGGGGCCGTTGTGGAGATTAAGCAAGCTATTGCCCAGAGTCGCAGAGTGTGAACCCGTGAGTCGAGGAGGCACCGGGGCGAGAATTATCGAGTCCGTGGAATTTTTAGCCCAAGACCCGCCGAGGCGGGGAATTGAACCCTGGTCCAGGACCGATCTCAGCTTCCGGGTCTGCTGCCTCTAACCCCTGAGCCACACTTCTCCACATGTAAAACGTAAAAGTACATGCCCAACGTATTAATTACAATGCACCCTGCCCTATGGGCTGTCTCTAGCCTACCTTGGGGGTCACTTTTATGGAGTAAGAAGGGAGGTTTAGGCTTGGCAAAGGGATTGATTATTTTGCCAAGTCAAATTGGCAGTTTTAAGCTGCATACAGGTGGCAATGGAAGACCTGAGACATGTTTCAGGCAAATACTTAAGTAGGTGGCACATTGAGTGCCGCAGACCCACTGGCAGCATTTAGTTAACAGCCCTGAGTATATGGTATAACACTTTACTAGGGGCTTATAAGTAAGCTAAATATGCCAATCAGACGTAAGTCAATATTACCATGTTTTAGGGAGTGAGTACAAATACTTTAGCACTGGCTAGCAGTGGTAAAGTGCACAGAATCCTAAGGCCAACAAAAGTGATTCAGCAACATTAGGAGGGGTGCAAGTAAAAAGGTTGGGGGAAGACCACCCTAAGACTGATAGGTCTAACAATCACCAAGTACTAAGAGGGTGTGTGATCGATACTACCCTGCATTATCACTACTGTTCCATCAAGTTTATTTAGCACCTGTATCAAGGGAGAGGTATTTCTCTTGTTAATTACCAAGCGAAGTGTTCCCCCAATTTATCTCCTTTATGTTGTGTTTGCCTAAATTATCTAATAGTGAACCTGTCAAAGGTGTCCCTGGTCGTTTCTACTTCCCTTTGAGCCTCTATTAGTTCTCTTTTATGCTGCGAGCCTCCAGGTTCATTTTACTGCAATACTGCTAGTTTTCCTTCTTGTTGTGGTAGGTTATGCTGAAGTTGTTGCTTTATCGAATACACTTTACTCATGCACTCCCCCTTCACTACTGCTTCCTACTTGTTGACCCTTGTGGCCATCATCCCTCAATTCTTTTCTAGGTACGTTTCTAACTTCACCCATGTATCTGTAAGATACCATGTGGAAATTCGGTCGCACTGTCTATCTACACTATACTCTACCATGAGTTGAGAGAAGTCGGAGAGCAATCAATGTAGATAGCTGGCAGTCTGAATTTGGTATGTAGGTCTCAAGAGATTAGGCTTCTATCCAGTCTATTGCATGTGCTGTGAGTCGCAGCTAGTAGCATGAACATCGAGTTTGGGCTGGGCGTAGTATAAGGTCAATAAAATACCCCCTGCCCATGACTTCACAGTGCTCTGGGCATTGCAGGTATTGTGAGAAGCTTAGGACGGTGTTGGTCTAGGTTCTCATCTAGTATACAAATGAAGTCTCCCACCCAGGCTATGTGTATGGAAGGACCAGGTCTAACAATGTCCATAAACAGGCCTTGTTATCCACGTTTGAGGTATGAGTTTAGGAGACATTTTTCCACCATGTCCAGAAGGCCTTACACCAGTAAGTGCCTATCTTTTATGTCAATTTGCGAGTACCTTTGTTTGAAGGGAATCCCAAGTACCCCACTATTTACAATCCTGTGCATACCTGGAATATATTGAGCAGTAACTGCCCTCTCCATTTTTCTAAACTTTAGCCTCCTCTCTGTATGTCCTGTATGACTCTTGGAGGAAGGTGATAGCTAAGACATATCTTCCAATGTAGGTATCCATCCTGTTCCTCTTCATGTAACCATTAATGCTCCATACATTTCATGTGGCCATTTTTTATTGTTCTAGTCATGGGTTCCACCATCTAGTGTTCATTATGCGAGTATGCGTGGTAGCAAAGATATGATCTCATTGTCATGCACCTAGCTAATCTGAACCTCAACCCTTCTCCTTGTGGACTGTTTGTATGTGGGCCGTGCAGTGGCCAACAGGCCAGTGGTATGCCTGTCCATGATGCTATGCGTATAGAATAAACAACTTTTCCCCTCTCCTGATGGGTAAACACACTGAACATTGAACAACTGCTGTTTTCCCTTGTTGTCTCTTACACAGAACAATTAACTTCCTTAGGTTTATCTATCTGCACTTACAGTGCTTAAATAGATGATGCACGAGCTTCAGTGTCAGCAGGGCCAGAGACGTATAGCTGACCATCAAGGAGGGACCAGCTCCCTCAGCAGCCCTACCCCCTCACAACGCCAGAGTTCTGCTCAGGTACAGTGTGGCGCAATGCTCACAGAGCTGGTCCATGGGTTCTCCTCTTCGCTGCAAAAGAGTAGAGGCCAAGTGCCTGCTTTTGGTGGTGATTGGGGCACCAGTGCCAGTTCCTCCGTATCCTCCCTGCATGTGCCTTTCTGTGCAGCGGGGGGTCGATATCTGCATTTCCACTGCTCTCTATAACTTAGGTGGAGCATGCAGCCGGGTTCATTACTCTCTGCTCCAGTTGGGACTCCTCTGCAGCAGCTAGGTTCACATGTCTGCATTCTCGTTGGGAGCAGAGCTGCCGCCGACGTTTGGAGAGAATTTCTCTGTTCTTTCAGCCTTTAACATGCTCTAATCATTTTAAGAGGTGAGGGGGGTTTGTCATGTCCAATGTGATTCAGGATGCATAAGGATAATAATGGGAAGCTGAGAGCTTAGACTCAAAGCATGTGTTCAGCCATCTGGCTAAGCCCGTCACCTGACAATACACATCCATCATGAATTGCACCATGAGCTGCTATCCCAGCACTGAGACATCCAGAGCCCTTGGACAATGCAACTCTATCCAGATGTGCACCATGTGCTGCTTTCCCAGCACTGAGACATCCAGAGCACTTGGACAATGCAACTCTATCCAGATGTGAACCATGAGCTGCTATCCCAGCACTGAGACATCCAGAGCACTTGGGCAATGCAACTCTATCCAGATGTGAACCATGAGCTGCTATCCCAGCACTGAGACATCCAGAGCACTTGGACAATGCAACTCTATCCAGATGTGAACCATGAGCTGCTATCCCAGCACTGAGACATCCAGAGCACTTGGACAATGCAACTCTATCCAGATGTGAACCATGAGCTGCTATCCCAGCACTGAGACATCCAGAGCACTTGGGCAATGCAACTCTATCCAGATGTGAACCATGAGCTGCTATCCCAGCACTGAGACATCCAGAGCACTTGGGCAATGCAACTCTATCCAGATGTGCACCATGAGCTGTTAGCCCAGCACTGAGACATCCAGAGCACTTGGGCAATGCAACTCTATCCAGATGTGAACCATGAGCTGCTATCCCAGCACTGAGACATCCAGAGCACTTGGACAATGCAACTCTATCCAGATGTGAACCATGAGCTGCTATCCCAGCACTGAGACATCCAGAGCACTTGGACAATGCAACTCTATCCAGATGTGAACCATGAGCTGCTATCCCAGCACTGAGACATCCAGAGCACTTGGGCAATGCAACTCTATCCAGATGTGAACCATGAGCTGCTATCCCAGCACTAAGACATCCAGAGCACTTGGGCAATGCAACTCTATCCAGATGTGCACCATGAGCTGTTAGCCCAATACCACAGTATTTTGAGAGCTCAGCAATTAGAGCTTGATGCAAATCTGCGACACGAGGTGCTGTTCTAGTATTGAGCAATTATGAGAACTCTGACAGTACCTCTCTTTCCTAAAAGTAGCCATTTGATGCTACTGCAGTACTGCGCCATCATGAGAACTCTGATGGTGCACCTGCATCCTGACCTGCTCCATGAACTGCTGTTCTGGTACCCACACATACTGAGAGCTCTGACAAAGCACCCCTGTCTTGATCGGGACCATGATCTGCTCACACTTCCGGACAACTAGAGAACTCTGATGGTACACCGCTATCCTTACCTGTACTATGTACTGTCATTACAGCACTGACTCATCCTGAGAGCTATGGCAGTTCACTTCTATCATAATCCGAGCCAGAAGCTGACTTCTCAGTACAGAGATAACCTGAGCACCAGGGCAATGCACCTCTTTCCTAACATGAACTGTGTGTTTCTATCAAAATACCGAGGCATCCAGAAGCTTGGGGTGCACCTCTATCCTGAACTGCAGCATGTATGCAGTCATCTTCGAGTCATAAAACAGGCATTATTGTATTATGCACCTGTTATATAACCTCTGTATGGATTTAAAGTCAATTCTCCAAATAGCCCAAGGCAGAAGGTGGTGTGTTGCACGAAGCGGTCAGGAGCCGATTGTCTCAG
The DNA here is from genome assembly GCF_964261635.1 of Lissotriton helveticus. Lineage (NCBI taxonomy): Eukaryota > Metazoa > Chordata > Amphibia > Caudata > Salamandridae > Lissotriton > Lissotriton helveticus. Next base: position 634,407,724 of record NC_136057.1, on the reverse strand, counting down.
TTATCAGTTAATACAAGATAGTGCAGGAGCAATGCGGAGTGAACTAATTATTTATAACAAGGTTTGCTACAACACGTTTGCATGGGTATCACTGCAGAAGCATTTATTTCATCTGCGAATTTGTAGGGACCCGGTATTCCCTCATCAAAGAGGCAGCAAAATCTGCTGTATCAGTACTTCCGTGTGTGGGACTAACAAAGAACAAGCCCCAAGAAAGACAGAATAAGGGTCTCTAAGTGGAACTGGAATAAGCAATCTTGCCACATCTAGCCACACAGGTAAGCCGATAAAAAGGAAAGGCAGTTTGTGGCAAACCAGAAAAATGGAGTTTGGTCAGCTGGTTCCTCGCTCTTCCTTTACCACTTGCTAAGCTCTGAATCCGAGTTACAGCTGGAGCTAGAGACGAGGGCCTGTAACATGGGAGAAGGGCTCTAAACACCAGCATTGCCCGAGACAGAAGAGGTGAAAAAGGCTATTAGAACATTCCACCCACTGACTGCAGAATGCTCTAAATTGCTACAAGAAAAGAAGAAAAACAAACATTGGATTGCAGTAGTAGAAGGACAATAACAGCCACTATAGGCCCTGAGCTATTGCACTGTCTTCAATGGACCACGCAACGTGGTCCAACAAAGTCAGTGGCTATCTTGTTCCACCTGTTCATTATTCTCCGTAATGATTGAAACGTATACATTATGTGTGTTTGAGAGGCCAGCTCTGTAACATGCAATGCGTTTTAAGCAAATAGACACCAAAAACACAGATTTGGTAAAAGGAGTCTAGCCCAGGCACTGTAGCGATGTGTGGGCCTTCTGGGGTACTAAACCCTTAGAAAACAACCGTTGACTGCATATATACTGTAATACAGTCTGGTTTAAAATCATAGCTTGTAAATGTATGTAAATGCTTTCATTTACTTTTATTCACTTTCAATCAATATATTTTCATTTACTTTACTTGCTGCTGAACGACAAGAGATTCTGTGTAGTTATGTAAATAACGACCTGATCGAGGGTGCTCTGCCCGCTGACACATGCTCAGGTATTTCATGAAAGCAAACAGTCGTGTGCTCTTAACAGCCACATGAAAGGCAAGAACATCAAATCAACGACCTGGAGGTCACTGGTCAGAGATGTTGGTTCAATCAATGACGCTGGTTACCCATTCTAGGTTAATATTACACGGAATGGTTCACTGATGAGTACAGCTTGCACTTTGAAACGTGCAGATTTTGCTTGAAACTATAACACAAGTAAGAACTAATATTTTTCTTACTAGAACACCCTGTCATACTGTCTAATAATTGAAAACTCCAAAAAGAGAGGGAGGGAATGTTGTCATACCTCGTTTGCAGGAGGGGGGGGGGGGCTTTCTAGACTGAAGCATGGGGTTGAGATCCTTTGCTGTCCCGGGGACCATCGTACTATAGCTCTACAAACTTGACCAGGTACAGCCTCTTCAGCACCTGTCTCTAGCAGCGGCGAAGAGTCAGGATTCTCAGCTACGTAGCGTCGAGGTGCTCGAGATCAGGGCTGAACAATCACACTATGAATTAGTAACCAAGCCCAATGCTTTTCCTTTCAAGAAAGAGACCTCGTTTAATGCACTAGAACAGAATAGTACACATTACAATAACAAGATGTACTTTCGAGTCCTTGGCATTGACAGACAGTGCAGGGATTTTATCTGCTATCCTCCCAACGTTCTTCCTAGATCCAGGCTCTGTTCTCCCTGGGTTCAGGTGACTCCCTTTCTGTAGAGTATGAGGAAGTAGAGTGATTATGGGTTGAATGCAGTTATAGCACTGCTGAAATCACTGGGCCCGTTTTTTAGTTCCAAGTCACCCCACACAGAATAGGATTGGTGCTGATTCCCGGGTCTGCAATGCACTCACATCCTCTCTATAGAGAGGTTGAGTGCCAGCCAGCAGTGCTGTCTATGAGTCCCACTTCATCAGCTGAGACTGTACTCTTGTACTGCGCCCAGCAGAAGTGGAGGTGGTAGTCCTGGGTCATCGAGGTCCTGACTGGACCACTGGTGTAAGTTGCAAAAGTTAGGGTCTTTGGCAACGTCTTCTGGTGCATCCCCTTCCAGCTGGTCAGGACTGTGGCAGATGTAGCCATGCACAGGCCTGCGGTTGCAGCCACACGGCCTTTCACTCTGGACAGTCGGGATTACGCACAGGCTGCTCACTTGGATGCCCAATCACAGCTCCACCTGGGCTTCGGCAATCACTGTTGTGATGTTCATGGTTCTGATCAGATACCAGCGCAGAGAGGCTGCCGGTGCAAAGATACCACGGTCTTCAGATCACTCTCCTTAGTCTATCTCATCTGGGTGCCCCACACACATCAGGGGAATCACTGAACCTTGCTCCTCCTCGATACTTCTACAAAGTTGGCAGGTTTCTTCCCTTTCTGAGCAGACTGGCACGCTTTTCGGTGCACAGTTCTTCAAGAAAGAGGTTTGGACTCGTATGCTATCCCCTAACTTCTGGGAAGCTGGCTGTTAGGCAGAAACCGGCTCCGATTGCACATTCATCCTCTGAATACAATGCACAGGTTACTTGGCCATAGAGGACTTTGAACGTGAATGCAAAGTGGGATAGGAAGATATCACGTTTATACACAGAAATCAGACAAGAGATGTGTTTTCTCTCCCTACACATGTAAAACTGGCTTGAGTGGTTGCTCCTTTGAAGTGCCCTTTCTAGGCTGCTCTCCAGCACAGTTTTTGTGTACGGTGATGCTTCTCACAGCAGGGTAGTTGCCAGGCTGTAGCACCCATAAGGCTCAACTAGGAGTGAGGTTACAACAGAATCTGCAGTGCCATTCCTCTTGTCTACCATCTACCAAATGGCAGTATTCGGAAAGACTATTCAGTAGTTCTTTGCTTGGAAACGGCTAAAACGAATTTCTAAGGAAGTCCATACTTCAGTATCAAGGTCTTCTTCCTCCAGTTTTAGAGATGTCAGCCACACACTTTGACTGGGGAAGCAACCTCACCTCCATCTTGTGCAAAGGTCAATCCTAAGGTACCCAAAACTGATCCCACCCGTCTCGTTAATCTCTCTAGCTCACTCATGCATGTACTATGCAGGTTACATACACAAACATGCACAACACACATTCAGAATATCAGTGCTAGTAAATGGAAAAGCACACAGAAGCTAACATGAGTATCCCAGAAGCCCTCGACTCCAGTGTCAGAGATGGATTCACCATACACTGTACACTGCAAGTAATGCCCAATGTGGTAAACCAACAACAGGAGCAGTATTCCTCTGATAGTCAATGAGAGCACACTTGGTGCGTCCCTGCAGGTCACAGGACAGATCCAGCACCTACTTAAGTCAAGGGATAGGCTTGGTGTTTGCAGATATGCTAGATTAGTGCGAGATCCCGGCCAAACATCCAAAAACAGGATATCAGATACAGGCAGCCAGACACTCAAGCCAGGGGGAACACGACTGCACCATGCAGGGGACATTTCCATTTTAAAAGACAATTATTTTTACTATAGTGAGTTCCTATCTCAACGGTTGGATTTAAACCTATATTTTGGTGTTGAGTCTCCCATTTTACATTCTAAACGATGTACTGGTTAGTGAACAAGGATAAAGAAAATATATATTTCCAGCCTGCAATCGTATTCCACGATACAAAACATTTAGTTGCAGGATACTCAGCCCATTGTGAGGTACTCAAAGCTGGCATTTAAATCTTAAACATGTGAAGATGGAAGCACACATTTATTGCAAATTCAAAACAGAACATGTTAATAAATTATCGAAACTATGGATTCTATCAAGTTCTTGAAATGTAGGAATGCTAATTACAACTGCCATTAATTGCGCTTGACCTAATATGTATATATGTTCAGTTTATGTCACTAACAAATCTTACCTATTCTACACCTATCAAGATATGTATGTAACGTATACTATTTAACATCACTTTACCGCTAGCCTGCCCTCATTGTGTAACTCTATACACGTTTTGAATCTTCCACCTTGCTCCATCCTCTAGGTTCTATTATAATTAACTTCTCCACAGGGAATAAATTAATATATGGTGGTGAGCTGGTAAAAAGCTGATGAACAGCTAATTAGTCATAATTTAAAATCAAGTTTGTACTTGTTTAAAGCCACCTCTCCTATTTACCAATCACTTTTGGCACTACATAGAGATATGGTTGTATTGTATGGTACTTCACAACAAAATATTTCATATTTGCAATCAAACAATTCTCTCTACCCTGCATTCCGGACCATTCCCATATTAATAAAACTCAGTGCATCATCATTTTAAAGCAGCCACTCAAAATCTATCTCCTATCTAAGGTATCCTTGAACACAGTCATATTCCTATTTTACTAGTTTACAGATCCTCAACCCAAAGCCTGGCGGCAACCTTCTCATCAATATATTCTAGTTTCATCCAAGTAATCTAAAAAGACAAGGATTGGAACAACTGGTTAAATACATACACATTGTCACCAGAAGAACAGGTTATTTGCCTTCAGTAACACACTTTCTGGTAGACACTATCTAGCCGCAGATACCTCACCATTTGAATATTCCCCAGGTGTAAGACTGGATCTGGAACATTTTCCAGCAGCACCTCTGCACTACAGGAGGTGGCGCTGTAAGGCTCCAGCATGAGGCCGTTCCGCTTTGGAAGTGAGGTGCAGGACCAACATGGGCACCACTGACATCAGTTGCTTTTGAGACTGTTCGCACCCCTGGATGTGGTTCCCCAAAAGCACATTGACAGACCATTCCTCGGCAGAGCCTGCATAAACCACCTGGAGTGCTCAACCAGCAGGAGGTAGAAGCCATCAGTACCAGCAGCATCAGAGTTCACCTCACTGAAATGCAGGACCGAGGCTGAAAGATCGGGACCATAGCCTGAATGTCCTGGACTCTCCTTCCTGAGGGAAAGGTACAAAACCGAACCACATCCGAAATGGCTTCGATAAAGGGGAGCATCTGGGAAGGAGTCTGGTGTGTGCTCGGCACGTTTATAGAGACCCTAAGATGACAGGAGGATCGCCATAGTCTGGAGGTGGCTGCTGACAAGCTTGGACGAGCCCACCTTCATCAGCCAACGGTCAAGGTAGGGGAAGACTGGCATCTCTGACTAGGTAAAGCCCACCTTTCAACAGCAAGTCATTGAGTTAGGGAAGACTGGCACCTCTGACCACCACAGGTGAGCTGACACCACCACCATCGCTTTTGTGAACACACGAGGGGTGTTGGTGAGATATTTAACTGAAAATGCTCCTCTTCTACTATGAACTGCAGGTAGCGCTAATGCGTTGTCAGGACGGGAATATGGAAATAGGCGTCCTGCAGGTCCAACACCACTATCCAGGGTAGACATGACCTGGACGCGCTCCAACTACGGGGGTACGAATCGTGTGATTAGCTCTGCTTGCATGATATTTAAAAAAAATTGACACTCTCAGAACTACGGCTGCCTAAACCTTTTTAATAATTTTACTCTTAGTGGGCTACCTCTCCCTGTTCCACCGCGAGCTTTGCTCGTTTGTCATGGAGGGAGATTCTTTCTGTCTCTTTGCTCCTGGGAAACATCCACTTCCGGCAGAAGGGTGAGCGGTCTAGTTGTTTTTCCGCTCTCACCCTTTATAACGGATGTGTTGGGCGACGCGCAGCCAAAGGCAAGCTCGTCTGCGACCGTCCGCGGCCGGCCGGGTTCTAGGGGCCAGGCACTCTGCTGTTTTTTTTATGTACACTGCTCATGAGTTAGTTGCACTCCATGGCAACTGTGCTCTTCCTGGTCAAGTCCTTTCACACATTAAAGATATTGGTATTTTAAACTCCAGCCCTACTGTGTCCCTTCCCCCGTACATGGGCCAGCTGGCTCATGCCTTGCCGCATGACATGGCCTGTGTGCCTTCTCAGTCTTCTTTGGCCCAGACCCCCCCTCTACGACCGTGTCAGCTTACCTTCTTAATACTCGTTCAGCAGTTAGACATCAGCTGGAACTTTTTACCTTCTTAGACACTGTTAAGCCCGACATGTTGTTTCTTACTGAAACATGGCTTTCCTCTGATTCCTCCCCGGACCTATTAGCGGCAATCCCTGAGCCTTATTATATTTTACGCTCTAACCGTCCGGAAGGGAAAGCTGGTGGTGGCATGGCTATAATTATCCACTCTAAATTTCAGTTTTTGCCTATGTCTTTCCCCGCTATTGCAGCGGTGGATTTCTTTGTTGTTCGTTCTACTTCCACCACTGCTCCCCTTACATGTGTGCTTTTTTACCGCCCACCCCAGTCCAAGCCGCTCTCCCTTCAGGCGGTTGAGGAATTGTTGGCTACACTGGTTATTAATAATTCTCGTTTATTGGTTTTGGGTGACTTTAACTTTTGGCCCTCTGACCCACGGGAGGATTCTCAGTCCAAAGAATTTACCGACTTGCTCTGTAATATGAATCTCATTCCCCGACACATATTCATGGTCACATTTTGGACCAGGTTTGGTCAGTTAACTTGTATGTTGATATCCCTACTATTAGCCCATGTCCTTGGTCTGATCACTTTTTTATCTCATTCTCATTTGAGCTTGTGGAGGCTAGAAAACTCTTGCTCCCCTCTAACACCTGGGCCCGCAATTGGGGACGAGTAGATATACCCCTTCTTTGCTACTCCCTCTCCACGTCACACCCTAATCTATGTGATCTTTCTTCTCATTCTTAGGCTACTGCAATTAACAACTGGCTTTCCTCAGCTTGCGATCACGTGGCTCCTTTAAAACGCCTCAGGACCCGCCGCCTTCATGATGCAAATAGATGGTTCACTCCTGAGCTAAAATGTAAAAAGCTGGCTCTTAGGCAGGCTGAACGTCATTGGAGGCATAGGTACTGTTCCATCTTAAAAACTCTGTACCTTACGTTATTACAAGATTACAAGAAATCCATTCTCCAGGCCAAATCTGATTACTTTACGTCAAAAATTCTCCTCTCAGCCAATAAGCCTAAAGACATTTTTTCTATTGTCCATGATCTGTCCACCTCTGCAAGAGCTACTCTTAAGCCTCTTCCTTCACAAACCCTCTGCAATTCTCTTAACAAGTATTTTATTGACAAAATCTGCATAATCAAAGCTAATATTCACCTTCCTTCTCCTAACTTTCAATGTCCAGATCTTCCCCCTAACTCTGGCTGCCTGGAAAACTTCCCTCATATTTCTAGGGAAACTTTCTTTTCCCTACTTAATAAGGTTAAATCCAGTTCCCCTTCTGATAGTTGTCCCGTTCACATATTAAAAGAGGTTTTTTCTGTTTGCTTGGGCCCCCCTCTTTCACTTCTCAACAACTCTCTCTCGTCAGGGACGGTCCCCGACTTTTTTAAATCGGCTAAAATCATTCTCATCCTGAAGAAGGCTGGAGCTGATCCATCCTCTCCTTGTAATTTTCGTCCCATCTCTTTGCTCCCCTTTTTGGGAAAAATCTTGGAGAGTCATGTGACAGCCTGCCTTACCTCCTTCATCGAGAATACACATTTTTTAGATCCTCACCAGGCAGGCTTTCGTCCCGCGCATTCTACTGAGTCGGTCATCCTCTCTGTGATGGATGAACTCAGATGTGGAACCGATGCCAATTCTTTCCAGGCATTGGTCCTATTGGACCTGTCAGCGGCCTTTGACACGCTCGACCATACCATTCTGTTCGATCGTGTCAAGGCGCTGGCCTTCGGGGCCCTTCCCTGGCCTGGGTCTCCTCATTTTGGAGAACCGTCAGCAGGCCGTACAGTTGGCCGGCTTTTCTGCTGCAGCCTGTCCTATCACTTGTTGTGTCCCCCAAGGGTCTTCTCTTTCTCCTCTTCTCTTTAACCTGTACATCCTTCCTCTCATCTCTGCTCTTCAAAAATTGGACGTCAGAGTTATGCTGATGACCTCCAACTTATTTTCAATATTTCTTCTTCTTCTATTTCTGTTTCTAACTTTCAATCAGTTATGATTTTTATTAGCGACTGGATGAGTGCTAACCACCTTAAGCTCAATCCTGATAAGACTGAGCTAGTGCTTACTGGGGGTATCTCCAGTCCCTGGTCTTCTTCTTTTTGGCCTTCTTCCCTTGGTCCGTCACCTTCCCCTTCAGTTTCTGTTAAGAGCCTTGGCATCCGAGTTAGCAGTGATCTTTCCATGCACTCTCAAGTTAGTGCGGTGGTTTCATCTTGTTTTCTCAATTTACGTATTATACGTAAAATTGCCTGCTTCTTTTCCAACGCGGCATTGAAACTTATCCTGTTGGCCATGGTCATATCTCGTCTTGACTACGGCGATGCTCTGTACGTAGGGATTCCGGCTTACGAGCTTCGCCGTCTTCAACTAATTCAGAACCAGGCGGCCAGGTTAGTTTACATATTCCCCAAGTACCATCAGGTCACTCCACTTCTAAAAGCTCTACACTGGTCCTCTCTTTGCACGTTCCCATTTTAAACTTGGTTGCCTAGTTTTCAAAGCTCTAGCCGGCACCGCTTCTGCCTTTATAGCTGCTAAACTCAAGGCGTACGTCCCCACTCGTGACCTCCGGTCTTCTTCCAAACACCTTTTGTGCATTCCCCGCTGCAGAAGGAAGAAACATGGTGGCATGAGTTTCTCTTTTTTGGCCCCTTCCTTTTGGAACTCTTTACCACTCACTATTAGGACTTCTGCTTCTTATATGGATTTTCGCCGGGAACTGAAGACCTGGCTCTTTTTGCAAGCATTTGCTGAGTAGTCAGCCTCTCCGCCCTCCCATACGTCTGTCGTTAGCGCCAAGAAACCGTTGGTTCTACGAGCGCTCTATAAAACCCTTAACTTTAACTTTTAACTTTAAGGGTTACCATCTTAAATTTCTCATTCCCGAGGAAGGTGCAGATTTAGAATAGGCCCTAAACCTCCACCCTTCTTGGGCACCAGAATGTAGCAGCAGGAATAACAATCATGTCTCACTTCCGGCACTCTCCGGACAACTCTTTGGCCAAAAGGGCTTGCACTTTCTACTGAAAAATGGAGAGATGACTGTCAGTCATTGGGTGGACAGTGGAATATGTGGCAGAAATGAAAGGAAGGGTAAGGCGTAGCTTTTGCAAACAATTTGTAGGACCGATGTGATCACTTGCCATCCCAAAAAGAATCAGTTGATTCAGCCTCTCACCGGGGGGCTGTGACCCTTTAAGGGTACACTAAAGAAATTTGGCAGGTGGGGCTGCAGGTGGGCTGGGGTTTGGGGAAAGCGGGGGGAAGGGGTGTTGGATGAGGCGGCACGTTGACCTTGGCTTGAGGGTGGTGGGCACCTCAAACTTTCCTGCAAAAATGCTGGTTTCCCTGTTTGGGCAGGTAAGGCACAGCTTGGCCAAAGCCACTACAGAACTGTGGACTTGGTGAGGCTGTCAAGGCTGGGTAGAAAGGCACAGAGAGCGAGTTGTTTCCATACTTTCTTTGAAATGTTGAAGGGCCGAGTCAGTCATGTCTCCAAGTAGGCGAGTCCCATTGAAGAGCATGTTCATCAAAGAGGGATGGACATTGGCCGAGAATCCAGTCGAGTGAAGACACGCATGGCAACAATGGTGCTTATAGCTCGTCCAACGGAGTAGGTGGTGTCCATCCAAGCCACAACCAACTGTGAACTTGGCCGCATCTAGTCCATCTTGAATGGCCTGTGAAAACACACTGAGAAGGTCTTCTGGTACAACATAGAGGACCTTATGCCAAAGAGTCCAAGAGGGCATGAGTGCAAGGACCTAGGAAACAGGAGGTATTGATCGAACACAGAGCCAAACTGGCTGACAAGAAGAGGTGTTTTCTAAATGCCTCCACTCGCAATGAATCCGTTAGGGGGGAGGGTGGTAGGGAAATTGTTGGGGTTGGTCCAGCTGATGGAGGCTTGCATCAGACTCTCCTGAATTATGTGCTTTGACAAAATGGTCAAGTAAACTGTACATGGTGATGGGGATTGGCAATCTGCCTGTTAACCAGGGGGCCAGTGCAATGTTTTGCCCAAACTTCTAGGAGGACAGAAGTCAAGCCCTCAATAAAAGGCAGGAGGGACTCAGAAGCAGTCTGGCCTAGTAGGAGTACATTTGTTTTTACAGCCATAGTTGGAAGCTGGATGTCAAAGTCTTCGGCAGCACTATGCATATCCATAGAGTTGGAGGTCGATTCTTCCATGCACGGGAGGGGAGAAAAAGGCTGTCTCAGGGCCACTATCATTCTATATATGGCTAAGCAAACTCCTCACCTTGGCCAGAGCTGTTTTGAACGAGTCAGTACCAAAAATGGAATGCAAAGAAAGTTGCCTTCCTTTTGGTAATGCGAGTGTGAAAATGGGCACTATGTCGGTGGAAGTCAGATTGGTGTTGATTCGGCGTCTGAGATATAGTGAGGTAGGCTTAGGCGTAGACGTGGCTGGGCCGGGCATGGGTATATGCACCAGGGGTGGTGACAGAACAGGAGCAGAGGGCAAAAGTTGTTCGGAGAGTCCAGCTAGTGCAGAGGGCGAACCCGCCGTACAGGTGGAGGCCCTCTCAGCTCGGTGGGGAATGAAGGAGCACCAGAGGGAGTTGGTAGAGGTCGGAAGAGCCGGTGTAAGTTGCACAGAACTCTTTGATGTGGTGCGGTGTGGCTGAAGACCCTGGATACCAGGGTTGTGCTAGAACCAGATGCCGAATTGGCTCCAAAGTCAGCCGAATTAGAGAGTTGGAGTAGGACAGTTGGCGCTACCCACACACTTTGGTAGGGGAGTGGGAATGGTATAAAGGAGCGTAACTCTGCTTTAGCGTCTCGTGCTTTTTGTGCTTACTGAAGGATTTGGAGTGCAATGAAAACCGGCCTCTGGAGAGGCTCCGTTGACTCCAAGAAAAGGAACAGGACCGGGATGGTACCTTGGATTTCAAGTGGGACATAGAGCGATACATACACTGCGTCGTGTGCTTGGGAGACAAAGTTTTGCCTTGCATTCCCTGATGGCCTTCGGGTTCATCAATTCAGTCTTCAGAGATATTGGAGCTGTGACTCAAGCCCAGACACCACAGGCAAACCTGGTGGGGATCTGTCACAGACATCTGCTTGCAACAGTACTGACAGGGTTTAAAACCGATAGTCTCAAGAGGCGATATCACTTCCCCACTGGATAAAGTTATAAGAAAATCACTGGAAAAAGGTTCTCAGAGACGAGAGAAGCTTTGGAACCATGTCTAGTGCCACGGCAAGAAAGAAACTTACATCGGCATGCAGGAGTGGCGCCTATATAGGCACCGCACGTCACTTTTTAAGTGAAATGGCATCTGTGCTGAGGTGCAATATGCCGCTTTCCAGCTCGCAGAGGTCCTTCTGAAAAGTTTCCAGAACCAGTCTGATGCCTGAGGAATAGTCATGAGGTGAGGAATCTGCGGCTAGAAGTCTCTATCAAAAAATACAATTACTGGTTTATCTTTAGGGCATGGTGCAATTACGTTTTAGGTATACATACAATGGACTGCCATATCCTTTAAATACCAGGATTAAGAACATGTAAGTAACATAAAGGTACGCATTGTACTGGATAGAGTGTTAATATTTCTTTAAACAGATATGTTCTTTTTTAGTAGAATTGCAAGCTACTACTTACCGGGTACCTAAGCAGCATTTTGGGTGAAGCCACGATGAGAGGTTTCCTGAAGTTTCGTACCATCTGCCTGCGTAGTAAGTGAAAATACTGTGCAGGAGTGGTTGGGTGTACAATAAACAAATTGACATTATCACCATCTACGCCTTCCTCTGCACTGTCACATAACTAAAAAAAATGAAAGCATATGGTTAATCATTGTCCAACTATGTTTAACCTATGTACTTGTCAATATTTAAAGAGCAGGAATAGTCACAGGAGCAAATTTAAATCAAATTTCATCGAAGCAATAATTTATCATCTTCAGTAATAATTTCAACAGCCGCCTCACTCCGAAGACAAGGACGGTTACTGCTTGTACCCCCTTTTCATACTGGCTAAAGGCAGCTTTACCTATCACAGCCCTAACGTTAGAACAGCGTACAATACAACATATAAGCTATAACTGCATGGACGTCGTTTCACCAAACTGCCAGCAGAAGCAGTAGTGAGATTACACTCTCTTTGATTTCAATAACATCACTACAAGTAACATATGGCCTATGACCCCGAATCCTACCAGACAATGATGTCACCCTTATCCAATTCTGATGACATCATGATAATGGACATTGCTTTAGTTTCATATTAACTGCACAATTAATATAACAATTCTACACAGATAAATGTCTATTTTAGTTCCACCTACATTAGGTGTAGTAAATATGCAAAGCGAGTGAAGCACAACTCTTCTTCTTTTTTCTAACGCCTTTATTTTTGCATTTTTACAGATTACGTGACACATGGTAAGACTCCAGACAAAGAGTAATGCTTAATAAAATAATGAGCGCAAAGTTCACAATATTCCCCATTTCACAAATGGACAGGTAAAAAAGAAAAGAAGGGAGATAAGGCGTAGGCCTCCTCCAAGTGTGGAAAGGGGCACAAGACCATCAATCTAAATGTGAATCCCTTGTGAGCCGCTCCCCAAGTCCGAAAGGGGCATAACATGAATGTCCGCTGCTCGCAATGTTCTCAACATCCTCAGGTGGAGCCCGCCCTCCCTCTGTTGCCTCCGTATGTTTGTGGTGAATGGGAGTCACGTTGTATCGAATTTAGCCACCCTGTCCCTGACAACGCCAGTCAATTTCCCCATGACATAAATCGACCAAACGTCCCACCACTTGTTCAGGGATGGAGCCTGTGGTGCTTCCACATCTGGGCAATGTTCAATGTGGGCACCAAGAGGAGATGGGAGACCAAACACGCCATTATTCCCCGCCATTTTAAACGACAAGTACCCTTTTTAGTGTTTGCAACACGTCATGTGATCAGGCCTCTGGAGAGAGGCGAAACGCGTCATGGCGGACATGCTGGGCGATCTATGAAATTTGCACTAATAAAGCACTGAATATCTGGCACCAGAATCGGGTTCACTCTTCGTCATTTCCCTTGTCAAAAGTCAGATACGTGGTTACGTGTGGTGAGAACTACTCAATATATATATATATACTGGGTGCTCCCTTGTGTCTGGACAAAGCTATACCTCTCTGAAGAGCTCTAATTAGAGCGAAACACTGTGTCAGGGGTTGCTTTTACTCATTTCAGGTTGGCTTGAGTTGGTATTTTACCAATTCAAAGCTCTAATATTGTGCCTGGAGTGATAAATGGCTTTTGTTATTTTACAGCTTGGCAAGGACAGCACTGTACTAGTCCTATGCTTAAAGACTTTGCTGTTTAAATGGCAAAAGACTTTGTCATTTTCTATCTCGGCGTGGATAGCACTGTGCTAATCCTCTGCTTAAAAACTTTGATAGAAAAACAGACATTTGAGGTGAGCAGATCTAGAGTGTCGCTGGTGTTGAGAGTGCTCTAACAGGAGCTGCTTTCCACCTTAACTGAGAACTACCCAGAGTTCTCTCCTTCTTTTTTGCATAATTTATGCGTCACTCTATGCCTGAAAGGGTTTTGTTTTGACTTAATACTGGGTGCTCCCTTGTGTCTGGACAAAGCTATACCTCTCTGAAGAGCTCTAATTAAAGCGAAACACTGTGTCAGGGATTGCTTTTACTCATTTCAGGTTGGCTTGAGTTGGTATTTTACCAATTCAAAGCTGTAATATTGTGCCTGGAGTGATAAATGGCTTTTGTTATTTTACAGCTCGGCAAGGACAGCACTGTACTAGTCCTATGCTTAAAGACTTTGCTGTTTAAATGGCAAAAGACTTTGTAATTTCTATCTCGGCGTGGATAGCACTGTGCTAATCCTATGCTTAAAATCTCTGATAGAAAAACAGACATTTGAGGTGGGCAGATCTAGAGTTCGCTGGTGTTGAGAGTGCTCTAACAGGAGCTGCTTTCCACCTAAACTGAGAACTACCCAGAGTTCTCTCCTTCTTTTTGCATAATTTATGCGTCACTCTATGCCTGAAAGGGTTTTGTTTTGAGATATATATATATATATCTTTTTTTAAATCAACAGTGAAGCAATTGTACTTATTTATACAGTCACTTATATGCATGTTAAAAACATAGAATAATGTAACTATCATTATTATGTACATTTGTTAAACAGAACTAATGAATATCTATATATAATATTGTTTGTGACAACATTTTCTACACGTTTATGCAAAGCAATACACATATATAGGTACATATCTATAGTACAAATAAATGCTAATATACAGAGAGATATGCTGTATATTTCTATCTGTTTGTGTATGGTGGTTATGTGGGGAAGAGCCAATTCTTGAGTAGTTTTCTGAAGATAAGGTGGTTATCCGTGGATATTATGTGGGGGGGGGGGGGGGGTAAAGAGTTCTATAGTGTGGCTGCTTGAACAGAGAATGATGTGCCACCCATTTTTTTCTTGTATCTTGGGCTTTTGAGGCGAGGTGCCACTAAGGCGGAGGTTCCTATGTTGAATATGTTGGGTGATCTTATTCCTGATGAAGAGTGGTCCCGTTCCATCTATCGCTTTGTGGGTGATACAAAGTAGCTTGAACATGGATCTTCTGGAAACCAGTAACCAATGCAGGGCTTTCAAGGCAGGGGAAATGTGGTCTAACAGTTTTATATGTAGTCTGGCAGCCGAGTTCTGAATACGTGTAGGCTTTTAATGGTCGTTAAAGGTGATAGAGGTTATTGGCGTAAACGAGTTTGGACAAAGCAAGCGAGATGGTACCTTGACCTTGTGTGGAAATCCCAAAGGGGGGAAGATTAGTCGCAGAGTTTTTATAGTAACAAAGCTTGATCTTGCTAGTTTGTCCACATGGGCATTCATCGATAGCTTGGAGTCCATGGTCATTCCGAGGTTTCTTACTTTCTTCGATATTTTAGGCGGTGTTCCCATATCATCAGGCCACATGGCAAGTGGGCCATGGTGTTTCCAATTGCCACACATGAGTATATCCGTTTTGAAAGTATTCAATTTGAGATAGCTCCAGGTCATCCATTGAACCACAGCTCTGAAACAACTGAAAATTGGCGAGATTCTAATGTCTTTGGGGCAATGCAGTTGAAGGAGTATTTGCGTATCATCTGCATAGTTACAGCATGTAAGGTGAAATTGATTGATCAGTGCCGGAAATTACATTATGTAGATGTTGAAAAACATGGGGAGATAATAGAGCCGTGAGGGACACCTGTTTTTGTTAAGTACGGTTTTGATGAGAAAGGTGGGGTATGGATGACATTAGTTCTGTTGCAGAGGTAGGGTGCGATCCAGTCTAGAGAAGTCCCCTCTATGCCGGCTTTGTGGAGTCTTTGTATCAGAGTGTCATATTCAAATATGTGTCAAAGGCAGCCGAGCGGTCCAAGAGACGTAGCGCAGCAACTCCGTTGCCGTCAACTGTGTTCTTCACGTCATCTCAGATGGCAAGGTGGGCAGATTCTATGTCTCATCCTGGACAGAATCCCATTTGGAAGTCTGAATGTATGGCATTCTCTTCAATGAACTGTGACATCTGAACTAAATCTGATCTTTCTATCAGTTTGCACAGGAAAAGTCCATTTGAAATCGGTCTGTAGTTGTCAGGGTTCAGCTGATCACAGTTTGTTTTCTTCAGTAATGGGCATATGTATGACTTTTTGAGTTCTTCTGGAAATATTCCGGTAGTTAAGGAGTTATTGATGATTCTCCTTACTGGAGTGGCAGCAGAGGTTGTTAGAAGAATTGTCTTGGAAGTTTGCAGTGGACACGGGTCAGAAGGGCTGCTGGCAGGCCTGCTTGCTTTGACCAGGTCCATAAATTATTTGTGTGAAATGTGTTTAAAGGATCGGAGAGGCTGGGTTAGAGTATTCTTGGATTATAGCTTTATAAAAGGGTTAGTGCTGAAGCTTTGTATCTGTTTTAAGTATGTGTCCAACGTGTCTGCTTTGTCCGTGTAATTGTTTGCCCGTTTTTCTGTGAACTCTTGAGAAATGGAATGAGCTGCTTCTAGGCAATTTGATTCATTGAGAATTATATAGAATTCTTTATTTGCACATTTAGCATTTTGAATTCGGTCTGAATAGTAATTTTTCTTTGCTTTTTTGATAGTGGACTGTTAATTTTCTGTAGGCGTAGTTTGTCTTGACATTTGTTTTAAACCAGGCACGTTGCAGCTTCCTAATATGTTGTTTTATCTCTTTTGTCTCTGTATTCCTCCAAGGTGATTGTTTTCTTTTGTTACTTTGTATGATTTTTTGTGGTATCAGGATATCAAAAGCTTTCTGTAGCCACTCATATAGCTTTTTAACAGAATTTATTGTTTCTAGATCTCTACTGTATGTTAGTTGTGTTTTTAAGCGTTCCAAATTGAGTTTGTTCCATGGCTCATAGGTGGATGCATGTAACGTGGTTTTAGGTGCGTTGCTTAGCGTTGTTTTATGTTGGAAAGGAAACAAATGGTGGTCTGACCATGTGACTGGAGTCAGCGTTTGAAAAGTAACTAGTTCTGTATTAGCAAAAATGACACCTAGGATGTGCCCAGTGATGTTTGTGGGTTTGTGGATGATCTGATGCAGATTCAGTGCTTCTAGGCCAGCGATAATTCTTTTTGGATGGGGCATATCTGGTCTGTAACCCAAATGTTGAGGTCACCCAGAACGCATAGGTTGGAGTGTAGTGTTAACAGGTTTGAATCAGTATCTAGAAGTGTGTCTGGGAAAGTTACCTTGCTAGGTGAAGGTCTGTAAAGGAGCAGGAAGTTACAGGAGGAAGACGGAGTAGGATTTATCTGGTGAAAAGGGCCTTACAATTTTTTATGCAGACGTTGTCAACTTTAGTGATACATATTGTTTGCCTGAACACAACAGCTGGGTCATCTCCTTTTTTGCCTATACGATTTTGGGTGATCGTTTGATAGCCTAGAGGAACGTCTTCATGCAGGACTGCAGCCATATCATCCTTAAACATGATTCAGTAATGAGTAAAATGTCTGATTTTGCATCAGTGAGAACGTCATTGATGTGATGTTTGTTCTTAGAGAGCAATTGAGCATTTTTAGTAGACAGTTTAGAGAATGTGCTTTGGAGATATTGCGACTTTGTTTTGTAGAGCAGTGGGCAGTATTTTGTAGGCTTGCAGCTGGTGAGTCCTTAGTGTTGGTATTAGAAATATGAGGATAGGAATCCTGTAGCTTTTCTGTATCGGGTTCTTCATCCAGCAGGCTAAGAAGGCATTTTGATGGGTCTGCGTGAGTAGGTGGTGGAGACTGTGTTTGAGAGTGAGTTGGTGTGCTGTGTTGTTTTTGTAGTGTAACCTTGTTGTGCAGTAGATATGGAGAAGTAAAATTGTGAGGTGTGGCACGTTGCTCATTTTGTTTGTCTGTTTAGGGCGGAAGGTGTATGAGTTAGGGTTGGCGTGAGACATGTGGGTCATGTAGTAAGGTTCAAAATTGTCTAGTGGATGACAGGCGGTTAAAAGAGAGTTGCTGTGATGCTGTATATGTGATGGGTGTGGTGGAAGAGCAAAGGCTTGGTATTGGAGTTTGTTCATTTGTGTAATTTGAAAGGTGGGTGTATGTTTGTAGCTAGTGATAGCTAGTATTTTGAGGTGTTGCACTTGAGAGATTTTGTTGTGCTGGTGTGCGTGATATTTTTTTGGAGGAGTAGTGAAAGGGGATGCTGATGTATTTGGTTTATGAGATGGATTTGTTAGTAAATTATTGTTTGTGAGTGAAAGTTGTAAGGTAAAGGGATGGTGATGTGTTTGTGAGTAGAGTGTATGTTGTTGTGTGTAAGTGGGGATGAAGTAGTGTTGCACAAGTTACTACTTGTGTAACGATATATCTGTAAGAGACATTAGTTAGTGATAGATTCCTTACCTTAGAATATCCCCAGGCGTCAGACTGGATCCGGAAAATTTTGCGTAGAAATACTCCTGCGTGCCGGCAGGCGTCGTCCGCGGCTCGGCGTCCGTCGTCTGCGTCGTTAGCGCCGGAATGGCATCGCCGGAGTACTTAGACGCCGCCCATGCGCGCTGACGTCAGTTCTGATACACAGCTTTTCCGCGCTAGATATGCAGAGCCATGATAGAACCAACACTGGTGCCATGAAACTAGGGCCCTGAAAGGGGATGACCTTAACCCTAGATATCGGTTCGCAGAACGGGGAGGATGGGTGGGTCGGTAAGGAATCTATCACTAACTAATGTCTCTTACAGATATATTGTTACACAAGTAGTAACTTGTGCATCTGAAAGAAACACGTTAGTGATAGATTCCTTACCTCAAATAGATACCCCAGCAATACCAACCCCGGTGGTGGGTCTGCGAACCAATAATCACATCAGAAAGTCCTGGAGGACGGAACGGCCAAAGAAGCCATCCCTCCGGGCTTGACTGTCCAGGCAGTAGTGTCTTGCAAACGTGTGCAGCGAGGCCCACGTAGCTGCCTGGCAAATGTCCTGCAAGGGCACTCCCCGGCCCAGGGCAGTTGTAGTCGCCGTGGCCAGGGTGGAATGAGCCCACAATCCAACAGGGGGCTCCTTTTTAGCCAAGGAGTAACATGCCTGGATACACAAGATGATCCACGAGAGATGGTCCGCTTGTGCACCGCTTTCCCCTTCTTAGCGCCCACGTAACCAACAAAGAGTTGGTCATCCACCCGGAACTGGCGTGTGTGGTCCAAATAGAATGAAAGCGCACGTTTTGGGTCCAGACGGTGGAGCCGCTCTTCCTCTTTAGAGGGATGCGGTGGCGGAAAGAAGGTGGACAAGGTGATAGACTGCCCGATATGGAAGGCCGTAACAACCTTGGGCAGGAAAGATGGCTTAGTACGCAACACAACCTTCTCCGGATGGACAAAAAGGAAAGGGGGTGTACATGAAAGAGCCTGGAGCTCACTCACTCTCCTGGCAGAGGTGATGGCAACCAGGAAAGCAGTCTTCAAAGTAAGAAGACGGAGAGGACAGTTGTGAAGTGGCTCAAAGGGAGCGCACATCAGAAACGTAAGAACAAGGTTCAAGTCCCACTGAGGCATCACAAACGGAACAGGAGGGAACGTGTGTGTGATGCCCTTCAGAAAGCGATTTACAATAGGGGACTTGAACAAAGAAGGTTGATGAGGCAGCCTTAGAAAGGCTGAAAGGGCAGAAAGGTAGCCGTTGATAGTGCCCAGAGCAGAGCCCTGCTGGGCAAGAGAAAGAAGGAAGAGAAGAACCTCAGAAAGATGGGCAGAAAGAGGATCCACAGCCTTTGCTGTGCACCATGCCACAAATCTGTTCCACCTGCAGGCGTATACCGACTTTGTGGAGGGATGCCTGGCTGCCAGAATGACATTACAGACTTCAGGAGGCAAGTCAAATGGCCTCAACTGTCGCCGCTCAATCTCCAAGCATGGAGGTAGAGACTGGACAGGTTCGGGTGGAGGACCGTCCCCTGCTGCTGCGACAGAATGTCCTCCTGAAGAGGCAGACGAACCGGGGGATCGACTGACAAACTGAGTAGCTCTGGATACCAGTACCTCCGTGCCCAGTCCGGAGCCACAAGGATGACCTGTGCCCGGTCGCGCTTGATCTTCTTCAGCACTCTGGGCAGAAGTGGTATAGGCGGAAAGGCGTACAACAGACCGCAACTCCACATGCGACGAAAAGCGTCGCCGAGCGAGTGCCGCCTTGGAAATTCCAACGCGCAGAACTGATGACATTGCGCGTTCTCTTCGGTGGTGAATAGATCTAACCAAGGCTCTCCCCATCGCTGAAAGATGCCTTGCGCCACGTCCGAGTTCAGACGCCATTCGTGATCCATCATCCACCGACGGCCGAGTTCGTCCGCCCTGGCGCTCAGAGAACCTGCCAGGTGTTGAACCACCAGGGTCACGCCCTGCTGTTCCAGCCACTGCCAGAGGCGCAGAGCCTCCTGGCAAAGGGTCCACGACCCCACCCCGCCCTGTTTGTTGCAGTACCACATGGCGGTGGTGTTGTCCGTGTACACCTGCACTACACTCCCCCGGACAGAGGGGAGGAATGCCTTCAGTGCTAGACGAATCGCCTGCAGCTCCAAAAGGTTGATATGGAGCCGGGACTCCGCTGGAGACCAGAGGCCTCTGATCTCCGCCTCTCCCATGTGGCCTCCCCAGCCCTGGAGGGACGCGTCCGTCACAACTACGTACTCCGGTTGGGGAAGGGAGAGGGATCTGCCGCTGACCCAATTGCGGTCCGTGAGCCACCACTGCAGCTGAAACTTCAGGTCCCACTGCAGAGCCCGCATCCGCCACCGAGCCTGATGCACCAGAAGGATGCAGGAGGCCATCAGCCCCAGAAGCCGCAGCGTCAACCTGACCGAGACCCGAGATAAAGGCCGAAAGAGTAGAATCAGAGCCTGTATATCCCGGACCCGCTGTTCGGGACGATAAACCCGAAACTGCGCCGAGTCGAGAACCTCTCCGATGAAGAGGAGCTTCTGAGAGGGGCATAGGTGTGACTTCGGCACATTGATGGAGAACCCCAGCTGATGAAGGAGGTCTGCCGTCGTCTGGAGGTGGCTGACGACTGTCTGGGGCGAGCCAGCCTTCAATAACCAGTCGTCGAGGTAGGGGAAGACTGAAACCCCTAACCTGCGAAGATGAGCTGCGACCACCGCCATCACCTTTGTGAACACCCGTGGGGCGCTGGTAAGGCCGAAGGGGAGCACGGTAAACTGAAAGTGCTCGTGGACAACCTTAAACCGGAGGTAGCGCCGGTGGGCCGTCAGGACGGGGATGTGGAAATAAGCGTCTTGCAAGTCCAACGCTACCATCCAGTCTTCTGGGTCCAGGGCAGCTAGGACCTGAGCCAGTGTCAGCATTTTGAACTTCTCCTTCCGGAGGAAGCCGTTGACGTTCTGTAGGTCCAAGATAGGGCGTAGGCCCCCTTTGCCCTTCTTGGGTACCAGAAAGTAGTGGGAGTAACAACCACACCCTACTTCTGGCCCAGGAACGCGCTCGATGCCCCCTTGGCCAAGAGGGCCGTAACTTCCTCCTGCAGAAGTCGCAAATGATCCCCCGATACTCAGTGGCATTGCGGTGGCATGGCTGGAGGGGACGCCTCGAAGGGGAGGGAGTAGCCCCTTCGGACGATTTGCAGCACCCACCCGTCCGACGTGACATTGCGCCAGTGGAAGAGATGATGGCGAACCCTGCCACCCACTGGCGTCACATGGGCCTGAAAACACGGACTAGGAAGGTTTTGAGGCAGGTGCTGTGGAGGGAGGTGTGGACTGGCCTCGCCGTTGTCCCCGACCGCCGTTACGGCGGTTTGCACGTCCGCCACCGCGCTGTTGAACATTCTGCGATGCGTGGCTGGCAGCTCGTGTGGGGGCGCCCCTTCCGTGGCCAGAAAGGAACGAAAGGCACCCGATTGCTGGCGTGGGGCCGAGAGGCCCAAGGACTTGGCCGTAGCCCTGGAGTCCTTAAAACGCTCAAGCGCATGGTCTGCCTTGTCGCCAAAGAGACGACGGCCATCGAACGGCATGTCCAGAAGAGTGGACTGGACATCGGCCGAAAAGTTGGCGGTCCTCAACCAGGCGTGGCGTTGAACCGAAACTGTCGTTGCCATCGCCCTGCCCAGTGAGTCCGTGGTATCCAGCCCACACCGGATGGAATATCGCGCTGCATCTCGACCCTCCGCAAGGACTTGGGTGAGTTTAGCCCAGACCTCCTCAGGGCATTGTGGCAGCACGTCCCGGAGCCGGGTGGTAGCGTCTGGCCACGTTCCTATCCACAGGCGGACCCGTGGTGGGCTAGGACCAAGTGCCCACAAGAACGTCACACGAGGCCTCATTAAACGGCAGCAGAGGCTCACTCGAGCTTGCCTGCGGTTTAAGGACCTCAGTGAGGAGGTTAGTCCTCACGGCCGCGACGAGGAGCTCAAGGTTTAAGGCCTTGGCTGCCCTCGTCAACACTACACTGTAAGCAGCCCCCTCCTCCGTAGCCACGGTTGGAGGGGAGACAAATCCAGTGTCTGGCGAAGTGTCAATACCACTGGCCTCCCCAAGCTCATATGTCCAGTCCTCTTGAGACTGGCAGTCCTCTGCCAGAGGGTCCGCAGACCCCTCCCAATCACCCTCGTCACCCATCTCCTGTAGAACAGGGTCAACAGACGGGGCCTCCTCATGGAAATAAAAATCTCCAAAGGCCGTCAGAAGCGGCGCCCAGCGGCGTCGCTCCGGTGCCAGAGTCGGACCGAAGGGAACATTGGGGACGGCGTCCACAGGGGGCGCCGGGGGTGACACCCGCGGGGCCGGTGCTGGTGAGGTCGTGAGGTCGACCGGCGACGACCCGGATCCGGAAGCGGATACGGTGAGGTCCTGCGGCACCGGGACCGAAGTCGCCGGCGGCGCCGGGGCCGAAGCACCCGGCGGCGTCGGGGCCGAAGCACCCGACCCGCTAGGACCTCCAGCCGGGGCCATTGGGCCCGAAGGTGCCACGGGACCCGGCTGAGGAGGGAGGGACCTCATGGCAATGAGGTACCGCTCGACCTCCTCTGGCGTTGCGTCATGCCCAGGGACCCGAAGGTGTGGGGCAGGTGGTGACGCCTGCGACTCAGTCGGAGCCGCGTGGGTGGTGTCACCCGAACCCCCAGCCGCATCGCATGAGCGTCGGGGTGGGTCGGAGGAACGATGACGCCTCTCCGACCTCTCATGCCTCTTACCTGAGGACTTGGATCCCGATGACCGATGTCCACTCCCGGAGCTGCGAGGACTCCGACCCCGCGACCGGTCCCTCGACCTCCCGTGGGACTGGGACCTTGAGTGGCACGGGGCCGACTGCCGGAGCTCGAGCCGCTTGCGGGACCGCTCCCGCCTAGCTTTCGAAGTCAGGGCCCGGCAGTCGGAGCAGGTACGGTCGTCGTGGTTGAGGCCTAAACACTTCAGGCACCGGCGATGGGGGTCGGTAACCGACATCAGTCGGTCGCACTTGGAACAGGGTTTGAACCCGGGCATCCCTACCAGCACAGTCGGAGTTGAAGACTCGAGTAGAGAAATGATCAAAAAGATCAAAAGGTTTAGTCAAAAAAGACTAAGGGGTAGAGCTTCTCCGGATCTGCGCTAGCTCGCGCGGAAAAAATAAGAACGGACGTCAGCGCGCATGGGCGGCGTCTAAGTACTCCGACGACGTCATTCCGGCGCTAACGACGCCGACAACGGACGCGGACGATGCCTGCCGGGTATTGCTACGCAAAATTTTCCGGATCCAGTCTGACGCCTGGGGATATTCTAAGGTAAGGAATCTATCACTAACGTGTCTCTTTCAGATGTGAGTGTCTTAGACTGCAAGAGGTAATATGTGTGGTGTAGTGGGGTGTAGATGTGTGGTTGTTTTATTGTGGTTGAAAGAAGAGGAGAGTGTTGGTCGGAGAAAGGGTGGAAGGCTGAATATAGGTTTGTTAGTGACAAAAATTGGTCTGATCTTTATAATTAGAGCAGGGAGTGTGTATCTGGTTGGGATATAGTACAGTGTGGTGTGCAATTGGGTTGTGTTAGTGATGAGTGGATTGCTAATGGTTTAGGATAGAGTTGTGTAATGTTTAGAGGTGATGGTGAAAGTGTGTGGTAGTTAGGATAGAAGGGTGTATAGGTGTGGTTTGTGAGGTTTTGTTGTGAGTGCTGAGGCATTGAATTGTGCATAGTGTTAGTTTGTAGTATATTTGGCGTGAGTGTGTTACTCTGTTGGTGGATGTGGGTGGTGTTGGGTAGGTGCTGGTGTATGTAAAAATGGGCAGCATGTCTGGCCCTAGTCACAACCAGTCTTGAACAGGCTCAAACAGGCACTCACACTTGTCCTCTCCTCCCTTAGCCTTGACACCTGGGATGAGATGCCCTTAAGCCCTGGCCTTAAATAGCCCTAGTAATAAGGTGACCCCTTTGACCAGTGGGAGCCCTAACCAATCAGAACAATAGCCCTAAACCCTAGAACCAATAGGACACCAAGCCCTTACAACCAATAATAGCCCTGGTCCAAGCACTCGATCAGGCACAACAGAATAAGCCCTATATCCATTAGAAAGCCTAACCCTAGCCCTAGTCCCAACCCTAGACCCAACAACCAATCACACTGGAAATCCTAAGCCTTACATCCAAAAGAACGCCCAGTCCCAGGAACCAATCCGAAACCCTAAACCTATCCACTAATCAGATCACTAACCCTAAGCCCTACATGAATAGAATCACTGACCCAGAAACCAAGCAGAACCCTCAAATAACCAGACAATGAGAACACTAACCCTTAACCAATAGAAACACCAGATGCAACCACCAATCAGTGCACACATGTACCATCCAATAGCAGACTATATAAGGTCCCTGCGATCTCGGTCAAGGTTTGCTAGCCAGGGAGTTGGAAGCTGTTTGTCTATTAAGAATCTCCTAGGAGACAAACAGGCTAAATCTACACTTTGGATTTCTGCAGGTAAGGGCCTAACAAACTTTGTCCTCTAACAATACTGTTTGTATAAAACCTTACTCACTCTCTTAGCCAAAAAACGAGTGCACAATCCCTACAAAACACAGCTTCAACAGCTCACAGCAGATTACTGCTGTCTCAGAGCACCCTCTGTTCACTCTCTGATGTAGAATATACCTGTTGCTAAGGGGGAAAGGGGAGGGGTCTGGTTTCATTCACTTGCTAACATAAAATGGAAGCTGGGGGTAGATTTCTTAACATTCAGGTTGGAGCACAGAGCAAGGGAGAAATTAGGAGGGAAAGACAAGTAGTCACAGGGAATGTGAGGAAAAAAACAACAGATTTTGGACTGCAAATCCCACAATTCAACAGATTAAATGAGACAGTCATGGGCAAGTAAAAACCACAAGTTTCTACAGAAAACAGGTGAGACTGATGCAATCACAGGCAGGTTAAAAACTTCAATTTTTTTTATAAAATATTTTTATTGAGCATTTCAACAAAATACGGGTACAGTAAGGCTGAAAGAGGCCGCTGTGCAGCCCAATGGATGACAGGCAAGACAATGTGGCGAGAGGGCGTCCACTGTGGATCACGACATGCAAGATCATGGTTATACACAGCAAGTCGCCTACAACCCAGCATGGGCCGACCGCGTCAAAAACACAGTAAGGCTTGGGAGCGACCCCCTTTACTACCGGCTCCAACATGGGCGTGTGCCTAGATCCCTTGACAGTGTCAAGTGGCCTGTTGCCGTCCCATCCGCAGACCAGCACCGTCCCATCGCCAATGCGCTCCTCAGACCGCTAAAGGTGCAACGTACCTCTGTCTTCTGACACAAACAGTAAGAAGAAACCCCGACCCCCCCCAACAATCCCCAACCTATCCTATACCCTACGAACAACACCCCTTCCCCCCCCCACCCACCCAGCTCCCCTCGCCCTTCCCAGTTCCCTCCCCGTATGGTCCATGGTCCCCCTAACATCCCCTCGGTCCCTGCCGTCCTACTGGGCGGGCCCTGATTCTTTCCTCTCCATTTCAGTATCTGTCAATCTCAACAATCTGAGGTATCTCGGGCAGGTTACCTCTACAAACTCGGAAGACAAGAGGGCTAGAAATGGCTTCCACAGCTCAGCGTATCTGGCCCCTTCCCCTGCTTTGGACAATGTGAGCCTTTCCATGCCCAGGACCATCCACAGACGGTGGAGTCAACCCCGATGCGTAGGAATCTGCGCTGATTGCCAATGCGCCACAATGTTCTGTATCGCTGACCCTAGAGCAATGGCGATCAGGCGACCTCTCCGTGATCTTAACGGGTAGGTCAGCGCGTTAGGCAGCCCCAGAATGACATATGAGGGAAAGCGCGGGATTTCCGTATCGAAGTGGGCATCCACCTCGTTTAAGACCTGGCGCCAGTATTCTTGTAGAAATTCGCACTCCCAAAGTATGTGTACTAAAGTGGCCACTTGACCACAACCCCTCCAGCATAGGGGATCCTTGCCACTGTCCATCTCATATAGGTGCTCCGGGGTATAGTACCAATAGGTCGCCACTTTTGTAAGAGTGTCTGTGAGCCCCAAATGGTACGCAGAGTGTTGCGCTCTATAGTATATTCCCTCCCATTCTTTATGTGTAAGGGATCTCCCCAACTCCCGCCCCCAACGCACCCTACTCGCGCTGTAGGTGTAGCTGTGTTTGTGCATGAGCATTTTATAGAGATCCGAGATTAACTGCTTGTCTGTCGTGCGAGTGATCAGCCAGCACTCAAAATCCGTCAGACGCCTGTCCGCCACCGCTCTCACCGTGGTATGAAGCGCCCAATGTCTGACCTGGAAGTATCTGAGCCTCTCGGATTCCGGTAGGCCGAACTCCTGACGGAACTGTGGGAAGGGGATTGCTCCCTCTGGGCCATAAATATGGCAGAGAGCGCGGCAGCCGGCTGGTTTCCAGCGTTCGAAAGCTTTCCAGTCCAGTCCCAGTTGAAAATCGGGGTTCTCAAGGATGGGGGTGAGGGGCGACGGCAGGGTGGTAAGGCCCAGCGGAACCCCCACCCGGTCCCAGATCTCCAGCGGGACACGTGTGATGAAAGACGCGTAGAGGTTAGGGGGCCTATGTTCTCGGCGCATGAAGGGAATTTCTTGCAGGGTCCTCCCCGCGATCGCCTGGTCTTGAAACAACCAATGTTTCCCAGATTCCCATCGGGCCCATTCTGCCAGAAAGCGTAACTGTGTTGCTTGAAAGTATGTAGCTAGGTTCGGGATCCCAATTCCTCCCTGCTCCGGCACAACCATCGCTATTTGCGACTTCAAACGGGGCTTCCTCCCGTTCCATATGAACTGCGAGAGCTCTGACTGCATCAGTTTAATCCAGCCTTTGGGCGGAGTGAGGGGTATAGTGCGAAAGAGGTAAAGTATTTGAGGAAGAATCGTCATTTTGACAGCCGCCACCCTGCCGAGCCATGACAGCGGATAGTATTTCCATTGTCCCAGCTCGCGTCTGATTTTCTGTCTTAGTTGGGAGTAATTAATATCCACAGTGGTCTGTAGAGAAGGGGCAAGCTGTATCACGAGATACGGGACCGCCTCCGAGGCCCACTGCAGAGGGAACGTGTGGATGGCTCCAGTGACAAGTCTAGGGCCACCGACTTGGCCATATTGACTTTAAAGCCCGATACCCGGCCGAACCGAGCAAGATCGTCAAGGCAGGCAGGGAGTGAGGTCCGGGGGTCGGCAAGGGACAGCAGGACGTCGTCAGCATATAGGCTTATGGTGTGAACGTCGCCCCCAACCTTGATCCCCTGGACCAGTAGGGGGGATAACGGACATCCCTGTCGGGTGCCCCGTTCGATCTTGAACCGCGGAGACGAATAGCCATTAACCCGGACCGCAGCAGAAGGAAATTTATAGCAATTCAACACTCTGATACGGAATTTGGGTCCCATGCCGGCCTTCACTAACACTCTCTCCAAGTAGGGCCAGTGCACCCTATCAAATGCCTTCTCGGCATCGATAGCCAACATCATGTACTCACCCCGCGTGCGGGCAGCCTTCTCTAGGAGGTGGAGGGCCCTCTTGGTGTTATCAGAGGTCTGTCGCTCCGGGATGATTCCAGACTGATCTGGATCAATCAGTCCTCCCATGTATGGACCTAGTCTGGAGGCGAGGATCCCCGTATAGAGCTTGAGGTTCACATTTAAGAGAGAGAAAGGCCTATATGCTCCACAATCCGTGCGGTCTTTGCCCGGTTTAGGTATGACCGCAATGGAGGCCTCAAGTAGGTCTCTCGGGATCGCCCCTTCCTCCGCGAAAGAGGTAAAGAGTTTGGCAAGCAGTGAGGCCAACTGGGCACAGAGGTTTTATAAAAGCTCGCTGGAAACCCATCTGGGCCCGGAGCTTTGCCCAGTTTGAGTCGGGAAATAGCCGAGATTACCTCCTCCGGGCGAATGTCTTTCTCTAGACAGTCAGTCTGGTCCTGTGTCAGAACCGACAGTGGGATCGATGCCAAGATATCGATTTCCGCCTCTGGGTCCGGTGGGGCAGCCGCATATAGTTCGGCATAAAAGTCACTGAAGGCCCCAGCTATAGCCCTTTCCCCAGTGACAGGTAGACCATCCTTCCCCCTCAATTCCTGAACTTCCCGCTTCTGAGTAACCGCGCGCAACTTGTGCGCCAGTAGGCGCCCGCATCTGTCCCCCCCTGTATAATATGCCTGTTTTAATCGTAAGGCAGCGTATTCCGCCCTGTCTAGATCCAGGGCTGCAAGCTGCTGACGAGCTGCTTTCAATTGACGCCATATTCTTGGGGCCCCCGTCCTCCTATGAATCTGCTCTAATTCCCTGGTCTTCTGGGTGAGCTTGTCCCTTTTGGCCTGACGTTCCGCATTTTCCGCCGTCGAGACAGAGATAAATTCTCCTCTCAGGACCGCCTTTAACGCTGCCCACTGCGTCGCCAGCGTGGTGTCATCATTGCTGTTACCTCGAAACCGGGCCGGTCCTCGGATGCTTGTTTCCGTTCTGGGAAGGACATGGCTTTTGTAGTTCGGACTGGACTGTTCCCATGGGGCACAGGGTCAGCGCTGATTTGCATATCGCCATTGTCTAACCCAGGGTGGTGTGGAGTGGAAAAACGATGGATTTGGGCCCAGATCTTTGGACTGGGGTGAATGTGTGACATTGATCCACATTCTGTCCATCATTGTTGTGTTTGCAGTTACCGCTCTAAGTGTACTGGGGATGCTCAGACGTGAGTCCCAGGCACTCCACACCACTGGAATCAAGCTAGCCGGGCTGATGAGAGGTGTTACCTCGAAACCGGGCCGGTCCTCGGATGCTTGTTTCCGTTCTGGGAAGGACATGGCTTTTGTAGTTCGGACTGGACTGTTCCCATGGGGCACAGGGTCAGCGCTGATTTGCATATCGCCATTGTCTAACCCAGGGTGGTGTGGAGTGGAAAAACGATGGATTTGGGCCCAGATCTTTGGACTGGGGTGAATGTGTGACATTGATCCACATTCTGTCCATCATTGTTGTGTTTGCAGTTACCGCTCTAAGTGTACTGGGGATGCTCAGACGTGAGTCCCAGGCACTCCACACCACTGGAATCAAGCTAGCCGGGCTGATGAGAGGTGTTACCTCGAAACCGGGCCGGTCCTCGGATGCTTGTTTCCGTTCTGGGAAGGACATGGCTTTTGTAGTTCGGACTGGACTGTTCCCATGGGGCACAGGGTCAGCACTGATTTGCATATCGCCATTGTCTAACCCAGGGTGGTGTGGAGTGGAAAAACGATGGATTTGGGCCCAGATCTTTGGACTGGGGTGAATGTGTGACATTGATCCACATTCTGTCCATCATTGTTGTGTTTGCAGTTACCGCTCTAAGTGTACTGGGGATGCTCAGACGTGAGTCCCAGGCACTCCACACCACTGGAATCAAGCTAGCCGGGCTGATGAGAGGTGTTACCTCGAAACCGGGCCGGTCCTCGGATGCTTGTTTCCGTTCTGGGAAGGACATGGCTTTTGTAGTTCGGACTGGACTGTTCCCATGGGGCACAGGGTCAGCGCTGATTTGCATATCGCCATTGTCTAACCCAGGGTGGTGTGGAGTGGAAAAACGATGGATTTGGGCCCAGATCTTTGGACTGGGGTGAATGTGTGACATTGATCCACATTCTGTCCATCATTGTTGTGTTTGCAGTTACCGCTCTAAGTGTACTGGGGATGCTCAGACGTGAGTCCCAGGCACTCCACACCACTGGAATCAAGCTAGCCGGGCTGATGAGGTGTTACCTCGAAACCGGGCCGGTCCTCGGATGCTTGTTTCCGTTCTGGGAAGGACATGGCTTTTGTAGTTCGGACTGGACTGTTCCCATGGGGCACAGGGTCAGCGCTGATTTGCATATCGCCATTGTCTAACCCAGGGTGGTGTGGAGTGGAAAAACGATGGATTTGGGCCCAGATCTTTGGACTGGGGTGAATGTGTGACATTGATCCACATTCTGTCCATCATTGTTGTGTTTGCAGTTACCGCTCTAAGTGTACTGGGGATGCTCAGACGTGAGTCCCAGGCACTCCACACCACTGGAATCAAGCTAGCCGGGCTGATGAGAGGTGTTACCTCGAAACCGGGCCGGTCCTCGGATGCTTGTTTCCGTTCTGGGGAGGACATGGCTTTTGTAGTTCGGACTGGACTGTTCCCATGGGGCACAGGGTCAGCGCTGATTTGCATATCGCCATTGTCTAACCCAGGGTGGTGTGGAGTGGAAAAACGATGGATTTGGGCCCAGATCTTTGGACTGGGGTGAATGTGTGACATTGATCCACATTCTGTCCATCATTGTTGTGTTTGCAGTTATGGGAAAGGTAGTCCACTATTGCCCCCTGGATTTTGGTGACCGCCTCTTTCTTATGCAGTAATGATTCCCGTAGTCGCCATACTCTGTTGCAGCGCGGTGCCGTCGGCCCGGAGAGGGTGACCGTGACCGGCGCATGGTCGGAAAGGGAGGCCGTACCAATGTCGACGCTGGTGACAAGAGACCGCGTAGCCGTGGAGACAAGCAGATAATCTAGGCGCGCATATGTTTTGTGTGCAGCTGAAAAGTATGTATAGTCCTTCTCCCCAGGGTGGAGCTCGCGCCACAGATCCACTAATCACAGGTCCCGCACTCTGGCCAGGCCCGCCGCTGATAGCGCTCCTACCTGATGTGCGCGCTGACAGGACCTATCTAGCAAGTTATCAAAAACTAAGTTCAAATCCCCTCCCAGCAAAAGATGGCGGTCTGTTGTGTCAGTAGTGTCAGTGAGCGCCTTATGCAGGAATTTTCCTTGGCCTTCATTAGGCCCATAAATCGAGCCAATCGTATAGATCAGGTCTCCTAATGCGAACCTGTAGACCAAAAGTCGACCTTTGATTTCAGCAAGTTTGCCCAGCACCTTACCCTTAAACTTTCGCGCCACCAGAATTGCTACTCCCGCCTTTTTATCCGGGCTAGAGGAGAAGAATTGAAGGGGGAATCTACCAGACTGAAGGCGGTGGCAGTCCTTGGCTAATAGGTGTGTTTCCTGTAAAAGGCAGATGTCTGCCTGGGACTGCTCTAGGAGCAGCAGTACTGCCTTGCATTTCACTGGGTTGTTCAGCACTCTCACGTTCAAAGTGAGAATTACCAAGTCACTCACTGCCATCTAGGGAATTGTGTCCACCAAGCTGCCATGGAGTCGGGCCCAGGTAGTCCCACCCGGGGAGCCCAGTACCTCCTCTCTCCCCCAATAACCAAACCTTCGTGATATCGACCGCTCCACTCTCCGCCCAGACTATGGACCCAGAGCCCTCCCCAACCCACTTCACCCACCCAACCCCAACCCCGGCAAACCAATCCGAACCCCCCCCCGCCCCCAACTCTGGAAAATGGAAAATCAACTTGTCTATTGTCCACACTTGTCGGTTCAGCGTGGAGAACAGTGTGGGGGAATGTGTCCGGATCATTGTCTCCCCCCGCCGCCGACTCTTTACATCTCCTCTCCACCGCTCATAGGGACGCCTCGAAGCATCGTGTTTAAACTTCATCCGGTGTCGGTTGCCGCCTGTTCCATCGCCGCCGTCTCCACCGCCGATCGCTGACCCTCCTTGATCTCCCCCGGGGGAGGGCGTCTCGGCCTACGCCTCCTCCGTTGCTGCCGCCACTGCCCGGCGGCATCCGCCCCCGAGGCCCCCCGGCGGGCGGGCCCTCCTCCTCCTTCGGCTCCTCGATGCCCAGTAGGTGGCAGGCGTCCCTGAGTGACCGCAACTGGCACACCTTGTTGTCCCACTTGAACACCAGTCGGAAGGGGTGACACCAACTGTACGAGATGTTGCGTCGTCTCAGCTCGGCGGTGACCGGCCTGAAGGACCTACGCTTTTCCAACGTGATGGCCGCCAAGTCCTGGTACAGGGCCGGAGAGTGGCCACCAAAGGAAATGGTTCCCATCTGTCGGGCTTTGCTGAGGATCTCCTCTCTGGTGCGAAAGTCCTGGACGCAGACCAATATATCAGCCGTTAGTGCCGAGGTGGCCCTGGGCGGACCGGTCCGGTGGGCTCTATCAATGCGCAAGGACGAGTCTGCCGGCCTTCCCAGGATATGATTGAATAGGCCTTGTGTAAAGTGGAAAAGGTCCTCTATGTCGGGAGACTGTTTCACCCCTCGGATCCTAATATTATGCCGCCGAGAGCGGTTTTCCAAGTCTTCAACGTGGAACTGGAGGTCCACCTGCTGATCATGTATGCGGATGATCTCTTGTTGCAGAGCCTCAATCTCCAAATCACAGCCATCGCTTTTAGTCTCTAATTCTGCCACTCTTTCCCCTATAGCATCCGTGTCACGGCGGACCTCTCTAATCTCCTCCTGTAGTTCTGTTTTCAGGGCACGGATGTCTTCTCGCAGGCCACTGAAGAGGGACTCCAAGAAAGTCTTAGTAATAGGCTCCTCGGCGCTCGGCGTTCCGGTGTTGGGGGTGCTGGCCGCCATTTTGCCGGGTCCTGCCTTCTGTCCCGACGTATTGGGTTCCGCTCGCTTCCCCGCCGTGGTTGGGGTGAACAGTTCTTTTATGGTTCTGTCCTTGCGCACTCTCGCCGTGGACATGTCCCTCAGGCCCCGCAGCCAGGCAGCGGTCAGCGTAGCCCGGCGAAGCGGTGTTGGTCCCCGAGTGCGTATGGGACCCCGGCTCCCCAACCAGGCGCGAAGCCGTCAGCGACCGCACAATGAGCCCCTCCGAGGGACCCGCCGGTGTTTCTCCAGCCCCTTCAGGGGGTTGCCGACCTCGGCTCTACTCCCCCTATCAGGCCCTCGCCTCGCTATCCGACCACTCACTCCTGGCGTTCAGGTGCAGCTCCAGTTACCAGATGCGACCCAGGCCCCCGGCTCCCTATGGGTGCGCCACCATGGGTTTGCAGTGCACGTCCACCACTTCAATGCACAAGCCCGCTCTTTCCCGGTGCTGTGACAGGGCCAGTCTCTACCTCCGCCAGGCAACCACCTCGCCTTTCAAGATGGCGGCCGCTAGGTCTCGGCACTCTGACCACCCCGGTCCAATGGCTGCTCCTCAGGGCCCGCAATAGACCTGTCGACTCCCCGAGGCTAACTCCCTGCCCGGCCCGCTTCTCTGCGTTCCCTCAGGGCGGGGCAATGTCTTGCAGCAGCGCCGCACCGGTACCGCAGGCAGTGCGGCCGTGTAGCGCTCGATGGGCAACCCTCCGCTCCTCACCTCCGTATGCGGTCCGCCGAGCCCAAGGTCCGGGCGCTGGGCGACCGCTCTCCAGTCTGCGGGCCTCCCGCACAGGGCACACTCGGTCCTCTATCCGAACGGCCCAAGCCGCCGCCCCTTCTCTCAAAGCCGGCGGTAGCAGGTCCGCAGCAGCCCCCGGGTGAGAAGCTCCCGGGAGCCTCGCGCGAAGCCGCGAGGGTCGGGGCATTGGTGACGGGTCCGGCCCTCGCGGCTTCGGACGCGCTCAGGACGGCTGCACTCTTCCGCCTGCCTCGGCCCTGCCTCTCCGTCACGGGCCTCACTAGGCCGCACCAGGCCGCTCTCGGGCGGGCCGTTTCCGTGTCTCTCGGGCCTCGTAGCAATCCGTGGGGGACTCCTCCGACACGAGGCATGTCAGGGCGGCAAGCGCACTCCGGTTGAGCCCAAATACGGGCGAGGAGGTGCTGTGTGAGTCGCTATGCTATCGGCCGGCGGCGGGAGCTCCGAGAAGCACGTCCGTTCACACCGCCATCTTGGCCACGCCCCAAAACTTCAATTTTTAAACAGTAACAACCACAAGCAATACAGTTACAAATGATGGAATCACAGGTAAGGCAAATCGCTTTTTAAATTTTAGGAAAGAGGCAGCTCTAGTCTGCTTCCTTACCACAGTCTGGTCCTTGGTTCTCTGCAATCTGGGGCCCAGGAAAACTGCAGCTCACAAAATGGAGATTATATTTTTGGGGTTTACCTAGCAAAACCTTAACGGGCCTGGGCAGGTGTGAAAGGAGGGCTAAGGGTTGCCTGGTAGCTGCAGAGCCAATCAGGAAGCTTAGGCTTCTGCCCAGGGGGGCTGGGAAGCTGCTACTCTATTAAGAATCTACTAGGAGACAGACAGGCTCAAACCACATTTTGGACTTCTGCAGGTAAGGCCATGTTTTAAACAAAAATGTCTGTATCCTCAGAATTCTGATGTTTGGAGAAAAACAGCAGGATTACCAAAATATACTTAAACCTGGAGTGTAGGAAAGACTATTACTATTACGATTAACTTGGTGCTAGGGGCACTGCATCTAAGACTGTGATCTATTACCCATGTAGAGGCATCCCATATAGAGGGAGGTGCTCACTGCTAGTAATCACACAAATGGTGGCCACTAATGAAATCTCTTCTGATGTGGTTATTACTACATCTATAATATTAATAATAGCTTGGGAGACTTTTGTTGAACACAAGTGACTCTTATTGCAGAGAAGGTTGGAGACCCCTGGTGTATATAAATGAAAAAACAAAGTGTACAATTTAAAATTTTAAAACGTTTTGTATATGTGAAGGAATCTGAAATTGGGAGCTAGAAATTGAGTGAGCATACTCAGATTGATTCGTGGGAGCAGTGCAAGTGCATCAAAAAGAATATAGTATGGACAAGTATTGGCCACAATCTAATTTAGAACAGCTTCGACCTTCCCATTAAAATTAAAATTGTGATTGCTTTATATTTGCTTGTGAATTGAATCAAATACCTAATAATGTGTGTACTTGTTTGATTAATCTTTTTTTCTGTATATTTAGTGTTTTGTTTTGTAGTTCAAATCATCGAAAATGTTTAGGTGGGGGGGGGGGCTAGGTGGCGCCAAACCAAGATGGCCGCACTGTAGTGAGGCTCTTGTCAGATCGAGCCTTTGACTCATCCTCCAGACCATCCTGACCGGGAAAAACTGCCCAGACACCTCGGAACTGGGATCGTGACAGCCCCCTGATCTCAGCGGTGGTAAAATCGTGCAAAACGCCTGAGCGGAAGCAGAGACATCGGCCTGTTTCCTGGGGGCGGACTGCAGTGCTGGACCGCGATCTGCCGACTGGTCGGCTCGGCGCGCCAGTAAACTCCGGGGCTCTGAGGCCTAGTCGAGACTGCGCTCCCAGCTACTCACGGACACTACTGGCACTGTTGGACTCCCTGAGGGAACTACATCGCAGCGAGAAAACCCCTGTGTTTGCAAGGTGAGCCCTGCCTGGGAAGAGGCGATAAACTTACAGCGCGAATTTCAAACCCCTTGGCGGGAACTGCTGCAAGGCCTACCCGACCCGACACCGGGAATATATACCGGCCGGCGCCCTGCCGCACAGTCAATGACATTGCCTGCCATATCGATCCCAAACACCCTAGCTGACTGCGCCCGGATGCCAGGCCCGTCCGCTTCTTAGCCGCGGCCTCCCCGCAGCGCACCAGTCACGAGAAGCGGCCTGTACACTACCCTGAGGCCCGACACTCTGTCGCTAATGATGTCGGGGCCTACCCGCCCTTCAGCTGCGGCCTTCCCGCCTCCCAACAACTGCTGGCGTATACTCACCTGCTCATCCTGTGACCAGGGGGCCTAAGGCTTGACCCGTCGAGAGGAGACAGCACCTGCAACCGGGACGACGGATCCGGTGGGCGGAGGGTGCGAGTGCGGCCTGGCGGACATTGGGTACTGCCCCCCCACTAACTCGAGGTGCCGAGCCTGCTCCATGACATATCATTCCGGGTGCTGAGCTGGCCGGATAGCACCGCGGCCCCAATTGAAAACCGATTGCTGCGCACCTCTGGCACGGCTTACCTCCTCACCTCTGGGGCCTGTCTGGTGGGCCTTGAAACTACTTCTCCTCCCAACGACATACAGCAGCGCGTGTCCCTTGAAGGGTTAAACCCAGAGCCCGGTCTGCCTTCTGTCCTTCTGCCTGGACAAGTGTTGTAAAGGGGTACCCGCAGGCCACAGACAGCTGGTGCATAAGCCGCCCCTGATGGCCTGAGGGCTTAACAGAGAGACGCTGAAGCCACGGATTGCCGGTGGCTGCAACAAACAGCAGAATCACTTCCCCCCCCCCCCATGTAAGCATCGCCTCATGCCAGATGTGACATTACCTTCCCTTCTGTGACCATTGGCTGCCTCCGTGACCTGGAGGATACTGACTGCACCCTGCCTTAGCTCACAGCGAAAAGTGTTATCACACGCCACATTTGGGATCGCGGCCTTTCCCTGCCCGGTTTACAGCCAGAGGGGACGACCGGACTGACCTGTTGTGTCCGCCTGCATATCTGCGATTGCTGCCACTAACTGCGCCAAAAGGGGCACTCCAGACGCCCTAAGCTCCACGTGCAGGTGAGGCCTGTGCCCACTCTCGCAAGAAGTGCAGTGGCCGCAATACCAACCTGCCCCAACAATTCTCGGGTCGCTGGACCAACAGCTTCCTCACTACACCCTGGCCTCGGCCGCCACATCGGCCTCGTGAACGCCAAGACGCGACATCGGGCGCAGCGATGCCAAACAATCTAAGATACCATTTGAGACTAAAAGACACCCCAAAAGTACACAAGACCCGGAGGGCAGTCCCGGTGCCCGTGGTCCCCCAGACGAGGACTGGAAAACCTTGCTGATTAGCATGCAACAAAGTCTGTCAAATATTGACTCCAAGATTGACAACATCAACACTCGCATGGATAGCGTGGTCACAAAGCTGGAAAGCCACGACACCAGAATCAACGATGCGGAGGACAGGATCTCTGTACTGGAAGATGGGGCCACCTCGAACAGCAGACATGTGTCCCAAATGGACAGGCTCCTAAAAGTCATTGCCGAGAAGAACGAGGATTTGGAAGCGAGGTCCCGCCGCAACAACATTCGCATCATGGGTCTGGCGGAGACCACAAACACAGGGAGAATGGAGGTATTTATCGAAAATCTGGTCACCGAACTCTTTGGTAAGGAATCGTTCTCCCCGCACCTAATAGTTGAGCGAGCCCACAGGTCCCTAGCCGCGCGCCCTAAGCCAGGGGCCCTTCCGCGCCCCATCATCGCGAGATTCCTAAACTATAGGGACCGGGACGCGGTGCTTAGACGGGCAAGAGAGATCGGCACTGTAGGATACTGCAATACTACGCTCTCCTTCTTCCCTGACTTCACCCCGGCGGTACAGGAGGCTAGAAAGAAATTCGCAGGAGTGAAGAAAAAACTTCAGGAACAAGAGATGCCATACGCCATGCTATACCCGGCGAAACTAAAAATCTCCTACCAAGGCAAACAACTCTTCTTTCAAAATCCTCAACAGGTGGAAGATTTCCTCAAGCAGCACAAGAAAGACAAGGATAGGGGAAGTGCTGAAAGACAACGCTCCAGATCCACATCGCCTATGAACCACCAAGACTGAACTGTAGCCGTGGCGTCTGTCACATCCAAGATGAGTATGAACAAACACGACTTCAGTAACCCGGTGAGGTGCATTTTCAAGTAATTGTATGACCCGGTTTAAATAACTTCTGGTGCTCGATCACCCACCTCCGTCCCACGTAGTGAGTCCAGGGACATACCTGGCTCCGAGTGGGTGCAAGTAGGGAGGTGGATGACAGGTTGGGCGCCCCCTAGAACTGACCCCCGATGGGCGAACCCCCAAATACCCCTTCTGCTAGCAGAATAGGGGAGACTTTGTCTTTACTTCTGTTTCTAAGTTGGGGAGAGGGAGGGATGACTTTGGGGGGGTGGGTTCTGAATACCCGGTGGGTTGGGGTTGCCGGTGTGGGTGGGGAAATGTTCCAACATGTTGCATACTTGGACGGACTATTTGACAGTCATTCTATTTGTTGGGCATGCCAAAGTAGAAGTTCGGGATCATATCACACATCTGCTGCCGTACGTTATACACACATGGATGTTGTAGACCCTTGGTATATATATTTTCTGATTGTAACATGGGGGGTTTAACTGAAACGCAACCAGCCTCGCAGTTCAAAGTGGTCTCCTGGAATATACGTGGGTTGAATAACCCGAGGAAGAAGAGACAGCATTTGGGTTATCTGGACAGACATGGGATATCCATTGCCATGCTGCAAGAGACACATTTAATCCCACATGGGTCCCCTCCATTCGCTTCAAAGTGGTCCTCGTGCAGGGTGTTTTCATCCTACTCTAACTATGCGAGAGGGGTAGCAATTCTGGTTAGGCGAGGGACTAATTTTACTCCTGCTGGGACTGAGATAGACTCTGAAGGGCGTTACTGTATGATATGGGGGAAACTTCACGCACATACGATATTGTTTGCATGTTATTATGGTCCTAACATCGATGATCCGAATGTTCTTTTCACACTGTGGGGGAAAATACAGGCCTTGGGAATTGCTCACGTGATACTGGGAGGGGACTTCAACACTGCCTTAATTCCTGGGATGGACAGGTCATGTCCGCAAGCCTCTCACCACACGAATACTCAACGTTCACTGTTGGGAATAGTGAATGACCACCACTTGGTAGATGCGTGGCGACACCTACACCCCTCTGCCAGGCAAGGCACTCATCACTCAGCTTTCCATTCCACATGGGCCCGATTAGACTATATATTCTTGTCAGCAGGACTGGCCCCATGGTTAATCAGAGCACAACACTTGGCGAGAACGTTCTCTGACCACTCGCCAGTCCTTCTTTCCCTGCAGGTGCCCCTCATCATAGCCCCTTACCTAAACTGGCGCCTTAACCCCGCGCACCTTACTGATACTGCCTTTGCTGCTGAACTAGAGCAAGACGTTACTGAGTTTTTCGAACGAAATGTCAATTCAGTCTCTAGTCTCACTACTGTTTGGGAGGCCTTCATGGTGACGATCAGGGGGACCTGTATAGCCAAAGGTGGGGGAGTTCTAAAGACACTGCGACAAGACATACGAACACTGGAAACCGAGATTAAACAGCTAGAACGGGAAATAGCGCAGGGGGATAGAGATTGTGCAGCTCAAGCTCAGCTCAGGGAAAAACTGAATGAATACTCAGAGGCGGCAGAGAAAGAATGCAAATTCCTGGGGAGGCCCTTCACTGCTAGAATATACGGAGAGGGAGACAGGCCAGGCAAAGCGCTAGCGGCTGCGACTAGAACCCCTAGGTACCAAAACTATGTCCCTTCGTAACTTGACAGGCACGACATACCACAACGAGACCTCCCGGAACAGCTCCGAGTGTTAACTGAACACTACACATCGCTCTACACCTCACATAGCACTGGCACAATTAACCTCCAGGAATACCTGGAAGACACCGCAATTGCCTGGTTAGGACCATCCCAGCAAAAATTCCTCCACCATGAGCTTGAACTCGATGAGATCAAAGATGCGATCATGTCCATGAAGTCAGGTAAAGCGCCTGGATCGGATGGACTACCGATCGAGTTTTATAAAAACTTCATACACTTACTAGCGCCCATACTGAAGCAAGTCTTCTACGCCGCATTAGAGGAAGGCTCACTCCCGCACACAATGCGAGAAGCATTAATAACATCATTACTGAAACCAGGCAAACCATCAGACCACTGCGATTCATACAGGCCTCTCTCACTGTTGAACACAGATAGTAAGATTTTAGCAAAAGTCCTCGCGACGCGTCTCAATCTCCTTATGGAAAGGCTCGTACTACCAGATCAGGCAGGATTCGTCCCTAATCGTGCCACATCCCATAACTTACGTACCCTCCAAGCAGTGTTGCAAGATATTACCCCCCGCAGCGAGGCAGCTGCTGTATTCCTAGATGCTACAAAAGCGTTCGATTCCCTGGAATGGGATTACCTTTTTGCACTGCTCGCACGGATGGGTGTCCCCTTTAACTTCATAGACTGGATTCGGCTATTATATTATAAACCCCAAGCAACGGTGCTCCTTAATGGGGCCCGTTCTGCTCCATTTGAAATTCGTAGAGGTACCCGGCAGGGCTGCCCATTGTCCCCAATACTCTTTGCGATTGCCATCGAACCCCTGGCTGCTAAACTCCGTCAGCACCACAACCATCGCTCCCTTATCTACCCGGAACGACAACTGCTAATTGCGTTATACGCAGGTGACATAACCCTTTATGTCGACAAACCTCAGGAAAATCTAAATCCCTTGCTTCGGGAGATAACCAAGTTTGGGGCAATAGCAGGAGTGTAAATAAACTGGGCTAAATCGGCCCTATTCCCCTTGACTGACAAGACCACAAAATTTCCCCTAGATTACCCTCTGGTGTGGGAATCTGAAGAAATAAAATACTTAGGAATCATCATCACCAGAAACCGCGAGACTCTTATCAGAGCCAATTATGGAACTGCATTAGACAAACTGACAGATTCCATAACTAAATGGATACACCTCCCACTGTCCATGGCGGGCCGCATTTCCCTGATAAAAATGGTGGTTCTCCCCAAACTATTGTACCTCTTCACCAACATACCCTATAACCCTGGCTCATGTTTTTTTCCGTACCCTCGACTCTCAGCTGTCACGCCTTATCTGGGGAGGCAAACAGGCCAGACTTAGCCTGAAGACGCTAATGCTACCCTACCACCAGGGGGGATTCGAGGTCCCAGACCTCCGCAAATACTATGAATGTGCCCAAGGGCATTTTGCTTCATACTGGTTCCACCCCCCCCCATTCATGGCCCACCTGGCGGTTGAAGATGGGTACATGAGACCGGAACAACCTTCAGGATACCTTTACACGACTGTCAGTAAGAGAGACAAAGACCCCACTACTGTAGACTGTACTGTCAGGGCTTGGAATCGTATTGCAGAACATATGGAAGTACACTTCTTCTACTCACCGTTGATGGCACTGGCAAACGATCCCCGAGTGAGCATTGCACGGGAAGAAATAGGGCGCAAGTTCCTTGCGAAACTAGCTATCCATACCTGGGGAGATCTCTACCTCCAGGGTACCTTTCGCACTGCACAGCAGCTCTTTGGAGATCATACCCCTGCAATAATGGACACTTTCCTCTATGTTCGGCTTCGGCAAAACATTAAATCTATCACACCCAACTTCCCGGACGAGCCGGAAACCATGGCTCCCCTTCATTCCCTACTCCAGGCGGATACCCCAAGGCACGTGGTCTCTATGCTGTATAAGCATGTTCAAATAGCTCCATCCCCTCCTCCACTCAGGGATAAACGAGACTGGCACGCGGATCTTGATTACCCCATGACAGACGAGCAATGGGAGCTGAGCTGCTCTCACACACAAGCAGTGACAGGCAACGCTCGTCTTCGGTTAGTACACTATAAATTCCTGCACAGACTGTATTTCACGCCTGCTAAATTACACCGACTGGGGCTCAGAGACAACGATCGCTGTCTCAGATGTGGTAGACCTGGCGCGGACTTCATACACCTAGCATGGAAATGCCGGGCTGTGGCCCTGTACTGGATAGAAGTGTTTGAAGCTGTGTATGCAATGATTGGAATACCCACGGACCCTTTTTGCACTAAGCCTCCTGTTGGCTAAACGGCAGGTGGCATGTAGATGGGGCAGGGGGAGAGCGCCTAAATTTAAGGACTGGCTAAACAGTATGACTACGTGGCAGGAACAACTCCACAACTACGCTGAGCTACTACCACATAAATCACGTCCCAAAGACTTTTGGGGCCCCCTCGTTGCGTATCTACTCCAAACACAAAACACTGACGAATCCGAAGTGGAAGGTGATGGAAGAACAAATAACAATTCCCACACCATCACCCCCCCATCTGGTTGCACTTCCCTGCGCAATGCGGTAGACTGATTCCCGCACATACCCTCTAACTTGCTCCCCCCCCTCCTAGTAACTGCGCGCCCCACCACCCACGTGATTGAGCACATGGCACGCCACTCAAGATACCCATGCACAAGGGCCAGAGTCTGCACGGGAGACACGGATCGCGAGGCTCCCAGCCCCCCCCCCCCCAGTTCTGTTGCACCACATCCTGTATGAATACACGACACACTCACTACAACATACCCATGGCACGGCACGACATTAAATTCTTCGAACGGCACAAAATACACCTTCCCTGAGAATGAGCGACGCTTATGGAGTGCGAAATTGTAACACTGTGAGAGCCTAGCACTACATACTGCTACGAGATACCTTACTGGCACTCCATACTGTAAGATCCATCACGCCACATACTGTGTATGGTGGGCCCATTAGGGGAAGGTAACGTGACTTATATGTTATGAAGTTGAAAGTTAAGTAAAAAGTAACCTCAAGACTCTATTGCTTATACTACTGCAATGTGTTTATGTTGATCAGATAAAGATTCCTAGATGGCCCACGTTTAGATACATCGCGGCCGGCCCGAATGGGTTGTAGGCGACATGCTGTGTTAGTTGTCCACCCTTGCTAGATACACATATGCACCATCATAAGATACAACACAGCTGCCGGCCTCATGATGGAGGATGTGGGCAGTTAGTAGTGTACTCTAAGTTAATGACCAATAAAGGTTTTCACAAAAAAAAAAATGTTTAGGTGGGGGACCTCAGCTTCCTGTAATGATTCAGTGGGGGGACCTGGATTCCAATAGTGATCAAGTGTGGGGTGCCTGGGTTTCAGTAATGATTAAGTGGGGGTCCACAGAAGTCAAAAGGTTAAGAACCATTCATCTAGGGGATGCTGGTATCTAGAAGGGTCTTTAGACCCCACCCATTTGTTTCCCTTTCCAGGCCTGTTGAATGAAAAAGATGCTGGCTCAGACTCTGGGGCCATGGTCCAGTTCGGCGCCAGAGCCTGCGTCAGAAGCCGCCTATCTGGCTCTGTGTCAGAAATGACCATGGGGATGGGGATGGCACTGGCGTTGGTGGCGTCGGGAGTGCCGGTATTGAAGCAGGAGTCTAGGAAAGTTGTGGGTGGTGCCACTCCGGATCCGGCATTGGATCCAAGAAGATCCAAGAAGCCAAACAGGTGAACCGGCTGGCAGGGATCTGGTGGGGGGATCTCCCGAACCCATAGAGCCCGAAGGCACTTCTGAGGGGATTGGCTGTCCAAATATGAGGTGCATGTCCTCATAGAACTCTCTTAGTTAAACGGGGGTTGCTCCAGCTCTGGGAAAGTCAGGGAGGTTCGGAGCAGACCCTGGTGCAGGCTCTGCAGAGGAGCAAGGTCTGGAGTGCTGATGGTCCTGCATCTCGTCTGAGGATTTGGATGGATGCAGCAAAATCGAAGATCTCTTTGACTTCTTTTTACGGTGGGACTTATAGGGCGATTAAGACGAGGTGCAGATCTATGAGAGATGCCAGGACCTTCTACATAACCGGGATCATGAACATTGCGGGGTCATCTGTCATTGGGCAGCGAGGAGCTTGGGGAAACACTCCCTCGTCGATTTTGGGTGCATGGGGCGACAGTACTCTCAAGCCTTGGAGTCGTGGTCCCTCTCCAAGCACCACAGACAAACCAAGTTTGGGTCTGTCACAGACATCTGTCTGTAACAGGCACCACATGCTTTGAAACCCATAGGTTTCTTTGGAGACATCCTTGTCACACTAAGAGAATAAATTATCAAAAAAGTATCAACAAACAGTTGTGAAATAAAGTGTCTGAGGGGTAGCTCTTCACGCATCAGAGCTAACTGGTGAGTAAAGAAACTAATTGACGTCAGCATGCTGGGGTGGTGCCTATATAGGTGCAGCACACGTCACTTCCAGCATGGACGATGGGTGCCGAACGACGCCACCTACTGGCGCACAGGAGTACTGCTCAGAAATTTCCATATCCGATGCCTGGGGAAAATTCTAAGGTAAGGAATCTGCGCCTAGAAGTCTAACGGATGAAATTGTTCAGAAAAGCATTATTTCCGTTCTAAAACAATCCATTACTTGTGTAGCTTCCAGAGGGGGTTCATATTGCACAGCCTCAAAGATCAATTTTTAGTGGGGTCTTTAACTGCCTAGGCTTCGCCAATGGGCCGATCGCAAGCTACCAATAGCTCATAGGCTTGCAGCCTGAAAGTTGGATTTGTGGCTATACAGGTTCCAGGGCAGCACTTTAATACACTGTCTACCTGGTTCTGTGGGGCCAGGAACCTCACAGTGCAAGAACAGCAGGTAGCACGCCCTTTTGTCAATGATGTTATGATTCTGCCTACAAAAGAAGCCTTAAAAATGCATTAGATTAGGGAAACTGCCTGAAAACATTCACCAGGAAAAAACTGTGCCTCTATGAACCTTTGATTTCACATATCTCGTTTTGGCTGAACCACTACAAATCGTTTTCTTTTATTTTTCTTTCTCTTCTACTCTCTCTCTTGCTTGCCATTTGTTTCATCCCATCTCCTTTCTCTTTCTGTCTCCTTTTGATCTTTAGCTCTTTTCCGGTTTAAAGTTTTCATTTTCTTTCTCTTTTCCTCCTATTTCATTTAATCTTATTCCCTTTCTCACATCTCCTTTATTGCCCTCCTTAGCTCATCTCATTTTCTTGTCTCCTTTCATTTTCTCATCTCCTTTCTTTATATCATCTCATTTCCTTATTGCTCTCTTTGTTTACTTTTCCCCACTTTCATTTTTATTTATTTCTTCCTTTTGTCTCTCAATTTCTCTTTCTTAGTCTCTATTTCTCTAACTTTATTTTGCATTTCTCTATTATATATTCCTTCCTTCCTTTAC
Organism: Lissotriton helveticus; assembly: GCF_964261635.1. Taxonomy (NCBI): domain Eukaryota; kingdom Metazoa; phylum Chordata; class Amphibia; order Caudata; family Salamandridae; genus Lissotriton; species Lissotriton helveticus. The sequence continues at coordinate 634,363,150 of NC_136057.1, read as the reverse complement.
TTTTGCTTGCCTTCTTTCTTTCTATCTTTCTTCCTTTCGTTCATTCTGTCTTTCCTTATTTCTCACTTTCCTTCATTCTTACTTTCTTTATTTTGCCTTATGTTCATTCCTGTTTCTCGTTTCCTGCCGTCCTATATCCCTTGCTTCCTCCCCCTGACCTCCATTTACAGATCAACAAAGTAAATGAAAATCATCAGAAATAATAAGTATTTTTAATATAACACTCCAAACTTCATTACAAAACTTTAAGATAAATGTACATTCGAAAAGCATATGTTTTAACGAGCCAGTAGGCAAGTTATAATGCGAACAATCGATTTCGGAAGAAGTTTAGCTTTTAAGAACTTTAATGGGGTCCATAAGCAATTAAACAAAATATAAGAATTTGTTTGATAAAGTGATACAGACAACCATCCTGAAATATTGTTCAACCATATTTTTTCCCCTGTATCATACGAAAAAGATATTGAAAGTTCATCATTCCAAAAAATTGAAATCGTATCAATATTGTTACCTTGAAATGTACACAAATTCTTATATATCAACGAAACAACAGAGGCAGAGGATACCGATTCAACATAAATTGTTAAATCTGATTTTATAATTGTAGGAATATTATTAGGAAAGGAGTCTAGTACAGAATTACATAAAAGTACATATTTAAGTAAATCTGAAGAAGGGAAATGAAATTTTGCCTGCAACACATCAAACGCATCATCATGGTAAATATCTTTGAGGTAGAAAATACCTGCGTTAATCAACGACTGCCAAAATTTGACAGAACGAGAGAGCTTCAGTCACAGATTGTACCATAATGACATCTCCATAGAATTTAAAATAGTTGACTGAAAAAGTGAATCTGAATCATTTAATATTAACTTTGTGGGCTTCAAAATGGTAGATTTATTAAAATGTTGCATTATTGGACATGGTAAGTAAAGTAAACAATGCATATGGAGCCACCAATTGTTTTTCTATAAGAAGCCGTGTAGGAGGACTAATAAGGTGAGAGTGATTAAACCAAAGAGAGCTCTTTTAAGATAAAAGCTCTATGATTGTAAAAAAAAATCTGGCATACCAAATCCTCCATTTCATTTTGTCATTTTTTGTTTTTTTTATAGCTAATGCGAAGTGATTTATTATTCCAAAGAAACTTAGAAAGATGATGATCAATAGCTTTATAAAATTAGGAATCATAGCTAAAAACTAAAAAAAATTAGGAGCTATAGTCATTTTTATTGAGTCCATGTTTCCCCACCAGGAAAGGTGAAGTGGAGACCATTTAGATAATTTAGCATTGATATTGTTTGTAATAGACTCACAATTTAATATAATTGTATTTTTTATAGAAGAAGAGAACAACGTACCAAGATATTTGATTGTATCTCTTTGACCGATTATTTCCTTTATGTGTAGCATATCTGGGGTACAATGAAGATTTAAGGGAAATAATTCAGTTTAATTGGTATTTTACGCATAACCCGAAATTAAGGAATATGATGAGATAATATCTAACAAAGGAGGAAGTGAGGATTCAGGATTACTAATAAATAAAAGTACATCATCTGTATATGCTAATGTTTTAATGGTGATATACTAATACCAGCAATATCATTACATTTTCTAATGGACGTAAGTAAGGGTTCAATAACAAGAATAAATAATAGTGGGGACAATGGACAACATTGTCTGGTACCTCTAAAAAGAAAAAATTGATTCGAAATTTGACCATTAATAAATAAGCGAGCATAAGGACTAGAGTAAAGAGCAGCTATCATATGAATGAACACATCACCAAAATTAAATGCAGCCTAAGTGTGAAATAAAAATTGCCAATGAACTTTATCGAAAGCTATTTCAGCATCCAATGCAAGAACTCCAGATGGTGAGGACAGAGTAGATCCTTGCTCAATAGCATGCAACAAAACTCTTGTGTTATTAACAGAATATCTATTTTTCATGAAACCAGATTGGTCAGGATGGATAAGAGAATCCAGAACAGAGGTCAGTCGGGTTGCAAGAATTCTAGCATATAGTTTACAATCCTGATTTATTAAAGGAATAGGGTGGTAATTTGATACAAGTGTTGGATCTTTGTTAGGTTTTGGTAAAACAACAATCAAAGCTTCAGTAAAGGATCCTGAAGTTGAACCAGAAGCACTAAAAAAATAGTTTAAACAAATGATGAATAAGCTATAAATCAAATTCTTCAGACAATTCTGCTGGAATTCCATCTGTACCTGGGGATTTATTTTGTTTAAGAGATTTAATGGCTAACTGTTTTTCTTCTTGAGTAATAAGCAAATCTAATTTTTCTTTGGTCCATTGCGAAACTTTAGGTAATCCACAGGTGAATAAAAAATGAGCAATCAGGGAAGGATCATCGAATTGAGGCTTATTATATAGATCAGAGTAATAATTTAAAAATTCACTAACAATATCTTTTTGTGACAATGCAATTTTCCCATTTGGACCATGAATTCAATTTATTAAAGTTTTTTTCTTTTCTAATACGTAAATAGTTGGCTAAGACTCTACCAGATCTGTTGGCATTAAAAGAAAATTTGGCTTTAGAATTAGAAAGTTGTATACCAGCTACTTTTCTACTTAAAATTGAGTTAAATTCATAACACACTTTTTGTAATTTTATTTTGAATTGAGGATCATTAGAAGTAATTTCAAAGTCTTTCAAATTTTGCAATTTGTTTGTCTAATTCTTTAATTTTGGAATTAAAGGTTTTATGTTCATGTGCCATAAGAGAAATGGAAGTCCTTCTAATATAAGCTTTAAAAGCATCCCATCAATTCACCATAGACGTAGAGCCTTCTGGATTAAGCTGAAAGTAATCTTGAAGTGCATTTAGGATTTTTGGTTTATTATAGTCATTAAGAATAATGTTAGTGTTTATATGCCATCTGGATTGAGTTTTAAAGTTTGAGTCAAGTTGCAATACCATAGAAACCAAAGCATGATCAGAAATATCAATATTAGGAGTAACAACTGAATTAATTAATTGTTGAGAAATTAACAGAAAGTCTAATCTTGAATAGGAATTATGAGGGTTTGAGAAAAAAGTGAACGAGTTTTCAGTAGGATAATGCAATCGCCAAATATCCACCAACTTAGTTGATTAAAAAAAAAGATTTTAGAGTAAAAAATGCTTTGGGTGGAAGATATTTAGTGTGAGATAATATATCTAATAAAGGGTCATGAGCTTTCCAAGCTATTTGCTCCTGAGGCACAGCCGGGAGCAGGGACATACTGAAGCCTTTTTTAACTTGTGTAAATTGCTGTAATTTGTGTTTTTAAAAGGGATCTTGGCACTATTCACCGCACAGCGAGCAAAACGCTGACGCGGGCGGGTGCTTCACATAGACCTCACGCCATTGGCTGGTCCCAAGGCCACGCCCACTGATTCCTGCCACGCCCCCTTACCTGCTACAAAACGCGCGCTGACTACGAGCGCGGCGCTTCCAAGCTATTTGCTCCTGAGGCACAGCCGGGAGCAGGGACATACTGAAGCCTTTTTTAACTTGTGTAAATTGCTGTAATTTGTGTTTTTAAAAGGGATCTTGGCACTATTCACCGCACAGCGAGCAAAACGCTGACGCGGGCGGGTGCTTCACATAGACCTCACGCCATTGGCTGGTCCCAAGGCCACGCCCACTGATTCCTGCCACGCCCCCCTTTTCCTTCCCACTCCATTACCATAAAGGATGTGTTTGTGCAGGAGGCGCAGCGGACGAGCGCAGCGGGCGCGCATAAGGCAAGCTCGTCTGCGCTCGTCTGCGCCGAGGTAGTGTCATGGGCCACCTACGCTGCCGGTTATGTTTTAACACCTCAGGAGCTACTCCCTGCCGGTCCACCATACTCAAGAGAGATGCTCCTTCAAATCGGTAAGCAGCATTCAGATAAAGGTATCCTTTCCTTAGTACCTACGTCACACCCTCTAGCTGATGTATTATGTGACGCTTTTCTGAACTGTGGTCTGCTCAATGTCAGGTCTCTTCCTAAACACTGTACTGAGATCCAATTGCTAATGGATTCTCATGAGTTAGATATTCTGTTTATGACAGAAACCTGGACTCGCCCTGACTGCTTGGTCGACCCTGGTTTTGCTTGCCCTACCGGGTTTAAATTTCTTCACTCCCCTAGGCCTACTGGGAAAGGCGGAGGTGTGGGAGTGATTTTCAGAGCATCTTGCAGCATTAAGGTCCTCACATTAGACCCTACTCTGGGCACTGAGATACTGGGACTTTCAATTCAGACCCACTCTGGGACTACTGTCACAGGGCTAGTTTGCTATCGCCCACCAGGACCGTTTAGTCTTCTACAGCAAGAAGCATTTATTACCACCCTGACCAATATCGCTCTATCTCACCAGAAGTTACTTATACTCGGTGATTTTAATCTTTGGCGCAATGGCACACTTAATTTAGCTTTGGATAACCTCCTCTCAGCCTGTGATAGCCTTGGTCTCTCCCAACTGGCATCTAAGGCCTCTCACAAAGCTGGCCACCTTTTGGACCTGGTCTTCACGATACCAGATCTGGTGGTAATGGGGGACACACTGCCGATGGATTGGACAGACCACTCATTAGTCAAATTTTTCCTTCTCAAGCAGAAGGGTGCCAATAAACCCCCTGTTTGTACTAGGGAATTTGAGTGTAGGGATTGGAAGGCTCTTTCACGCCTACGCTCCTCTGGTGATCTGTTCCATCTGGATTCGCTCTTTGAGGTGAACAACAGTACTGATGACAACTATAACTCTCTTTTCACCAGCATTTCCTCGTTACTGATGCCCTAGCGCCTCTAAAAACTCGCACCTGTAGGGGAAAAGACTCTGCCCCATGGTTTAACGATGACTTAAAAACGTTAAAACTGGGATGCAAACAGGCAGAGAGAAGGTGGAGACGCGACTACAATGCAATCTCTAAAGAATTGTGGAAAACTAAAATCCTTGCCTATAAGACCCTTATTAAAAAATCCAAAGCTGATTATTACTCCTCTTTAATTTGTAACACCACCAACAACTCCAGGAGTATTTTCAACATCTTAAATAGCGTCACTAACCCGGAGTCTTGCAAAAATGCGATTGTCCCGTCTCAACATCTGTGTGACAATCTGGCCACTTTCTTCAAGGAGAAAATAGATCTGATCCTTAAAGACCTGGACACCCCTCCTGACATTGACACCCCTTCTAGCCCATGCCTCGCCCCTTCGAGGGACCAATTACCTGTCTCAGTTTTTTCCTTGGAAAACTTACTGTGCAGGTTCCTGCCGCTTACTTTTGAAACATTTTCAAAGTTAGCCAGGGGGATTGTCTCCGGGTCTCCTTTGGACCCGGTGCCTCCTAAAATCTGGAAGGAATTTGAGGACAAACTTTTCCCCCCTCTTTTTCTTGTTTGTAACCAATCCCTTGTAACTGGCTCCGTCCCAGCCCACTGGAAACGGGCGTTAGTCTCCCCCTGTTAAAAAAAACCCTCCTTAGATCCTGACTGCTCCAAAAACTATCGGCCTATTTCACTGCTGCCGTTCCCCGCCAAGATAGTTGAAAAGGTGGTTAGCAACATTCTTTCCACCCACTTGGAACATCATCTACTACTTGACGAAGACCAATTCGGTTTTCGCCCTGCCCATGGGACTGAAACAGCCCTCATCACCGCCATGGACGAACTTCAAAGGCGTGCAGACAGAAGACAGGTCTCGTTTTGATCCTGCTCGATATGTCTGCCGCCTTTGACACGGTGAACCATCAGATCTTGCTGAAGCGGTTGTCCGAGGCAGGAGTGAGAGACACGGCACTACTTTGGTTTCATTCTTTTTTGCAGGGCAGGCAGCAGGCAGTATCTATGCTCCCCTTCCAATCATCCTTTCCCCCAGTATTGCACGGAGTCCCGCAGGGCTCCGCTATTAGCCCAATACTTTTTAATGTTTATCTCAGGCCGCTAATTTCACTCATCAAAGGCTTCGGCATTAGAATTGTCAACTACGCAGATGACACACAGCTGATCCTCTCCTTAGATGGAGAGGATTCCATCTCTGTGGAGGTCCTACATAACTGTTTACGAAGCACGGCAAGGTGGCTAAAGGAGAATTCACTTCAGTTTAATGTTGGGAAAACCGAGGTGCTCTTTAGTGCTGGTGCGAGGACCCCTCGTCCTTTTCCTAACAACTTCTGGCCCCCGGAAACTGGCTCCTACGTACGGCCTGCGGACGCTGTCCGTAACCTTGGGGTCATGTTGAAATATAAGCTCAGCATGGAGACACATGTGCATAAAACAGCGGCCTGTTGCCTTGCCATCCTTCGCTCACTTAGGAAGGTTCTGCCCCTCCTACCCACCCTTGCACGTGCCCAGGTGGTCAGATGCACCATCCTGAGCAGATTGGACTATTGTAATGCCCTCCTGCTTGGGTCCCCCGAGTTTCTGCTGGATAAGCTCCAAAGGGTCCAATCTGCGGCTGCGAAACTGGCACTAGGGTGGCTGAGAAGATCTCATGGACCATCTGCATTGGCAAAACTACATTGGCTTCCTCTTAGACAGAGGATTCAATTCAAGGCCCTCTGTATAGTTTTTAGGGCCCTCCATGGCTGCGGCCCAGTCCCTCTACAATCTAAGTTCACATGGTATGTCCCCACCAGACATCTCCGCTCTTCTGAAGCTAAACTGGTGGTTGTGCCCAGATTTAGGAAGGTTAGAGCTGGAGGTAGGTCTTTCGAGGTGGCGGCCGCCAGTCTATGGAACACTCTCCCCACTGAGATCAGGCACATTAACGAACTTCTGCAGTTCAGAAAAAAGTTGAAAACTTGGCTTTACCCTGGTTAAAACACTTCAATTGTCCCTACTCTTTTTCTCGCTCTCCTCTGGTTCATACTAGCGCCAGGATGCCTGCAATGGTGACAGTCTGCGCTTTATAAATTCCAAAATAAATATAAATAATAAATTGAAATCTCCTCCACCTATGAGTGGGACGTTACCCAACTTGAGAACTTCAGTGTTACGTATAGACTACAAATTTGGGTCATCAACTGTTGGTCCATATACATTAATTAAAAACATAACTATCTTGAATTTAAATTTTTGCTATATCTACCTTCTGTGTCTGTGGATTTACTTAATATTAGGCAATGTAATCTTTTTGCGAAAAGGATAGCGGCACTATTTTTTTTTTTGCCTATCACGGGAGAAGGAATAATAGAACCAACCCATTTTTTCCTTCATAAAAGCCAACACTTTTTCTTCAATATGTGTCTCTTGAATGAAACAGATATCTGCTTTATGGCTACCTAAATAATCTAAAATATTTGTACGTTTTACAGGACGCCTTAAACCCTGAACATTCAAAAAACAAGCTTAATATTATTAATGTTAGACATAGTGGAATAGGGAAAATAGAAAGAAGAGGAAATAAAGTTTAAAGCATAAAAGGAAAAGAAGTAGCTCTACAAAAAAATAGTAAGGAGAAAAAGAAAAGAAATATACGTACAAAATATAGAAAATGACAACACAAAACATATATAACAATAGTGAAACGCACACATGCTTTGCAAGCATGACCGAACCATTAGAGCCCTGTAAGGAATTAAAGAATTAGATTAGCCAGAAAAACGAATACATTCATAATCAAGTGGCAGTCTCATGTGTATCCACAGGAAGCTGGGAATATTGATCCAAAAAATTCCACGGGTCCTCAGACCGCTGAAAGGATTTTGAAAAGCCGTCTTTCCAGATTCACATTGTTGAAGGATCAAAAAGACCATATTTAAATCCAAGACTTCGTAACCGTGGGTGAATGTCAGTGAATTCTTTGCGAGTCTTAACAGTTTCTTTAGCAAAATCCGGGTGAATGAAATTATTATTGCCATTTACCATTAATGAGGGAATCTCCTGTGCCGCCTTCTATATCAAAACCAAATGGTGGTTTCGTAAGACTTTGAAAATCATTTGTCGCGGTTTAGTAAGATGCGGATTACGATGAGAAGGAATCCTGTGCGCTTTATTAATCTCAAATTTCTCGGGGAATTTAATGCGCAAAAGACCAGGTATTAGGTTCTCCGAATATACCCTGCAATCATTACCTTCTACATCTTAAGGCAACTTAAAAATATGCAGGTTATATTGTCTGTTACGATTGTTCAAGTCAAGAAGCAGGTTAGACATAGGAGATATCTTAGCCACAAGCAGTGAGAAAGAATCAATTTTAACTTTATTGTCTTGGATTTTAATTGCATTGTCAGATATTTTCATTGACATACTAGCCATATCTTTTCGTAAGTTCTTAATTTCTGACGCAATAGCATCAGTGAAAGACCAAATTGCTTGAATCTCAGCAAATAGCAAAGACATAAAAGGTTCAGCAAACTCCACCACTTTAGATTCTACAGGAGGAGGAGAAATATTTTTTTTCCTTTTATTATGCTGCATCTGCATATTTTTGGTCTCCATAATGCTTAAAATAAATGTCAGCAGTCATTAAGAAACAAATATGCAGTAAAGAATTAAAAATAAAGTAATTCTTTCAAAAAGAGAGGTGCATTAGCTAAAACTGCCTATGGGAGTGACAAGGCCGAAGCCTCGCCCTTTCCCCAGTGTGTTACTCCACCCCCTGACAGGAATTCTGGGCTGTACCTGCCTGAAGAGGTCCAAGAGGAACCAGGAAACAAGAAACACCCCTTCCAGTGAACCGAGGGACCAGAGAAACTCCTCACCGGTAATTAAAATCCTTAAAAGGTTGCCACCGAAAATATTGAGCAAAAAACTGGCCAAGAAATGGTGAAAAAAATGTAGTTACTTGGATGCTAAGGCACTTGCACTCTTCTTCTCTAATTTCCATTGAAATGAATGGGCACTCCATGACGAGTTACCCTTGTCATTAGCATCCAAGTGGTTAAAGGCCGATGCGGAGAGAGCTCACCATGGGGCGGCCATCTTGAATCACACGCTCGCGCGTCTCACCAGAGTATGTGTTTTACCTTTGAGTGGAGCCATCATCTGCCCATCTCCATATTTTCTCAAGTAATTATCAAATAAATATTCAATTTAAGTAATCTATGGGTCGGATGTACAAAACCATGTTGCAATCGCAAATCCTGTGACTTTTAAAATCACAAGGTTTGAGATTCAAATGGCTTTAGGTATGTGTTAACCCATTTTGTGAGTTTGATTGCCATTACAATTAACAAAATGGATTCAGTAACCCATACCAAAACATCATTAGGAAGCTGTGTGAAAGGGGAGTACCCGCCTAAATGTAAACCGGTATAGCATGTCACAATGATTTGCACATCACAAACTACAGACCACTGACCAGTTACTTATGCCTCAAAGGAGGTGACAACTGGTTTGCGGATGGGGAAAATGTCACCTTGGGACACTTTACCCTTTGAGAATTTGTGGGTTAATCTCAAGGGAAGTAGGCATAGTCCATCGAGCCACTGCCTGCTCCAACCGAAGTGTTCCCAAATAGGAAATGTTTTTTTTTTTTTTAAAGCAGCACTGGTTACTTTAAGGAACACGGGCAGCTTTAAACGAAAGTGTTCCATTTGGGAATGCAAGTACATGAGTGGTAATTTGCTGTTCCTTGCAAGCTGCATCCATGTGTTTGTAGCCAATCACAAGGAGTCACAAATTGCAACCTACTTTTTTTTAATTAATTTTTTTTAAAGCTTTATTTAAGATTTTTCAGAAATAAGGAGTAAAGGGAGAAGAAGAAGGAGGGAAGAAAAGGTGAGGACCAAAAGGAAACATTACATGCCGTACACATGAGATAGCTTGACAGTGTTGCAATATATCACTTTGTACATTCAGTTGCAGAGAATAACTGGAAACATTCACTGATATATACATTGCCAAGTGGAATAATGCTCAGCTAGCTAGGAAAGGAATCGCAGAGTCTGGGCAGAGTTTGGTCAGTGAGCTAGCTGGTGGGGCGAGGGGCTAGGCTGGTTCATCCTTGAGTGAATGCGGGTACAGCGATGGTGAGCTGGTGTCTAAGGTGAGTAGGTAAGTAAGGAGGGGCTGTCAGATGTCTGTTGGCTGTGCAGAGGGGTTTGTAATGTAGAGTAAGTTCCACTTGTCAAGTCACAGTAAGTCATGCTACAAAGCCAAGCATTTGAGGTGGGGTGTACTCTGTTATTCCAATGTAATGAAATCTCTCTCTTTGCTAATAATAGAGCAATATCTGGGTATCTGTATAGCTCACCAGAACGGTTGAGACGTTGCCCAGCAGTGCCAATGTAAGAGAGGGATTCAAAGTTAGGGGAATGATCTGTGAAACGATGTTAAACACTGCTGTCCAGTATGTGGCAATGGCAGGGTAGGTCCAGGTCAGGTGAGCGAAGTCTGCATTTGGGGAGCGGCACTTAAGGCAGTGCGAGGATCTGGTGGGGTCAATCTTGGAAAGCTCGAGAGGGGTAGTATAAGTGCAATGCAAAAAGTGGAAATGGAGAACCTTAAGGCGCTGATTGGGCGACAAGAGCTTAGCTTGTGCACAGCTAAAAGCCCAATCTTTGTAGGAAATGGGATGACCCAGATCCTCCTCCCAGCGGAGTCAGACCCCACTGTCATGTGTGTATTTAAGAGCCGTACACGTCCAGTAAATGTTGGTGATCAGATGGGAGCCCTCCGAATTTGTGGAGTCCTCAGGGGCGAGGGGATAATAGGGTAAGTGGGTTCGCAATATACTGTGTAACCTATTGAGAACAAATCTGTCCATATATGAATGCTGCCTCGTCATGTGTGAAGCTAGTAAGTGTTCGGACATGTCCATCTGGGAATACATTCCCGAAATTGTGCAGGTGAAGCCTGGTCATGGTGCATTGTACTAACTTCTCTACCGTGAGTGGTAGCCAGGAGTTTGGCGAAAGAGGCAGATAGGGGGAGTATATAAGATCGAAGCCGAATGTCCCACAGAGTATCCGCCATTGCCAGCATGTCGTGGATACGGTCTGAATATCTGTCGGGTGCAATTTGAGGCACTTTAGGGACGTAGGTTGGAAGTTGGGAAGGGTTGGCATCCCCAGAATTGACTTAGTAACACTTACTGACTCCACTGGATGAGCGTCAGCACCATTCAGCTGAGGGTTGGAGGTCTCTAGCGGCAGTTTTGGGGCTCATACAGGTTTTTACAATTTTGAAAATCTTTTTAGGTTTGTGACCTGCTTCCGCTATCCTAGTCTCAAAGAAAACTTTCTTTGCTGCGCGGACATCTGCATGAGAGCGCTTCAAAGATAGTTTGTTGTCCTCTTGACTGTAGCTTTGCCAGCATTCCCTTTCGAGGTGGTTGCAATGTTTCTCTCCCAATCTAAGAGCTTCATTAAACCAAGGGACCCCTGTTTGGTTCTGTGGGAAAAGCGTGTGGAAGTAGGAGCTAAACCGTTAATTGTGTTATGAATCCAGTTATCCAAGCACTCAGCTTCCTTGTCAAGAGTGCCCGAAAGAAGTGGAATATTTGCTTCCAATGAGCTCATGAAGGTTTTTTCTATTTTGAAAATCTTTTGTTACCTGCTTTCGCTATCCTAGTCTCAAAGAAAACTTTCTTTGCTGTGCGGACATCAGCATGAAAGCGCTTCAAAGCTAGTTTGTTGTCCTCTTGACTGTAGCTTTGCCAGCATTTCCTTTCAAGGTGTTTGCAGTGTTTCTTGCCCAATCTAAGATCTTCACTGAACCAATGGACCGTAGTTCTGAGGGAAAAGCGCATGGGGGGGTAGGAGCTAATCATTAAGGGTGCTATGAATCCAGTTATCCAAGCACTCTGCATCCTTGTATAGAGTGCCGGAAAGAAGGGGAATATTAGCTTCCAATGAGCGGGACATGTCATTTGGATTAATTTTGCGGAATGCACGTGACTTGAGTGCAAACTTTCTCCATTGGGGAAGAGCTTTTAGCGATTTTTTGTCGTTTAAACTAAATTAGATGGTGATCAGACCACACGAGAGGTAAAGAATCAGAGATGACCAGCTTCTCATTTGAGAAGATTTGGTCTAATATGTGGCCTGCTTGATAAGTAGGTCTGAAAACCTGATGTAACAGACTAAGGGATGACATAGTATCTAAGAGTGAGGAAACCTCAGCATCTGTAGGTTTGTCCATGTTGAGACTGATATCACCTAAAAAGTGTGCATAATCCAGCAGCTAATACAATGTGAAACGAAAGCCCAAACCTTCTGCATCCATTAATTCATCAAGGTGGATGGATCCAACTTCAAACTCACATTTGAATATCACTGCCACCCCCACCCCCTCCCTTGAACATGATCTTTCCTTAGAATTTTATTACCAAAGGGATGGCGGTAGCTATGGTTGGATTGGCCAGGTCTGTGAGCCATGTTTCTGTAGGAAATAGAATATCTGGCTTTTCTACATTTAGAAAATCTAAAACATGCATTCTGTGTTTTTGTAGTGAATGAACATTTAATATGGCTACTGATAACTGTGCAGAGGGTGGGTTTAGTAGTTGGATATTGGCTGAAACCATACTTTTTGCAGAAGTGACAGGAGCCCATAAACAATGATTAATTAAATCATCCTTTAGATTGATGGGTGTGTAATGGGCTGCACAAGCAGACTTAAGGGCCATAGTGCGAAGGTCAGAGCTATCATAGGAGACACGAGGTCTACCTTCCTCTGAAAAATGGGCAAAGAGGCTGGCGTGGCCGCTTCCGGGACTCTGACGGGCTTACCTCTGGCTTTTATCTATCTCCCTGGCCTCTGGGCTCGCTGACCACTAAGTTACCATTGAGTACCTATTCTTGCCCACCTGTGAGAGGAGTTTTTATGGGCTAATGGTTTAGGTATCTCCTTCTGACTGTGGGGTTGTTTTTCCACTCATGCTGTCCGCTTGATTCTTGGCTATTTGTGGGTATGTAGCTTCTTTGACCGATTAACTGTGCCATTGCTGTGTACATATTATTACACATGCTCGGGTCACTTACAAAGATGTTAGACATGGCAGAGGAGGCCCATTAACTGGCACCCTGATCAACCGAGATATCCTATCAGGATGAGCCCAACCAGCTTATGGTTCCTAGGTAAAGCGTACTTAGCTTTATCAACAGAATGTTTAAGGTCACTCTTGAAAGAAATGGACCCAAAATTGGGGAACTGGCCACCACAGAAGCAGGTCCATTGGCAGAAGGAGGACTCTTTGGAGATCCATTTATTAAAGAGCTCGCCAAGTCTGTGACAATTTTTTCTTATTAGCTTGATAAGGAGTAACGATCTATGTGCAAGGTCTTTGGCCAAAAGATGTTTGGAAGGGCTGGTAGAGGCAGGGTGCACTCGTCAGGCCATTCCTACATTCCAGAGCCCAACAAGCTCCAAACAAGACACTCCATGCAATGGCAGGATCTGTGGAAGTTCGTGGGGTTCTTCACCAGCTGTGTCAATGGAAGAGGCTAAGGGGGCAGAGGAGCTTACAGGGTGCCAGAGATGCACCTGGAGGAACTAACAGTAAACAATTACCTTTCTAGGAGTGGGAGGCAGATTAAAACATTTTCTTCACAACTGAAGGAACATAACGGGAGACGCATGGGTGCTTCAAAGCCTCATGGGTTTTCATTTATGGTTTTATGGAACCCCACGTCAGAGATCCTTGCTGAGACCCCTTTCCTTTTCGCAGGAGTAGCTTGGATTGTGGCCACTTCTAAATGAACAGCATGCATTTTCTCATAGGCATCCTCTATCCAAACGATTGGTTAGTAAAACTCCATTTGAAGGATGCTTATCTTACCATCCCAATTTTTCCACATCGTCTGCGCATTCTGCAATTCAAGTGGAAATTTAAGACCAACAGGTTCACATGCATTCTGTTCAGCCTATTGTCCACTCCATGATGCTTCACCTTACTACTACGGCCAGACATGGAATGGCTATGGGCGAGAGAGGTCAGACTCATTGTCTACCTCAACGACATACTCCTAATGCACCAGGATCCCGGGTAGCTAAGGGAGCAGTAATCCTTCTGCAGGGCCTAAGATTTATCACAATCGATCAGAATTCTGAAGTCACTCCCATTCAGAAGATAGTATTCTTGGGCGCTGTCAGAGATCAAGGTTCAACAATCTTTAAGATTACCTCAGAAACGGGGGGCGTAGCTGGCCGAGCAGCGAGATGGCCGCTTAGAAAGCGAGCTCCGCCGGCTGCACCGATAATCCTTGATAAAATCCTGCTGTTTCCACTTGTGGAGGCTTAATTTCGAGCCGTGAGGCGTGTTGTTGACCCGAGCTGTGATCGCCTGAAATTTTGAAGTCCTGACTTGCTGGAAACCGCGTCTGGGGGCGCCGACTACCTGCGCCGAGGCGAGGCGGAAATGTGACCCCGTGGTGCTGGAGGTCGGCGCGGGCCTAAGAAGCAAATCGAGGCCGTGGTCGACTGGGCCAAGCCGGCTGTGGCGAGGTGCTGTGGAGATCGACCCGGAGCCCCAAGTTGCAGAGGTGGGGTAAGGTCGCGGCCTGGGACCCCTGTAACTCCGGGAAATAGGCACACTTTCGGTCTGTTTAAGGGACTATTATCACTAATTTGTGAGGATTGGTGCCGGGAGGCGCCGCCATTTTGGATCGGGCCGGCCTGTGTCAGAGACATTGTGTGGATGGGCTGGCTGTGGTTTCTGGCGGTACACTGCATACACTTGCTTGTCACCAGTGTGATATTCTGCCCCCGCTGTGTCCCTGGGCTGTGATTCACCACCGTTACCTGGGGTGCTCACATGACTGTCGGGGAACACGTTAGCCGAGCGCATCGCAATCAAGATGGCGACTAGGCTATGATGCAGAATGTGAGGTCGGCCTGACCCTAGAAATTGTACCTTGCCACCGTTGAGTGTGAAGCAGATGTGCCTCCCCGCCTCAGAGCAACAATAACACCCGTCGCCGGTTGCTTTGCCGATTCGGATCCGCGCCCTGTTCCCCAATTACTCAGGTTGCCGTTGGCACGCGCCCCGAGCCCTGAAACTCTATTTGTAACCTGTGCTGGGGGACCTGCCCCTCCGGCTGATGGTATAGGGCATAGACACGAGTGCTTTTTTTACCGACTCAGCACCACCAAATATGCTCACAAGACTTACGCACAGGCGTGCCCTAAGTGTCGAAGCCTAGTGGAAAGAGGTGTATCTGCGCGTTTCACACGCATTCATTGGGTTGGGACCTGATCTACACCCCCGGGCTGCCAGTTTATTCGGGCTGTAGGGGCGCGTGTCATTCCAGTGGAATTCCATTCCGAGCACAGCATCATGGGGAAGGGTGACCCCCGCCTAAGCTCACATTTGACCAAAAGAAACAGGCTAAGCTGGCTGAGCAGGACCCACTGGCTGCAGGTGGCTCGTCACAAGAAGTCCCCCAGGAGCTGGACGTCACGGCCTTAATGCTCGAGGTGAGGTCAAGCCTCAAAAGCATAGACGCAAAACTGGATGCCATGACGACCCAGCTAGACAATGTGCGTTCCCAGGTTGCCACGCACGAAACACGCCTTGATAGCCTAGAAAATAGACATACCGAGTGCTGCGAGTTCCGGCAGGATACCAAGTCACACATAACGGAATTGGAAGGGAGAATTGAAGCTCTGTGTGCCAAAGAAGATGATTTGGAGGCGCGCTCACGGAGGTGCAATGTTCGAGTCACCGGGATTCCGGAGACCACAGCTATGGGGAAAATGGAGGTCTTCATCACGGAACTACTTCATGACATTTTTGACCCTAATCTATCTCCGGTGTTCACGGTGGAACAGGCACACAGATCTCTGGGGAAAAGGCCGCCTGTTGGAGCCCTGCCAAGGCCAATTCTAGTGAAACTACTAAACTATGAGGACAGGGACCAAATATTATGTCTGGCTAGGGAAAAGGGGAAAATAACATACAAGGGGAACAATATTTCTTTCTATCCTGACTTCACGCCATTAGTGCAGGCGGCCCACAAAGAGTTTTTGCCTGCCAAAAGACTGCTACTCCAGGCGGAAATCCCGTACTCACTTATGTACCCAGCTAAACTGAGAGTGGTGCACGAGGGCACGACGCACCATTTCCTAGATGCGGGCTCCGCACTGAAATTTGCGAAACATGTGTGTGGGTCTAGGTCCAAAAAGAAAGCTATGGCTGAGGTTGAGATTGGAAGCCTACTAAGTGACAATGAGTGACATTGTTGATCCTGCTGTCGTTCTAATTTAAAGATGGGTCTGTGCGCTACTGTTCTTTGCCATAAGCATCATAGCATAATTGCTGTTTAGGCCTGCAAGGAGGGAAGTTCTTCTGTATATTAGTTGCTGTGTATTGCTGCTCACTGTGATTGATAATATGTGATATTTAAACGAGAATCGGCTCTGGCTGTTGGGTCACTGCTTGATTTTACCCACGAGTGGACAGCTTAAACTAGTGCAGCCACCCTGTGCGAACAGGGGTGTATGCTCGAGACGCCGCGCCTCCGAGGGGTGTCTCCCACCATTCAAATGTTCTATTGTTCAAGCGCCGTTGGCGTTATGGGGGGGTTTCTGACACAACCTAATTGGAGGGTTGGTGTGGGTGGTGGGAGGCTTTGGGTGAGGGACTGTTTGGCAAACTGTCATATGTATATGAATCTACTTGCTTGTTGTATCTTACAGTGTGCTGTTGTGTGTGAATTACGGTACATGTACTCTACATTGAACTACAGGGAATGGGGGTGACTAAGGTTCTAACATGGAACATTAGGGGCTTAAATGACAACAGAAAGTCTAGATTGATGCACAGCTATCTGCTCAGACACCATATTGACATCTGTTTCTTGCAAGAAACGCACATTAATTCCACCTGTTCGCCCAAACTTAAGCATTCCAGATGGGGGTCTGCATACTCAGCTATATATTCGAACTATGCGAGGGGTGTAACTATACTATTGCGTCGAGGCATGGACTGGAAGGAACACTCGGCGATCAGAGACGCTGAGGGAAGATATGTGATATTATTTGGCGCTCTGCTCGGGAGAGATATGACACTGGTTGCGGTGTATGGGCCAAACGTAGATGACCCGGAGTTTTTCAGAGAGGTGTGGGCGCAAATTAAGATTCTGGGACGCTCTACGGTTGTTTGGGGAGGCGACTTTAACGTGGTTGTAGACGACTCTTTAGATAGAAAGGGCACGTCCAGACAATTACACCCTCATGCTAGCCGGGCCTTGAGGGACATATTGAATGAAGGTTTACTTGTTGATATATGGAGATCTCACAATGCGGGCGCAAAGGTGGGCACATGTATTTCCGCACATCATGCGGCCTGGTCCAGACTAGACTTTTGGCTGGTATCACAAGATGTAGCTACAAATGGGGGTGGGGTCGCACACTACTCACACACCGGCGGTGTCGCCCCTAAGGACTCTGGTCAATTTAGTAAAGTGTTCGCGATGCATCATCTTTCGATCTTCTGCTATCTTCGCTGTCTTCGCCATCCCTGGACACGTGTTTCGGGGTATTACCCCTCATCAGCAGGGATAGGCTGTGTACTGGGGTTGCCGATGGCTGCCAATATCTGCCAGGTATAGTACCACTCAGGCGCGTAGGTGCGGGATCCCAGGCTCGTCAGCCCGCTGCTCAAAGGAGCTTTAAAGTTACAAATGGGGGTGGGGTCGCACACTACTCACACACTGGCGGTGTCGCCCCTAAGGACTCTGGTCAATGTAGTAAAGTGTTCGCGATGCATCATCTTTCGATCTTCTGCTATCTTCGCTGTCTTCGCCATCCCTGGACACGTGTTTCGGGGTATTACCCCTCATCAGCAGGGATAGGCTGTGTACTGGGGTTGCCGATGGCTGCCAATATCTGCCAGGTATAGTACCACTCAGGCGCGTAGGTGCGGGATCCCAGGCTCGTCAGCCCGCTGCTCAAAGGAGCTTTAAAGTTACAAATGGGGGTGGGGTCGCACACTACTCACACACCGGCGGTGTCGCCCCTAAGGACTCTGGTCAATGTAGTAAAGTGTTTGCGATGCATCATCTTTCGATCTTCTGCTATCTTCGCTGTCTTCGCCATCCCTGGACACGTGTTTCGGGGTATTACCCCTCATCAGCAGGGATAGGCTGTGTACTGGGGTTGCCGATGGCTGCCAATATCTGCCAGGTATAGTACCACTCAGGCGCGTAGGTGCGGGATCCCAAGCTCGTCAGCCCGCTGCTCAAAGGAGCTTTAAAGTTACAAATGGGGGTGGGGTCGCACACTACTCACACACCGGCGGTGTCGCCCCTAAGGAATCTGGTCAATGTAGTAAAGTGTTCGCGATGCATCATCTTTCGATCTTCTGCTATCTTCGCTGTCTTCGCCATCCCTGGACACGTGTTTCGGGGTATTACCCCTCATCAGCAGGGATAGGCTGTGTACTGGGGTTGCCGATGGCTGCCAATATCTGCCAGGTATAGTACCACTCAGGCGCGTAGGTGCGGGATCCCAGGCTCGTCAGCCCGCTGCTCAAAGGAGCTTTAAAGTTACAAATGGGGGTGGGGTCGCACACTACTCACACACCGGCGGTGTCGCCCCTAAGGACTCTGGTCAATGTAGTAAAGTGTTCGCGATGCATCATCTTTCGATCTTCTGCTATCTTCGCTGTCTTCGCCATCCCTGGACACGTGTTTCGGGGTATTACCCCTCATCAGCAGGGATAGGCTGTGTACTGGGGTTGCCGATGGCTGCCAATATCTGCCAGGTATAGTACCACTCAGGCGCGTAGGTGCGGGATCCCAGGCTCGTCAGCCCGCTGCTCAAAGGAGCTTTAAAGTTACAAATGGGGGTGGGGTCGCACACTACTCACACACCGGCGGTGTCGCCCCTAAGGACTCTGGTCAATGTAGTAAAGTGTTCGCGATGCATCATCTTTCGATCTTCTGCTATCTCCGCAGTCTTCGCCATCCCTGGACACGTGTTTCGGGTATTACCCCCATTTGTAACTTTAAAGCTCCCTTGAGCAGCGGGCTGACGAGCCTGGGATCCCGCACCTACGCGCCTGAGTGGTACTATACCTGGCAGATATTGGCAGCCATCGGCAACCCCAGTACACGGCCTATCCCTGCTGATGAGGGGTAATACCCCGAAACACGTGTCCAGGGATGGCGAAGACAGCGAAGATAGCAGAAGATCGAAAGATGATGCATCGCGAACACTTTACTACATTGACCAGAGTCCTTAGGGGCGACACCGCCGGTGTGTGAGTAGTGTGCGACCCCACCCCCATTTGTAACTTTAAAGCTCCCTTGAGCAGCGGGCTGACGAGCCTGGGATCCCGCACCTACGCGCCTGAGTGGTACTATACCTGGCAGATATTGGCAGCCATCGGCAACCCCAGTACACGGCCTATCCCTGCTGATGAGGGGTAATACCCCGAAACACGTGTCCAGGGATGGCGAAGACAGCGAAGATAGCAGAAGATCGAAAGATGATGCATCGCGAACACTTTACTACATTGACCAGAGTCCTTAGGGGCGACACCGCCGGTGTGTGAGTAGTGTGCAACCCCACCCCCATTTGTATCACAAGATGTAGCCACCTGGACGGTGAATGTGGGAATCCTGGCCCGTTCGCTGTCAGACCATGTTCCTTGTCTCTTGGAGCTGGACATTCCAGGGGCCCCTATTAGGGTTTTTACCTGGCGCCTCCCACCGCATGGGCTTCAAAACGCAGCCTTCACCGAAGAAATAAGAAGTGATATAACGGATTATTTCACTAACAACGCAGGGTCCGTTGATACTGAGGCGATACTCTGGGACGCCTTTAAGGTTGTCATCCGGGGGCAATGCATAGCGATCAAAGCGGGAGTCTTGAAGGCAATAAGAACTACCTTAGCTGGAATTGAAAGGGAACTGCAGAATCTTGAGCAAGCATATTGTGAGGACCCTTCACCAGACCAAGCGTCACAGATCAAAACCAAGTTACTAGACTTTGCAGAGGAGGCGCAACGCGAGCTGAAATTCTTTGGCAAGCAGGCTGAGACCCGCAGATATGGGGAGGGTGACCGGCCCAGTAGAACACTTGCTAGACGGATAAATGCTAACTCATTACCCACACATGTACACACAATTATTAATGGGCCCGGGGTAGTGGTGACGGGACAAAAAGAGATACTGCAGGCATTCACCACCTACTACTCCAAGTTGTATGAGTCTACTCATGCAGTGCCACAGGAGGCCCTTGAGTCCTTTCTGGAGTCCATAGCACTTGTGTGGTTTAACAATGCGCATAGGAAGTACAGTGCAGGACATCGCTAAAACCATCAAAGCTCTTCCGCTTAATAAGGCTCCGGGACCCGACGGTCTCACGGCAGCTTTCTATAAGACATAGGTCGATGAGCTTGCCCCGCGTCTGCATGCTGTCTTCGCTGAGGCTCTAGAGACAGGAACACTGCCGGAATCAATGAAAGAGGCCCTCATTATCACACTGCTAAAGCCGGATAAAGATGGCCAGCACTTGGACTCCTACAGGCCCTTATCGCTTATTAACATAGACATAAAAATCTACGCGAAAATAATAGCCGATCGCCTTCGGCCCTTGCTTCCTATGGAGGCCCTCCCAGATCAATCAGGGTTCATACCTGGCTGTGCAACCACACATAACCTGAGGACTGTGTTTTCAAAACTACATTATTTACACCCGAATGTGCAAGTGGCAGTGGTGTTCTTGGATGCTACGAAAGCATTTGACTCGCTTGAATGGACGTACTTATTTATGATACTGGAGCGAATGGGGTTTAGCCCGCTGTTTATTAATCTAATACGTTTGCTATACACTGGCCCAAAGGCCAGAGTGAGGGTAAATGGCATGATATCAGACCCATTCCCAATTTCCAGAGGTACCAGACAGTGGTGCCCATTGTCCCCGCTGTTGTTCGCAATTGCCATGGAGCCACTAGCGGCCAGAATTCGACAGCATCATACCGAGAGAGGCATTGGATTAAGCTCCAGAACCTTGCTTATCTCCTTATATGCTGACGATGTCACTCTTTATGTGATTAATCCGAATGAAAATCTGAACCCATTATTGAGGGAATTTGTCAAATTTGGAGGACTTTCAGGTGTTTTCATAAACTGGTCCAAGTCAGTTATATTTCCGCTCACTGACAACACCTCGGTGGTGCAGTCTGACTACCCTTCGAGATGGGAGGCGGATGAGGTTAAGTACCTTGGCATTTGGATTAGTCGGAAGCTTCAAGATCTCTGGACTCTGAATTTTGGTAGAGCAGTGTCCTGGCTCGAGGGCAAAGTGGCGATATGGTCGAAACTTCCCCTCTCCTTGGCTGGTAGAATTGCACTTGTAAAAATTATTGTACTGCCCAAGTTTCTTTACCTGTTTGCAAACATACCCATCCCACTGACACAACATTTTTTCACCTGTCTGCGATCGCATTTATTGTCACTAGTGTGGGCTGGGAGTCAAGCCAGACTTTCGTGGGCATTGCTAACACTTCCACTTCGACAGGGTGGCATGGGCGCTCCAGACATGCATTTGTATGCACTTTGCGCGCAAGCTCAATATTTACATTTTTGGGCCTTCCCTACACCTTACCAGCCCCATGTTGCGGTTCAGCTTGACATGGTTGCTCCGCTGCCCTTGAGTGTTGCCTTCTACCGCAGAGCTCCCAGACCAACACGCGACATAGACTCGGCCAACATGCTCCGCTGGGTGTGGCGAGAGATGCAGAGGAGAGCTGCCCTGCCCTTGTTGTATGCGCCTGCGATCCCCCTTAAGCAGAACCCCATGCTTCCTTGCTTGGTAGAGGACGGAGGAGGGTTATCTGTCGCTGGGTCTGCGCTGCGTACATTCGCGGACATATACCCGGGGGCATGTTCCGAGATCTGCTGGGTACAGAGGAGAGCCGACCTCTGTCCTTTAGAGATATGTTCGCACTCCACAAACTCAAGTCTGCGTGTAAAGCGCTGTGGGACCATTTCCCTGAGGAGCCGCCACAACTGCAAGCACTCCAAAATATACTAGCTAGGGCGTCCCGGAAGAAACTAGTATCGCACCTTTATAATTCCATGCAAGAGCAATCCCCAATTGTGGTACCCAAATCTCAACAGCTGTGGAATAATGAACTGGAGGCGCCTCTCACTGATGAGCAGTGGTCGTTTTGCTGTGGACAGCTGTTGGAACTCTCCCCCAACTACAAACTCCTACTTATACACTTTAAGTTCCTGCACCGGTTCTACCGGACCCCGGTTGCTCTACACCGCATGGGTATTAGAGAGGGTGACAGGTGTTGGAAATGTGGGGAGGAAGGCGCTTCCTTTTTACATGTGGCTTGGAATTGCTCTGCTTTATTTGCCTACTGGTCGGAAATCTTTGTTGCCATTAATCAAATCCTCAATAGAGCGGACGCTCCTTCCCCACTCCTCGGCCTCCTGGGGCTGGATTGAGAACACCGAGCCCAAAAGTCGAAAGTTACATGCTTTATTGTTATTATATGCTAAGCGGCAAGTAGCTATGAATTGGGGTCGAAAGGTCAAGCCTAAATTTACTGACTGGTTGTCGGATGTTGCATATGGTCACACACAACTAGAAGTCTACTGGGAGCTGATGCCAACGGCCTCGCGGCCGAGACACATTTGGGAGCCATTGTTGCAGTGGTCACGAGGTAGAGAGGCCTCCCCTCCGGGTACACCTGTGGGTCCGAGTGCATAGTTCCGGACTGCGGTGCTGGCATTTTCCTTTCATTGTGTCTGTGTAAAGATGCCGATCTTTTAGCACAAGAAGTCATAATAAGGTATTCACGGCCCAGGAATTCCCTATCTCCCACCCCAGCAAAACTCAATGAGGGAAGGTATGTGCATCTGCTTATTTTTACATGTAACTGTTTATGATTGGCCCGCCCGCGGCCCATTGAACACATGTGATATGTACCTTAAGTATGCTACGATACTAGAGCGCTGTAGTGATGGACTTGATTCATAACTGTATTGATGTTTGCCTGTTCTGTTGGTTGTTTTTGTAAACGAAAAACACACATCCTACTGAAATGTGAAACAGCGAAGCCAGGAATACTTGACTTTTCAGGTATACATATGTTGTACTAATATGTAAAGCTGTACTATGCACTCTTCAATAAATACAATTAAAAAAAAAAGATTACCTCAGAAACAGATATTTCTGATGCACAGAGAATTGAGAAAAACCTTGGAGTAAGAAAAAGCTTCTCTTGGACACCTGGCCAGAATGTTGAGACTACTGGCATCCTCCACACAGGCAATCTTCCCAGGGCCACTGCACCACAGGACATTTCAAAGGCTGAAGGCTATGCACCTCTGATGGGGGTGGATAAATGCCAAAGAGGTGTCCCTCAACGGGAAACTCAGACATAAATCCAGTGGTGGCTGGACCACATGCATGCTTGGAATCATAGTGCTATATTTGGTACAGCTCCAGACCTCATCCTAGAATCGGATGCAAATGGGCTACAATGGGGAGCTCGCTGTGGAGATACTATGACAGAAGGTCTGTGGTCAGAAAACTAAGAAACATTCCATTTCAACTGCCTTCAGCTTTAGGTGGGCTCCTTGCCGGGTGGTAGGGAGCTTGGCAGTCAACACGGTATCTTGCTCTATTCTTCTCAAGATGGACAATATGTTGTCAGTTCAATACATAAACCCGGGAGGGCATATTGTAGACCATAATAGAAATGGGTGGGATAATGCTCGACTCTGCTACTGGAACTTCCCTTCGCATTGCATATTAGACGAAGAAGGATCACAAGGAAACAACAACCAGCCGGGATTCCAAAGGATGCAATGACTCCCAAATAACTGAAATTGTTTAAAAAAGTAGTGACTTAAACTGATGGACTCACCAAAGAACAAAAACATATTTCCACTACAATGTTTTGGCTTCCGCAGGTAGTACAAGATAGTTTGCACAGTGGCTACACAGCTAACACTGCTGGGTTTTCAAAAAGCATAGCATAATGAGTGAAGATTCCAATTAGAATGTGTAATCAATGCAGTCCTGAGATCTCTGGAGATATGCAGTAATCAGGTGCTATTGTCAGTGATGTTCAGATCCTCTAGATGCAATGATTTTAGATGGAACATCCTTACGTCTCTGGAGTTCAGTAGTTCCTCCTCTAAGACATGTTCCAGAGGGAAAATCTTCAAATCTGGTAGCAAATGGTCCACAAGGTTAAAATGATCAGCTACTGGCTGATCAAGTTTCTTATTAATTGTAGCTGATTTGTGGTTCCTCAATCGTGTACAGAAGCCATTCATTGTTTAGCTGTTTTTACAGCTTTTGGCGTTGACACTGAATTATATAAATAATGCATGTAGAGCAACATGTAAGATGCTGTCTGATTTCATAGGTCCTTCTCGTAACAGAACGTCCTACTGATGATGTTTGTAAAAGGTATTCAAATGTGATGTACCTTTCAAAATCAAAGCAACAAATCCCTGCTTTTGTTACAGCTTGCCTGAGTTCAGCTCTCAAAATAATTAATCATAAATTGGGAGCTCTGTGGTTAGCAGTGACACGCCCGTTGTGGAAAAAAACGTTTGCAATCTTTCATAAGTGGATAATAAGGTAAATGTTCTTTGCATTATGTTTCTGTAGTTAGGAGCTGATGGATAATAGTCAACCACAAATGGGATTCTGTCACTTTTCTTTCTGTAGTTGGTATTCCCTGGGTAACTGCAAAGACTTGTCAATTTGTTGCTGTATGATATGCAGATGATAGCCCCTCATGGAAGATCTAGGAAGCTGCTGCAGATGTTCTTTATAAATGTCCTCATTGCCACAGATGTGTCTTACTCTGAGTAATTGGTTGAATTTAGTGTGGTTAGGCTGATATGAAGTCCATTTTAGATACAATGAGCATCTGTAAGCTTCTGGTACAGATCAGTTATTTATGTTTGCTCATAAATGGGGAGTAGCACATCCAGAAAAGGGAGTTTATGCTTCTGTTCAGTATTGCAGCTGGTGAATTTAATCGTAGGACGGATATTGTTGATGTAGCCGTAAAATTCTTACCATTTTCTACTTCCTGAATTCCATGTTATCAATATGTCCTAAATGCATCTTAGTCATACCAGTGGTTTGATGCTAAAAGAAGCAAGAGTATAGTCCTCTAGTTTCCCCATGAAGATATTTACATAGGCAAGAGCTCTGCGAGTGCCCATGAAAGCCCCTTGTATCTGCAGTTACTGTTTACATTGACGGTAGAACTGTTGGATTTAGGGATAACTTTTGCAAAATTGGTATGCACGTTGGTTGACGGGTATTTCATAGTTCTTTGATTAATAGCTTTAGATAATGCCATAAGACCATCCTCATGTTGTATATTGGTGTATAGTATAAAAACATCAAACATAGCCAGACGTGTGTAATCATCAAATCTGTAGGTTTGGTTCACCTTTTCAATAATCTACAGGAAGTGAGGGACATGTGCTACATTGGCACCTTTCCTCCAGAACTGGACTCAGCGTGATCCCCAAGACACAACCTCCCTGCACATTATGTACTGACTACCATCCAATATCACTCCTTCATTACTATGCTGGCTCCCCGGCTCAAACACGTCCTCTCTACGTCGATCCACCTGTATCATTTCAGCTTTATGCCGACCTGTAACACAATATATTTACAACAAGGGGTGGTGAGGGACAGAGTCTCTGAATTAAGCAGAATACTCTCACCCAGTCAAAAGATCAGGGCTAGATCCAACACCGTTTTTTAGCTCATTGCACCATCCCAGTTTCAGAACCTGGCTGTATGCAAATTAGTCTGTTCCTGTCCCAGTGCATGATGGGAACAGGGCAAACCAAACTACAAAAGCCAATTCTTACACTGGGAAGGAAACAAGCTTCCGGGGACCGGTTTCTGGCATTACAGCCGTCTTCGGCCCGGCTTGCTTGAATCCTGATGGTGCAATGAGCAAGGGACTCATGTCTGAGTATACCCTTCCACGCTTAGGGTGGACAAAAATATTTACAACAAGGGGTGGTGAGGGACAGAGTCTCTGAATTAAGCAGAATACTCTCACCCAGTCAAAAGATCAGGGCTAGATCCAACACCGTTTTTTAGCTCATTGCACCATCCCAGTTTCAGAACCTGGCTGTATGCAAATTAGTCTGTTCCTGTCCCAGTGCATGATGGGAACAGGGCAAACCAAACTACAAAAGCCAATTCTTACACTGGGAAGGAAACAAGCTTCCGGGGACCGGTTTCTGGCATTACAGCCGTCTTCGGCCCGGCTTGCTTGAATCCTGATGGTGCAATGAGCAAGGGACTCATGTCTGAGTATACCCTTCCACGCTTAGGGTGGACAAAAATATTTACAACAAGGGGTGGTGAGGGACAGAGTCTCTGAATTAAGCAGAATACTCTCACCCAGTCAAAAGATCAGGGCTAGATCCAACACCGTTTTTTAGCTCATTGCACCATCCCAGTTTCAGAACCTGGCTGTATGCAAATTAGTCTGTTCCTGTCCCAGTGCATGATGGGAACAGGGCAAACCAAACTACAAAAGCCAATTCTTACACTGGGAAGGAAACAAGCTTCCGGGGACCGGTTTCTGGCATTACAGCCGTCTTCGGCCCGGCTTGCTTGAATCCTGATGGTGCAAAGAGCAAGGGACTCATGTCAGAGTATACCCTTCCACGCTTAGGGTGGACAAAAATATTTACAACAAGGGGTGGTGAGGGACAGAGTCTCTGAATTAAGCAGAATACTCTCACCCAGTCAAAAGATCAGGGCTAGATCCAACACCGTTTTTTAGCTCATTGCACCATCCCAGTTTCAGAACCTGGCTGTATGCAAATTAGTCTGTTCCTGTCCCAGTGCATGATGGGAACAGGGCAAACCAAACTACAAAAGCCAATTCTTACACTGGGAAGGAAACAAGCTTCCGGGGACCGGTTTCTGGCATTACAGCCGTCTTCGGCCCGGCTTGCTTGAATCCTGATGGTGCAATGAGCAAGGGACTCATGTCTGAGTATACCCTTCCACGCTTAGGGTGGACAAAAATATTTACAACAAGGGGTGGTGAGGGACAGAGTCTCTGAATTAAGCAGAATACTCTCACCCAGTCAAAAGATCAGGGCTAGATCCAACACCGTTTTTTAGCTCATTGCACCATCCCAGTTTCAGAACCTGGCTGTATGCAAATTAGTCTGTTCCTGTCCCAGTGCATGATGGGAACAGGGCAAACCAAACTACAAAAGCCAATTCTTACACTGGGAAGGAAACAAGCTTCCGGGGACCGGTTTCTGGCATTACAGCCGTCTTCGGCCCGGCTTGCTTGAATCCTGATGGTGCAAAGAGCAAGGGACTCATGTCTGAGTATACCCTTCCACGCTTAGGGTGGACAAAAATATTTACAACAAGGGGTGGTGAGGGACAGAGTCTCTGAATTAAGCAGAATACTCTCACCCAGTCAAAAGATCAGGGCTAGATCCAACACCCAGCAAAGACGGCTGTAATGCCAGAAACCGGTCCCCGGAAGCTTGTTTCCTTCCCAGTGTAAGAATTGGCTTTTGTAGTCTGGTCTGCCCTGTTCCCATGATGCACTGGGCCAGGGACAGACTAATTTGCATACAGCCAGGTTCTGAAACTGGGATGGTGCAATGAGCTAAAAAACGGTGTTGGATCTAGCCCTGATCTCTTGACTGGGTGAGAGTATTCTGCTTAATTCAGAGACTCTGTCCATCACCACCCCTTGTTGTAAATATAGACCTGTAACACAAGGCACTGCCTCCGTCTGCTCCATGCGGATCTGCCTCACAGTCATCCATTGCCACATGATCTGGCCTTGCTTTTTATTGACTTTGAAAAGGCCTTCAACACAGGGGACTGAGATTACCTTCAGCTGTCACGGACCGGCATTGGACCTCGAGCCCAGATTAATGGGGTCCTCTCCGCACCTTTCCCCAAAGGGCGTGGCACTAGACAAGGCTGTTACCCTATGCCCCCTCCCCATTGCACTTGCAATTGAGCCTTTGGCTCAGATTATCCGTACAGACTCCAAGTTTAGGTGATGGAACTGGAGTGATGTCCAGGAGGAACACATAGCTCTGTACATGTACAACGTCCTTCTATACCTTGCAGACCCCGCCATGAGTGGTCCCCGCTGTCTTCATCTGCTGGGAGGTTTTGAGGCAGCCTCAGGTTCTAAGATTAACTCCTCTAAATCTGTATTGCTTACCCTGGCATCATCTAGAGGCTGCTTTGATGGCAGATGAATATTCCTCTTTGTCATCTCAGTTTCAAACATTTAGGCATCTGGGTTACTTTACATCTGGAACTCCCCTGGACCCTTAATCTCCAACCCCTAGTCCAAAAGGCCAAATCTGATCCTATTAGGTGGCAATCGCTTTCCTTAAATGTAATGGGGTGCATAGCTATATACAAAATGATTATTCTCCCACTATTCCAATAAATTGTTTAGAATTTCCCGCTCCAACTGCTGAAGACGTGGTTTCGAGCTCTAGACGTGACAGCCACAACATTTTTGTGCAATTGGACTTGACCCTGTCTTGCTTTCAAGTATTGTTAACAAGGTCCCTATGATGCTCCTGTATACGGCCCTCCTAGTTGCCAAGTGTGATATTGCTGCTCAATGGCTGTCCCCTGCGCCTCCCATCATTGTGCGCGCAGAAGAAGAGTGTGGTCTATAAGACCAGAGGCTGCCCTCACAAACATGGACTGGTTTGGGGGAAGTGGTTGGGTCAATTTGTCTGAAATTGTAACTGATGTAGAATTTCGGATGGTGCCTTTTGTGAATATTATGTACTGCTTGCGAGTCGCTGATTTGACCAATCGTTGCCTCTTCTTCTGTATCGTGATACAGGTGTCAATTTTTCAAGTTTACCACTTATCGTGGCTTAAAACCAATAATATCTACCCGTGTGGGATAGAATACGATCGGACACACAAATATGGTCCAGGATGCCGCTGAATGTATATGGACGCTCGGCCATCTTTAAGATGGTGGCCCTGCCTCGCCTCCTCTATCAGCTTCAAAATTATCCATACCCGATATCGCGGCAATGGTTTCGGCAGGTGGATTCAGTGTTGGGCCGGTTCTTGTGGACGGGAGGGGCAGTGCGGGTGGCGCTCCGCACATGTTTCCTCTCGACGTACTGTGGGGGTTTAGCGGCCTCCGACATTCTGTCGTATTACCAGGCGTCACACCTGCTGGTCCTCAATGAGTGGTGGTATGGGGATCGCGGAGACCCGACTTACGCCCTGGAGAGGTACCTTATGGACCCTCACACGCTACATACGATATTGTACTCGGCGGCACTCCGCAAAAGACTCCCGGCAGTCACACAGACGGTGTTCCGGGTGTGGCGCGACGCGCTCCGCCGTATGGGATGGTGGAACAGACTGACGGGGGAAACCCCGCTGTGGCATAATGGGAGGCTACCGGCTTTGGCTTCCCTGCGGGGCTTTGATGGCTGGGACGCGATCGGCATCTCGGCGCTGGGTCATGTTATGAAGGGCCCGGTCCTCAAGTCGTTTCAGGCTCTGCGAGATGAGTATGATATGCCCCAATCCCAATTCTTTCGATACTTGCAGCTCCGACATGCCCTGACCCCTACCTTAGCAAACTTGACTTCACTGCCAGAATTTAGTCCTCTTGAGGCTAAATTGTTCATGGGGGAATTAGACACAAAAAAAATCTCTAGTATATACCAGACGCTCGTCACCCATTGTTCCCCCTCCCTTGACAAACTGCGGTTGGTGTGGGAAGGAGAGTTGGGGAGTTTGGAAGAGGAGGATTGGAGGGAGGCCCTGGAGGCCCCTAGGGGGGCTGCGGTTGCAGTGCGCCTACGCTTTATCCAATTCAAATACCTCCATAGGGCGTACTATACGAGGGAACGGTTGTGGAAAGCGGGATTGATTGCCTCCCCGGAATGTCTGAGGTGCGGCAGTGCTGTGGGCTCCTTTCTTCACACGGTGTGGGAGTGCGTGAGACTGCGGAGATTTTGGTCAGGAGTGTGGGACTGCCTGGAAGAGGTGCTGGGCTGGGAGCTCCCCCGCTCGCCGAAGTTAGGCCTTCTTCATGTCATGGAACAGGTGGGGGGGAATTTGTACAAGCGGCACTTGCTCCTATTGGGCCTCATAGTGGCCAAGAGGGACATTGCTAGAGCATGGAAGGCTACTAGAGCCCCACTGCTGGAGGTGTGGAAACGAGGTTTGGACTTTAACATGGGACTAGAACGCCCGATATTTGAGGCGAGGGGGTGTCCTGCAAAACATTATAAGATCTGGAAGAAATGGGCTGACTACAGAGGCCTTCTGCTGGACCCCCCGGAGCCTCGGGTTGCCGACGCGGACCGCGTCTGAACTGGCTTAGGGCGACGTGGCTCACATGCAGCGTCTACGATTGCTAAGCTCCTCTAGATGGACAATACAGACACCGTGCGGGGTGGGGGGGAGGGATCCGGGTGGGTTAGTGGTGGGTGGGTACTGGGGAAATATTAGCTGGTTGTATTTGATTATGCTGATTTTGCTATGCCCACTGCCTCTCTGCTACTAGGGGAGCGGTGGATTATTTCAATTGTGCTGTCAACTGCCAAACCTAATAAAATTTGTTTTGAAAAACCAATAATATCTGTTTATCAAACAAATCTGAAGAAAGTAACTGGTATCCTTAACAAATGATGGACATTCTTTGGCAATAGGATGGAGGTGCAGGTCAACAAAACAGAGTCTCTCAGTGGCGATGCTGAATCCTGGGGCGGCCAGGATTCTTCATGTTGCAAATTTTGGGACGTATATAAAATCTCCCAGACCTTGGTTTGGGATGAACAAGTTTATCTGCTGTAATGTCATCAATGAGATTTAAGTTCCTGTATTTTACAGCCATGTTCTTATTTCTTTGTTCAAGTCTTTTTTGGGATCAGTTTCCAAGGGTTTGTAAGTGTTGGTATGCCTTAGTTGTCTCATTCTCTCCTCAATATAATTACCTACTTTCATGGGAATCACTGCACCACAATTGACTGCCAATTTTATAATGATATTCATTCTTTGTTGAAGGTGGTGGAGAGCTCTGGGGAGGGAGATTGAACCTGAAGGAAAGGTAGGATGCAAGCACTTTCTTCGATCTGAAGGATCCACTGACCCGAAGTAATAGGCTTCCAGGCCAAAAGAAGGAGAGCACCTGCACACCCACTCCACTGAGCCCTACCCCACAGACTCCATATGGGTTTGAAGAAGCAAACTAGACCTGCTTTCCTGGAGGTATGAGGATCACAAGGAGGAAGAGGCTTGCTGGAATGATAAGCGAGACTTCTCTCAGGTCCTGCCCTTTTATTGCAAGACTAGCAGATTCTGGGACGGCTGTGCCTGCGGCAGAAGAGGCAGGTGCTGGCATGAGGGGAACGCTTTTGTGAACTTGTGAAAGAACCAAAACTGGCGGTTATCCTGGATGGACTGAGATTGTTGGAGTCCCACAGACTGGGTTAAGATAGTCCTCGCCTTCAAGATTTCCAAAATGGGGTCAGCTTTGCCCTCAAATAGGCTAGCTCTGTCGAAAAGGAGGTCCATGAAGTTAGCCAGAACATCTGAGGAAAAGACAAAGGTACAAAGCAAGGAGTGCCACAGTAGGGAGATGGAAGTACCCACGGCGCACGTCACAGAGTCTCTAGTGGCCAGATTTGATTATGTGATGAGATTGGATGCATTTATTCAGTCTCAAACAACTTTATGGAAGTGGGATCTCACGTCCTCTGGAATGTGAGGGATGGCCAGCCGGTCCATGTCCCATACGGCATGCTTATATTGTGCCCGAAGACAGGTGGCATTGAGGGGTGTATGTGCCATGCTGCCTGCCAAAATGGTTTCTCCCCTCATGCTTCCAGTTGTTTTGACTCCCTGTTTGAAGTTACAGAAGGGAAGGTCCTCTCTAACTGTCCTGAGAAGGGAATGTTTGGATGACCAGGCTTTCTGGCCACGGGTAAATGGAGAGGAAGGGTGAAGGAAGGATGGTTCACCTCGAGAGGGAAGGGAGCATCTTGCCACAAACCTGTTGACTGCTGGTAAGGAGGTGGGCTTCTTCCAGGGTATCATGACCGGGTCCAACTGAAGAGCAACAGGTGTTCTGATGAGGGTATGGCTGGGAGAAGCACTGGGTTAGGGCATTTGTCTTGACATCTACCATCAGAAGCTGCAGCTCCAGCACCTCAGCAGCTTTCTTGACCACCGAGTGGAAAGGCATTGCTTCTGGCGTAGTGGTTCTCAAAGGAAGTTTCATCTCTGGGGAGGCATCCAGTCCACTGGCAGATGACAGGCCTCAGACATTCAGAGGGTTATAGTGAGAACCAAACAGGTTATTGATCCTATAGCCGGGCACATGGAGGCAGTGTTGGAAGGAAACAGAGGATGCTTTGGTGCCAGTTCCTGTGGTGCCACTTGCAATGGGCTGCTCGGCGAAGGCTCTGCCAGCTTAACAATAACCAAATCTGGCTCTGAAGATGAAGATCTTGTGCGAGACGGAATGCATTGGGGTTATTTACCTTTACAATGCTACTTGCATTTCTAATGCTTCCTCCACATGTCTGATCAATAAGAGGATGGTGACCTGGGGTGTGGACTCCAATTACATTGGCCGTGTCTGTCACTGCAAGACAGAGCCATGTACAATTTGGCCACCTGCGACTTAATTGCCTTTGGAAGCATACTGAAAGAGAAGTTGCAGGACCTAGAATCATAATCAGAGCCTAAACACCAAAGGCAGATGAAACATGAGTCAGTTATGTAAACCTGTCCCTCACAGTCCCTACATGGCTGGAAGCCAGAACACTTCCGATGTTACATTGTAACGCACTGAGATTTTTCTGTGAGTAAAACGCACAACTCTCAGAAGAGAGACATAAGTCTGCATCAAAAATGCCAGAGTGGGAGTTATGTGGCTTCAGTAATGTCATTAGATTTCACGTCTGGTGTCGATGCAAAGCCAGAACCCACCTACCAGTGACTTGAGAGCTCTGAAGTATCGAGATCACGTCTGACGCCCAAGAGTATTGTGCTGGTGATGGAGCTGCAGGTTGAAGTTTCCATAAGGAATATCAACTGCAATGAATATGTATCATGTACCCCTGCCCCGAGTGGCCCAACTAAATGTGATTCTGGTATTCATATTTTAACCAGCCTAGTAAGCATCTAGTATCTAGTATCTAGCAGGTGCACAGAGCCCTAAGCCTGTCACTGGTAATTTCAAGGCCCAGAAATGGTTCTGTGACCTGGAGGGGGAGCACTAATAGCACCCTCTTTTTAATGACATAGGACTATTGTTCATGTCCTGTGTTGTTGACACTAAGCAGTCGTGGCAGAGTGCCATTTTTGAGAGCTAATAGTCCTGTCCCAACCTTTGTGTCGGAAAAGAGAGTGGCCTATTTGTGCCACCGGTTCAAAGTTCTGCTTTAGAGTAGATTCCAGATCCTTTTATGTATGTGTGGCATATACATACATGACAGTGGGACTGTGCATAATGTGAATATGTTTGCTGTTTACAGACAGCAGAAGATGGAGGACTGATACAGCCTTTCCCAAACATTATGAGGATATTACTTGCATTCCTGAAACCAGCTAGAAGGTTGAGACTCAAAAACTGAAGGAAAATAGAGGAAGGACTATTCTTATCAATTCAGACCTTTTAGCAAAGATCTTTAGTACATGCTCCTAAGCACTAACATTACGTAGCTGGTGGGGGAAAGGGTGAGTCAACAGATTCTGTAGTTAAACATTAAGGAAATTCTTATGCAGGGCAGGTGCCTGGTTGCTATGGGAGGAAGGCTGATGACAGCCAGGTGCAGAGTCTTCATACTTCAATGTGCCCATGTTTTGGAAACTCCTGCTTAGAGCCATAAGAACAAGTTACTTACCTTCGGTAACGCTTTTTCTGGTGGATACAATATCTGCCTGTGGATTCCTCACCTTTTGAATACCCCCTGCGCAAGCATTACGTGGGAAATTCTTACCTAGCTCTCTCCACACCGATGAGAACGTCATAATGGACCAGCTCCACACGCGGCACCGCATGACGTCATTGGAGCCACAAAAAGCCCTCGTCTTCGTGCTGACGTCAGTTCCACCAAGGCAACTGGGCGGACCGACACACTTTCAAATATATACATAGCATATTAAATATATACAAATATGTAAAATCACAAATGCATAATCAATAAAAGCAAAGAGAAACAGCAAGTGAAAAGTATTTCTCCTTATTAAGACATAAACATGATTAAAATAAAAAAATGTGGTAAAAGCAGGTGGACAACAGGGAGGTGGGTGGGATCGTGAAGACTCCACAGAAAAAGCGTTACCAAAGGTAAGTAACTTGTTCTTCTGATGGATACTTCTGCCTGTGGATTCCTCACCTTTTGAATAAATTCCCAAAGTGAAGTACTGGGTTTTTAAGCACCCAGCGGTGCCAGGGGACACACCCAAAGACTTCGAGTTCTCCTGTCTCAGACTACAGAAACACAGAGTCTTCTTGGTGAAGTCAAAGATCGAATTTATTGGCTGCAGCCAGTAACAGGTATCCTAGAAGTACAACACGGTGTATATTTTCGGGAGACTGCTCAATCTTACAAAGCCAGGCAACCCTTTTTATACAAAATATTATGCTTCAGGCAAACATTCCTTATTTTACAGTTGACCATTCACATATTTTCACGACAAAGAAAAAGCAGAATCATGATGACAAGCCCATATTTCAGTTTGTCCAGCCCACAATCAATTACCCGGCAAGGTCCAACACTTTTCATCAGATATCAGACGGACCCCTAATAAAAACGGGCACCTCCTCATCGTAAAGCATGCCATAAAGAAAGAACAGACACAGGTGTGAGTAAGATTAGACATAGTTGTGTGCAATACAGGGTTTATGGCATGTTGTGGCTTGATCCCTAATCTCGATCGGCCACTGGGAAAGGAACTGGTCGAACAGGTTTGGCTTCGGGCAGTGAGTCAGCTTGCCCAGGTCACACAAAAGTCAGCAAAGGTGTACGTGTCCCAAAAGACTCGTTTTGGCCTTAGTCATCGGCCTATGTGAGGGCAACCACAAAATGGCTGCCGTACACAAAATGGAACCCGAGGGTTCAGAACGGAATCCCCGATTTCATGGTGATCTCGCCACTCAAATATGACGAAAATACTCGCACACCTTACACTTGTCATTTTCGGTCTGATGTTACCAAAATCGTCATGATACGACGATTTTTATGACACGGGTGCAGAATTTCAGTACCACAGATCCTCCTTTTGCCCTTACATAGGCAATAACCTACACTCACGCTATTCTGAGTCTAGGTCTATATTCATAAAATCGTTGAGATGTTGCTGTAGCATCATCCTATTACTTAGCTCGTCTCTTGATACAGGTTTCCTTACACACGACGTAGCACAGAGGCCACATATAGTAGGAGTACACTGTACACAAAGACAGAACAGGAAAAGAATGGCTAAGATCATCCCAATGACCATTAGAATCTTCCATCCCCAGGCGGATAACAGTTCCCAGAACCATCCCATCAACGACCAATCTCCTTTATCCACATGAATAGATTCAGAGATCTTATGCAGTTTGGAAATGGCCTGGTAAACTGTCGGAGCGTTATCCGGAATGAAAATACAGCAACTTGATTGGATCACTTTACATACCCCTACTCGGTCTGCAAGTATGACGTCTAACGCAACTCTGTTCTGAAGAGTCATAAGACGATCCGACTGGAGCTCAGCAGTCAAGTTACTAAGGGCACCGGCAGTTTCAACTACGGTGGACTCCACCACTCTCGTCAATTGCCGAATGTTCCTGCTGTTCACCATAGGTCCCCAAAACGGCAGAAAACCCTTCAAGAAATCTCCCAATTCTTGTCCTGCAGTATCTTCCTTACTGAAGACACCTCTAACTACCCTTGTCTTGTGGTAATCTGCCGCAGCTGTGTAGGTGGGAGGCAACAGGAACGAAACAAAACATGTGCCCGAGAAGTCAGGGGGCAACCATGTGTATGCTCTATCATGACAGATGAAATAGGTACCCTTAGCTGCTAGGAACGAAGGGGAAGTCTGGGACGCAAAGACATACGTCTCATTGCAGATACTCTTCCCTAGCTGAGCTCTGGGATTCTTGCCATTACCTTACAGACATAGATGACCCTGATGGGATACGACCCAAATCGGGGAGGATCTTTTTGCTCGCTGGTTCTCACTCAGACTAACTCCATATCCGGTTACGTTCCATCCAATATATGCTAGTGTCTCATCTCTCGGGATAGTCTCATAGGAAGTAGCTCCCCTAATCATATCGACTATTCCCTTAACTAGAGCACTATTCTTTGGGTTATCTTTCACAGAACGTAGGGGGTGGACTTCGCGGGCATAGATAAACATCGTTCTGTATGCCCATACAGAACCATTATGGCTGAATGGCAGGATCAGGTAAGGGATACCCTTATCGGTGGTATGGGGCATAAGACCACACACCCAACAGTTAGTCGTGTTCACTACTAATTGGTGTTGGTGCAAAAGCTGAACAAAGGAGTTATTAACGAACTCTAATCTTCTAGCGGACTCATGTTCAGGCAGAGGATAAAAAGAATGCGAGGAAACAGTAGAAGGAGGTATGGGCTGTGTAGTGGGTGCAAATGTCACTCGAAAATAAAATAAAACATATCCTATTAAAAACATCATTACACTAAGCAATATGAAAATGCATAATATCAGAAAACGTTTCTTGGTCATCATTATACACATTTTGGCTTTAAAGTTCATCTCTTTGGCAGGTCTCTCCATCTCGAAAAACTCCATCCTCTAACCTTGCTGCTCGCGGGGGTAGGGTGTTCCGTGCTAAGGAATGCGCCTGTCAGTCCAAGGGAAACGCCCAAGGACCAACCAGAACCGTCGACATTGTGTCTTCGGCTTGCACTCCAAAGACTTGTCGCCCGCGACCCTACAGCTGAACCCGGATGGTGGTTCGAAAAACAAAAATAAAAAAGTTTCTCAGATGAGAGAGCAGCACTTTCAAAAAAAATAGCTAAGAAAAGGAATTTATTTGTCCATAGTTCTCGGCCTCAGATTATAACGGCTTTTTCCAGATAATGTCTGGTCTTGGTACAAAAGTTCAGGCTCTGTAGTGTCCAATCGAATTGACGGTGGCACAGCTTCTTGCAAAAGATTGTCACTTTCACGTTCAGAATTTGTTCCTTTTACACGTGCATCGCTGAAAGGCAGAAAACGAGGCACGGTCTCAGTCTCAGAGTCAGCAATACCTTCCTGGACCCACCGGTCGTACGGCAGAGGCAAAGGGACCCTCTTACAATGTACGCCGTGGATCCAGTTCTTTTTTCCTTCCACTCGAACTGCGGATCTCGTTGACAAAAGGACTAGGTAGGGGCCGGTCCAATGGGGCTTATCATTCTTTGTCCGCTGGAAGTTTTTAACTAGGACCCACGATCCAGGATCGATGATGTGCCCTGGATCTTCAGACACCTGAGGCAAAGTATCGTGAACCTGATGGTGTAAAGCACGCAATTTAGCCGTCAAATTATACAAGTAATCAAGCAGTACAGGGTGTTCAATCTCACT
Source organism: Lissotriton helveticus (assembly GCF_964261635.1). NCBI lineage: Eukaryota > Metazoa > Chordata > Amphibia > Caudata > Salamandridae > Lissotriton > Lissotriton helveticus. The sequence goes on along the minus strand of NC_136057.1, from coordinate 634,325,632 downwards.
GAATTTTGTCGGCCTTGGCACTCCCCATATGTTGGCCGGGCGGCCGAACACAATCTCGTATGGACTAAGTCCCACTCGCGAATGCACAGTCATTCTTGTCGATAGAAGTGCTAATGGTAAAGCATCGGGCCATTTAAGGCCAGAGCTTGCTTGTATCTTGGCCAGTTTAAGTTTTAGAGTGCCATTGTAGCACTCTACTAATCCAGCTGATTGGGGGTGATTTGCAGCGTGGAATTTTTGCCGGATTCCTAGCCCTTCACATACTCTCTTCATCACTCGACCTACAAATTCACTCCCATTATCACTCCAGACCATTCTCGGCAAACCAAATCTTGGGAAAAATTATTTGACAAGGGCTTTAGCTGTGGATAAGGCAGTGTTGTCTTTCAGGGGATATGCTTCTACCCATCTCGAAAAGGCACAAACAACAACGAGTACGTATTTCAAGTTGTTGCACCTCTCCATGTGGATGAAATCTAGCTGCAAAACCTCGAACGGATACGTCGGAGGCGCAAAATGACCAGCTGGAGTTGGAGTTCCCCTACCAGGGTTGTATTTCAGACAAACCATACAATTCTTGACCACATTCTCTGCACACTTAGGAATTCCAGCATTTTGCCATACTGGAGCCAACAACTTACAGATCCCTTTCACACTGATATGAGCCATTCCATGGGCCATTGTAACCACTGCAAGCACATACGCATCGGGTAACAACCATCGCTGATGCTCTGACAATTCAACCCAACAACCATTTGCATCCAATTTACCCGTGCTCTCTCTCCACACACTCAGTTCTTTCTCTGTAGCTTTAGCTTGAATAGACTTCACACTCTCTATCGTATCTTCACACATTCCCACGTCACCAACCCATCTTGCAGGGCCTACAACATACATTTGACTCATCACATCCCTTGCTGTTCCTTTTGCGACTTAATCAGCAAACGCATTACCGCGACCAACGTCGTCAGTAACCTTCTTATGTGCACTGCATTTCACAATCGCGACTTGCAACGGCAAAGTAAGTGACTCCAGAAGCTCATTCACCAACTGACCATGCTGTATCTTAGCTCCATGCGAGGTCAGAAACCCACGCTCTTTCCACAATCGTCCAAAACTATGAGCCACACCAAACGCATACTGGCTGTCGGTATATATGGTCACTTTCTTTCCTTTCGACAACACACATGCTCTCGTAAGTGCAATCAACTCTGCTGCTTGAGCTGAATTATGTGAGATTCGTGCAGCTTCAACAATCGTATGCAAAGTCGTAACAGCATATGCTGCAGTCGTATCACCATTCGGAAGCTTGAAGCATGAACCATCCACCCATAAGGTACCATCACACTTCACAAGAGGAGTGTCCTTAAGATCTACTCTCCCTTTCGTTTCTTCTTCTGTCCTAAGAAAGCAATCATGCTGTTCAGAAACATCTGTCTCTGCTACAATAGGCAACAACGTAGCTGGATTCAACGTGTTGCATCTCTTTATGTGCACATGACTCGCTAAAAGTGTCAACTCATAACCTGACAATCGAGCACTAGTTAAGTGCTGTGTATTGGTCCTGTTTAACAAAGTGTCCACTACATGTGGAACCATTACAATCAGCGTATTATTCATCACCAAACCAGCAGACTGCCGAATAGAAACAGCTGCTGCCGCAGTGGCTCTCAAACAACGCTCCAGCTACCGGATCCAAAGTTGACGAAAAATACGCGCATGGACGCTGCTTCTCCCCAAAAGACTGTGTCAACACTGACAACGCACATCCTTCTTTCTCATGGACATACAGTGTAAAGGGCTTACTGTAGTCAGGGGGTACCCAACACAGGATCCGAACACAATGCATCACGCAATTCGGAAAAACTTTTCTGACAATCTTCAGACCACGGAAGGGGATTTGGTGTATCTTTACAGGTCAATGCTACCAAAGGGTTGGCCAGCAAAGAAAAATTCGGTATCCATTGTCTGCAATATGATGTAATACCCAAGAAAGCACGTACTTCTCTCTGTGTCATTGGCACACTCAATTTTGCAATTGCCTGAATTCTTTCTGGGGTCAGTTTCCTTCCCTCCTTCGATAAGAGATGACCTAAGTAGGTCACTTCTTGTCGACAATATTGCAATTTTGAAAGAGACACTTTGTGATGCAAATCAGACAAATGACGCAACAACGACAACGTGGCTTCTTTACAAATCTCCTCAGTATCTGCAGCGACTAGCAAATCGTCAACGTACTGGAGAAGAGCAGCACCATCAGGTAAAGCAATTGTATCAAGTTGTGTTTTCAAAGCCTGACTATATATTGACGGACTCTCACAATAGCCTTGGGGAGCGCGTTTGAACCGGAAGCTTCGTCCTCCTAAACAGAAGCCGAAAATATCCCTACTCTCCTCGGCAATCGGGATGCTGAAAAAGGCATTTTTCAGGTCAATCACCGAGAACCAAGTGGCGGAAGCTGGAATCATCGTTAATAAGGCAGTTATATCAGGAACAACTGGAAACTGTGGCACAACTATTTTATTCACTTCCCTAAGATCAATCACAAACCTGTAAACAGGTGGCTGAGAAGAGTCAGTACGCTTCAAAACAGGCAGAACGGGACTATTACAAACGTTACCTCTTGTTTCTTCAATTACGTCTTTCTCAATCAAGTCATGAATAATCGCTAGCAACGCCCTTTCACCTTCACCAGAGATCTTGTATTGGGGAATGCGTGGCATTTTAAAATTTTTCTTTTAACGTCACAACATATGGCGGTATTTCCAAAAGACCCACATCATTAGGACCAGTAGCCCACAGAATATCAGGGAGGGACGACAATTCTGCCGGAAGTTTATCCTTTGACAAATACATTGGGGAGACCACTTTCTTACCCAATGTAAGTTGTACTCCCGAAGGAGAACAATACAATGTCGCATACAATCTTTTCAACAGATCCAATCCCAACAAGTTCTCACCACAACCTGTCATCAAAATAAGGGGTGCTTCGAATTCACAAGGTCCAACAGAAAGAGACATAGGACTAGAAATCGGGTTCCTAACCGGGGCGCCAGAAAAACCTACTGAAACATTCGTCTCGCCAGACAAAGGTGCGCCAGGGAGTTTAGAGTGCATAATAGAACTCTTCGTAGCACCAGTATCCAACAGAAAAGGCTCCGACACACCTGATGTAATCACCTCAACATAAGGTCCACTCTGATCTACTGGAACTGAAACAACTCCCTCTCTTTGTCTATGGCTGTCCTACCAATCATCACCTTCCATATTTTCACCTTCTGCATAATAGTAATCAGCTTAGTACTGAGTCGTCCTACCAGACGCGTTATTCTGCTGATCAAAACTATTCATTGAATTTTGAGGCGGAAAGGGACGCGCGTTCTGGGGGAAATTTCCACATCCTCTACCTCTAGGAGCTTGTGGAGCACCCCGACCTCTTGCGCTAGGAACACCATTCATACGTTGTAACAAAACAGGGCAGTTACTTTTGAAATGACCCTCCTCTTTGCAATATGCACATTGATTAGGGCCTACAGGAAAACGTGGTTGAGAAAACTCGAACTTTTGCGAGCTTCTCTGAAATTGCTGAGGTTGCTGATAGTCACGCTGGCCACTACGAGGCGGATACGCCTGCTGTCTTCAATTCTTTAGTTTTCTTGTCTGCTCTATCCTTCTCATCCTTATCTCTATTTTCATTATACTGTGCCGTAGCCAATATCTGTGCTGATGAGTAAACGGCCCAAGAACTCTCTGAATCTTTCAATTTCTTACAAAGCTCGCGAAGTAAATTGTGCACAAACTTGTCAACGAACAACCGTTGACCACCTTCTGTACTCATATCTTGACCACTGTGGTCGATAGACATCTCTTCAAACCTAGTGAAGAAATCGGACACGTTTCATCTTTCTTCTGCTTACACGCAGACAGTTTATCCCAATTCACACGCATCGCGGGCATTAAAGGCTTCATGTAGGTAACGATCTTAACAGGGAGTTCTGCAACTAAAGGCTCAGGTTTAGCACCACCAACTTGTCGGCCATCTGCAGCAGCAATATTAACCCAGGTATCACCTAACTGCTGTGCATGATCCGTGTGACGAATCAATCCCCATAAAGGCTGTGGAACCACATTTCCAAACAACATGTCTATATCAGCTAGATTCATAACACATGAGTCTGCGGTCTGTGATAATTCCTTATAATACCCTGCAGGATTTTTACGGGGGTCAGGTAAAGTCTGCTTAAGGGCCAAAACTTCAGCTCGCTTCCATGGAACATGTACCCAAACACGCTGAAAATGTGCTGGCACAGCTGGGGGGTTATTATTTGCACCAGCAGGTACTTCTTCCTTCCATACCGGAGGAACCTCTCTCATTGGATATTGTCGCGCTTTTCTCCTAGCAGAGGGATCAGGTTCAAACAACGACCGAGAGATAGCCTCACTCCTAAATGACAACAATGTCGCAACTGCTCTTTCAAAAAAAGGGTAAGTTTGAGCACTGCTCTTTAATACCTGTGTAATGTAGTTCACTGTGCTCCAAGGTTAACTCCCTACTCAGGAGTAGAGTATCCAAACAAAAAAAGCAAGACTCTATTCGGCTTGTCTCCGTGGGCACAAGTATGTGCTGGCACTCCAGCAATGCATTCAATACAAAATCGTATATCCTTTCAAAGAATTTAGTTTTTATTTTCAGTTCAAATAGTATTCCATGATGTTAATTCACATCGTTATGAAAATTTGTTTATGATTTCACATCAAGATAACTTTCTTATTCATCTCATGGAGTAGCCTCCCAATGCATTTCGGCGCGATAGCGCCTTTATCAAGGGATCTGTAAATCAGAAATAAATGTCATTAGTACTACCCTCTTTTCGCCACCCAAAACGTGCTATTTAAAAAAATCCTCGAGATTTAACTAGTAACCTGTGTGTAATAATACATTTGCCCCATTGATACAGTTCAATTCAAATTGAATAACATGTTAAACGTAACTGTTACATATTAGACTGTTCAAGAGAAAAGAAACAAATTAAAATCGCCAATGCGCGGGTTTATTACACGTTACTGATTTCTCAATCCTGAGCGGGTTGTTGTGCTTATGCCGCGGCTCGGGGGACGGGTTTTGTGCAGTGGTTAAACTGAAACTCACAAGGACTAGGAAAAATGCGGTGTGCCCGGTTGTAATAATACCGCCATCCCGTTATGCAGATACATGGGTTTGAAATCCTAACCTGGTTAAATGTTTGGTATCGCTCAGTTACAAACTCTCGCTTACCGCTGATTAAAGCTGAATGACGCGCTCTGGCTACCGCTCCGATGAACTCCGTTTCGTTACCGCGGAGTTCTGGGCGGGAAACTATATACGAAAACGTCAATAAGACAGGGCTACGGCCAACGCCTATGCGCGGAGGATGTTGGGACATGTATTCCTTAAAAAATTAAAGGGCAAGTCACACAAATTCGAAAAACCGGATCAAAACACAGCAAGCAGTTCATAAATTACATTCATTGTATATCACGAACAGATTATATATAGCATAAAAGTTCCACTCTTTCATTAAGCCCCCCTGGTTTTAAAGAATGCAAACGATAAATCCATTGATTTTCTCTCTTTAGAAGTTGCGTTTTGTTGTTGATTCCTTCGTGTCTCTCCACAATTTCCAAAATACACGCTCTCAGTTGGGTGATATTATGCTTGGCTTCCATAAAATGTGTGGCCACTGTAGATTTGAGCATTTTGGTCCTGATGTTACTTTTGTGCTCGTTTAGTCTCACTTTTAACTTACGCTCTGTGTGACCTACATAATGCAGATGGCAAGGGCAGCTTAACAGGTAGATAACGTTCATGGTGTCACATGTCCCATTAACCTTTAGGTCTATTTTTTCCTTGAACTCAGGAGGTAGTAACGTATTACCTTTAGTGATATTAGCACAATTGTGGCAATTTAAACACGGTTGTGTTCCCTTGTATATCGTGGTGCTTATACTTTTGTTGGTAGGCTTAAGCAGTTGTCCTATGTTCCTGGATCTCGTGTGTGCGAACAGAGGGTATTCCGCAAATGCTCCTTTGAAATCAGGTTCCACTCGTAGAATTGACCAGTGCTTTCTGATAATGTTTTTAAATGATTGGCTAGATGTAGAAAATTTACTGACGCACGTGATACGTGATTCTTTCGTGGACGATGTGGTGGACAGTAGCTCTTCCCTTGTTACATTCTCAATTCTTTGTTTGGCTTCATCAAGTATGGGCTTGGGGTAGCCCCTTCTTTGGAATCGTGATATCATTTCATTCATTTGTTCCTCAGCTTTATCCGGTTCCGAGACGACTCTCTTAACCCTCATAAGTTGCGAGTAAGGAAGGTGCCTTTTTAATGACGGTGGGTGGTGGCTGTCATACCTGAGTAAGTTGTTACGATCAGTGTTTTTTCGGAACAAAGCAGTGGTGAATTTGTCCCCTTGTCGAGTGATTGCTACATCCAAAAAGTTGATGGTGTTTTCATTAATTTCCCAAGTGAACTGAATCCGGTCGTTGATTAGATTGAGTTTCATTATTTCTGGTAACAGTTGTTCCTGTGTACCTTCCCAGGCAATAAAGATGTCATCTATGAATCTCACATAGAGTTTGATGTGCTCCTTCCAAATGACCTGACTCAAAATGTGGGTGTCTTCAAAATCTCTCATGAATATATTAGCATATGTAGGAGCTGCCGCATTTCCCATAGATGTTCCGCTCATCTGTGTGTACCATTCCTGACCATACTTGAAATAACTGTGCATTAAGGTGAAATGCAAAAGTTCCATGAGAAAAATTTTCATCTGATCATCATAGTTACTGTTTAAAAGAACTTTTTCCACTGCTTCCATGCCTGATTGATGGGGGATTGACGTATAGAGTGCCTTCACGTCGATAGTAGCCAGAGTTATTGGTTCTTCTTTCTTAATCACAATCATGGATAGTTTATTTAAAAAGTCAGTGGTGTCTTTTATGTAAGATTGGGCTTCCTTGGCAAAAGGTTGTAGGTATCTATCCAAAAACTTGCCGATCGGTTCATGAACACTGTTACAAGTGGACACTATGGGTCTACAAGGAGGCTTCATCAAATCTTTATGTACTTTGGGAATCATATAGAACGACGGGCTGCGTGGTTCAGTTTGGGTCAAGAATTGTTTGGTTTTTTCAACAATGGTTCCATTCTCTATGGCTTTCGTCAGTATCTGTGATAATACTTCCTGAATTTCTTTTGTTGGATTCTGTTGCAATCTCATATATAGCTCGGTATCAGCTAAATGTTCATTAATTTGAGATTCATAGTACGTACGATCTAAAATCACAAGGGCACCTCCCTTGTCCGCTTTTTGACAAATTACAGTTTCATCTTGACTGATGTTTTTAATGATGTTGATTTCACTAGATGGTATGTTAGTATGTTGTTTTCTGTGACTAACTTGTAATTTTTGGATGTCTTGTTTACATAGAGTTTCAAATAAATCTATAGCTTTATGGCTGATGGGAGCCATGTATGTACTTTTGGGTTTCAGTCCTTTGAGTTGATCTTGATCTTGAGTGTCACTTTGTTTGTCCGTTATGACATTGTCGAAGAAATTCCTTAGACGCAATTTTCTCGTTAATTTGAACAAACTTACTTCAAGTTCCAGGGCTTCGGTTCTTGTGGTGGGTATATATGAGGTTCCTCTTTGTAGTGTTTTTATCGCATTCCTACTCAGAGGTTTGTCCGATATGTTGATAACCAAATTTTCTTCGTCAAATTGTCTTGTCATTATTTCCTCCTCCGGTTTGTTGGTTTCGTTACGGGTGGACCTTTCTCTTTTCCTGTTCCTGTGGCTCCTCCTGGGTCTTCCCTTATATCTTGGCCTCCCTCTAAAAAAGGCTTCTCAGTAGATGTGGTAGGGGTTTCCTTTGTGCGTGTTTTATTCTGTTCTGATGTTTCACTCCCTGTGGAGGAAGTATCCGTTTGTGAGGTATATCCTTTCGTTTGACGTCTTTTGGCGTAAACCTCCGCCCATGAATACACTTCATCCAACTTGTAGTCCAAAGTGTCTCTTCGATACTTTCTAATTTTCCGCTCATTGACTTCTTCTGCATGTTTAGCTAATTGTTGTTTGATATCCTCCAATGTTTTATCAATTTCTTCCGTAGTCATGAGTTTGCTCAATTCCTCTTTCACTGAATTGATTTCCATACTTAATTCTTCAAGAATCTTAGATAGTTCCTCTATAATCAGTAGAATCAAATCTAAACTGCATTTGTTCAATATAGCATACCATTTTTCAACAAACGGTTTACTATTCTTGCATAAGGATGGTTTCAGAGGGATCCTGAGTCCCCTAGGAATCCGTTGAGTTTTATGATACTTAATCATTGTGCTTGCGTGCAGACGCTGGTTGATCGTTTTCTTGTTAAATATAGCATCTGTCTGATATGTTGTTCTTTAGATTTTTTGGTGGCGAATTCAGTAGTATCCTCTTCAATTAACGAATAAATACGTGCACTGGCATCTTCATCAAATGCGAATGTATCTGCCCGACTTTCAGTCATGTGGGCTATTTCATCATATTGCATCTTGTTTGTTAGCGTGCTTCAAACCTATGAGTAGGTTGCAAAAATGATCCAAAAAAGGGTAAGTTTGAGCACTGCTCTTTAATACCTGTGTAATGTAGTTCACTGTGCTCCAAGGTTAACTCCCTACTCAGGAGTAGAGTATCCAAACAAAAAAAGCAAGACTCTATTCGGCTTGTCTCCGTGGGCACAAGTATGTGCTGGCACTCCAGCAATGCATTCAATACAAAATCGTATATCCTTTCAAAGAATTTAGTTTTTATTTTCAGTTCAAATAGTATTCCATGATGTTAATTCACATCGTTATGAAATTTTTTTTATGATTTCACATCAAGATAACTTTCTTATTCATCTCATGGAGTAGCCTCCCAATGCATTTCGGCGCGATAGCGCCTTTATCAAGGGATCTGTAAATCAGAAATAAATGTCATTAGTACTACCCTCTTTTCGCCACCCAAAACGTGCTATTTAAAAAAATCCTCGGGATTTAACTAGTAACCTGTGTGTAATAATACATTTGCCCCATTGATACAGTTCAATTCAAATTGAATAACATGTTAAACGTACCTGTTACATATTAGACTGTTCAAGAGAAAAGAAACAAATTAAAATCGCCAATGCGCGGGTTTATTACACGTTACTGATTTCTCAATCCTGAGCGGGTTGTTGCGCTTATGCCGCGGCTCGGGGGACGGGTTTTGTGCAGTGGTTAAACTGAAACTCACAAGGACTAGGAAAAATGCGGTGTGCCCGGTTGTAATAATACCGCCATCCCGTTATGCAGATACATGGGTTTGAAATCACAACCTGGTTAAATGTTTGGTATCGCTCAGTTACAAACTCTCGCTTACCGCTGATTAAAGCTGAATGACGCGCTCTGGCTACCGCTCCGATGAACTCCGTTTCGTTACCGCGGAGTTCTGGGCGGGAAACTATATACGAAAACGTCAAGAAGACAGGGCTACGGCCAACGCCTATGCGCGGAGGATGTTGGGACATGTATTCCTTAAAAAATTAAAGGGCAAGTCACACAAATTCGAAAAACCGGATCAAAACACAGCAAGCAGTTCATAAATTACATTCATTGTATATCACGAACAGATTATATATAGCATAAAAGTTCCACTCTTTCATTAAGCCCCCCTGGTTTTAAAGAATGCAAACGATAAATCCATTGATTTTCTCTCTTTAGAAGTTGCGTTTTGTTGTTGATTCCTTCGTGTCTCTCCACAATTTCCAAAATACACGCTCTCAGTTGGGTGATATTATGCTTGGCTTCCATAAAATGTGTGGCCACTGTAGATTTGAGCATTTTGGTCCTGATGTTACTTTTGTGCTCGTTTAGTCTCACTTTTAACTTACGCTCTGTGTGACCTACATAATGCAGATGGCAAGGGCAGCTTAACAGGTAGATAACGTTCATGGTGTCACATGTCCCATTAACCTTTAGGTCTATTTTTTCCTTGAACTCAGGAGGTAGTAACGTATTACCTTTAGTGATATTAGCACAATTGTGGCAATTTAAACACGGTTGTGTTCCCTTGTATATCGTGGTGCTTATACTTTTGTTGGTAGGCTTAAGCAGTTGTCCTATGTTCCTGGATCTCGTGTGTGCGAACAGAGGGTATTCCGCAAATGCTCCTTTGAAATCAGGTTCCACTCGTAGAATTGACCAGTGCTTTCTGATAATGTTTTTAAATGATTGGCTAGATGTAGAGAATTTACTGACGCACGTGATACGTGATTCTTTCGTGGACGATGTGGTGGACAGTAGCTCTTCCCTTGTTACATTCTCAATTCTTTGTTTGGCTTCATCAAGTATGGGCTTGGGGTAGCCCCTTCTTTGGAATCGTGATATCATTTCATTCATTTGTTCCTCAACTTTATCCGGTTCCGAGACGACTCTCTTAACCCTCATAAGTTGCGAGTAAGGAAGGTGCCTTTTTAATGACGGTGGGTGGTGGCTGTCATACCTGAGTAAGTTGTTACGATCAGTGTTTTTTCGGAACAAAGCAGTGGTGAATTTGTCCCCTTGTCGAGTGATTGCTACATCCAAAAAGTTGATGGTGTTTTCATTAATTTCCCAAGTGAACTGAATCCGGTCGTTGATTAGATTGAGTTTCATTATTTCTGGTAACAGTTGTTCCTGTGTACCTTCCCAGGCAATAAAGATGTCATCTATGAATCTCACATAGAGTTTGATGTGCTCCTTCCAAATGACCTGACTCAAAATGTGGGTGTAGTAGGGAGTTAGTAGGGTGTAGTAGGGAGTTAACCTTGGAGCACAGTGAACTACATTACACAGGTATTAAAGAGCAGTGCTCAAACTTACCCTTTTTTGGATCATTTTTGCAACCTACTCATAGGTTTGAAGCACGCTAACAAACAAGATGCAATATGATGAAATAGCCCACATGACTGAAAGTCGGGCAGATACATTCGCATTTGATGAAGATGCCAGTGCACGTATTTATTCGTTAATTGAAGAGGATACTACTGAATTCGCCACCAAAAAATCTAAAGAACAACATATCAGACAGATGCTATATTTAACAAGAAAAACGATCAACCAGCGTCTGCACGCAAGCACAATGATTAAGTATCATAAAACTCAACGGATTCCTAGGGGACTCAGGATCCCTCTGAAACCATCCTTATGCAAGAATAGTAAACCGTTTGTTGAAAAATGGTATGCTATATTGAACAAATGCAGTTTAGATTTGATTCTACTGATTATAGAGGAACTATCTAAGATTCTTGAAGAATTAAGTATGGAAATCAATTCAGTGAAAGAGGAATTGAGCAAACTCATGACTACGGAAGAAATTGATAAAACATTGGAGGATATCAAACAACAATTAGCTAAACATGCAGAAGAAGTCAATGAGCGGAAAATTAGAAAGTATCGAAGAGACACTTTGGACTACAAGTTGGATGAAGTGTATTCATGGGCGGAGGTTTACGCCAAAAGACGTCAAACGAAAGGATATACCTCACAAACGGATACTTCCTCCACAGGGAGTGAAACATCAGAACAGAATAAAACACGCACAAAGGAAACCCCTACCACATCTACTGAGAAGCCTTTTTTAGAGGGAGGCCAAGATATAAGGGAAGACCCAGGAGGAGCCACAGGAACAGGAAAAGAGAAAGGTCCACCCGTAACGAAACCAACAAACCGGAGGAGGAAATAATGACAAGACAATTTGACGAAGAAAATTTGGTTATCAACATATCGGACAAACCTCTGAGTAGGAATGCGATAAAAACACTACAAAGAGGAACCTCATATATACCCACCACAAGAACCGATGCCCTGGAACTTGAAGTAAGTTTGTTCAAATTAACGAGAAAATTGCGTCTAAGGAATTTCTTCGACAATGTCATAACGGACAAACAAAGTGACACTCAAGATCAAGATCAACTCAAAGGACTGAAACCCAAAAGTACACACATGGCTCCCATCAGCCATAAAGCTATAGATTTATTTGAAACTCTATGTAAACAAGACATCCAAAAATTACAAGTTAGTCACAGAAAACAACATACTAACATACCATCTAGTGAAATCAACATCATTAAAAACATCAGTCAAGATGAAACTGTAATTTGTCAAAAAGCGGACAAGGGAGGTGCCCTTGTGATTTTAGATCGTACGTACTATGAATCTCAAATTAATGAACATTTAGCTGATACCGAGCTATATATGAGATTGCAACAGAATCCAACAAAAGAAATTCAGGAAGTATTATCACAGATACTGACGAAAGCCATAGAGAATGGAACCATTGTTGAAAAAACCAAACAATTCTTGACCCAAACTGAACCACGCAGCCCGTCGTTCTATATGATTCCCAAAGTACATAAAGATTTGATGAAGCCTCCTTGTAGACCCATAGTGTCCACTTGTAACAGTGTTCATGAACCGATCGGCAAGTTTTTGGATAGATACCTACAACCTTTTGCCAAGGAAGCCCAATCTTACATAAAAGACACCACTGACTTTTTAAATAAACTATCCATGATTGTGATTAAGAAAGAAGAACCAATAACTCTGGCTACTATCGACGTGAAGGCACTCTATACGTCAATCCCCCATCAATCAGGCATGGAAGCAGTGGAAAAAGTTCTTTTAAACAGTAACTATGATGATCAGATGAAAATTTTTCTCATGGAACTTTTGCATTTCACCTTAATGCACAGTTATTTCAAGTATGGTCAGGAATGGTACACACAGATGAGCGGAACATCTATGGGAAATGCTAATATATTCATGAGAGATTTTGAAGACACCCACATTTTGAGTCAGGTCATTTGGAAGGAGCACATCAAACTCTATGTGAGATTCATAGATGACATCTTTATTGCCTGGGAAGGTACACAGGAACAACTGTTACCAGAAATAATGAAACTCAATCTAATCAACGACCGGATTCAGTTCACTTGGGAAATTAATGAAAACACCATCAACTTTTTGGATGTAGCAATCACTCGACAAGGGGACAAATTCACCACTGCTTTGTTCCGAAAAAACACTGATCGTAACAACTTACTCAGGTATGACAGCCACCACCCACCGTCATTAAAAAGGCACCTTCCTTACTCGCAACTTATGAGGGTTAAGAGAGTCGTCTCGGAACCGGATAAAGCTGAGGAACAAATGAATGAAATGATGTCACGATTCCAAAGAAGGGGCTACCCCAAGCCCATACTTGATGAAGCCAAACAAAGAATTGAGAATGTAGCAAGGGAAGAGCTACTGTCCACCACATCGTCCACGAAAGAATCACGTATCACGTGCGTCAGTAAATTTTCTACATCTAGCCAATCATTTAAAAACATTATCAGAAAGCACTGGTCAATTCTACGAGTGGAACCTGATTTCAAAGGAGCATTTGCGGAATACCCTCTGTTCGCACACACGAGATCCAGGAACATAGGACAACTGCTTAAGCCTACCAACAAAAGTATAAGCACCACGATATACAAGGGAACACAACCGTGTTTAAATTGCCACAATTGTGCTAATATCACTAAAGGTAATACGTTACTACCTCCTGAGTTCAAGGAAAAAATAGACCTAAAGGTTAATGGGACATGTGACACCATGAACGTTATCTACCTGTTAAGCTGCCCTTGCCATCTGCATTATGTAGGTCACACAGAGCGTAAGTTAAAAGTGAGACTAAACGAGCACAAAAGTAACATCAGGACCAAAATGCTCAAATCTACAGTGGCCACACATTTTATGGAAGCCAAGCATAATATCACCCAACTGAGAGCGTGTATTTTGGAAATTGTGGAGAGACACGAAGGAATCAACAACAAAACGCAACTTCTAAAGAGAGAAAATCAATGGATTTATCGTTTGCATTCTTTAAAACCAGGGGGGCTTAATGAAAGAGTGGAACTTTTATGCTATATATAATCTGTTCGTGATATACAATGAATGTAATTTATGAACTGCTTGCTGTGTTTTGATCCGGTTTTTCGAATTTGTGTGACTTGCCCTTTAATTTTTTAAGGAATACATGTCCCAACATCCTCCGCGCATAGGCGTTGGCCGTAGCCCTGTCTTCTTGACGTTTTCGTATATAGTTTCCCGCCCAGAACTCCGCGGTAACGAAACGGAGTTCATTGGAGCGGTAGCCAGAGCGCGTCATTCAGCTTTAATCAGCGGTAAGCGAGAGTTTGTAACTGAGCGATACCAAACATTTAACCAGATTGGGATTTCAAACCCATGTATCTGCATAACGGGATGGCGGTATTATTACAACCGGGCACACCGCATTTTTCCTAGTCCTTGTGAGTTTCAGTTTAACCACTGCACAAAACCCGTCCCCCGAGCCGCGGCATAAGCGCAACAACCCGCTCAGGATTGAGAAATCAGTAACGTGTAATAAACCCGCGCATTGGCGATTTTAATTTGTTTCTTTTCTCTTGAACAGTCTAATATGTAACAGTTACGTTTAACATGTTATTCAATTTGAATTGAACTGTATCAATGGGGCAAATGTATTATTACACACAGGTTACTAGTTAAATCTCGAGGATTTTTTTAAATAGCACGTTTTGGGTGGCGAAAAGAGGGTAGTACTAATGACATTTATTTCTGATTTACAGATCCCTTGATAAAGGCGCTATCGCGCCGAAATGCATTGGGAGGCTACTCCATGAGATGAATAAGAAAGTTATCTTGATGTGAAATCATAAAAAAAATTTCATAACGATGTGAATTAACATCATGGAATACTATTTGAACTGAAAATAAAAACTACATTCTTTGAAAGGATATACGATTTTGTATTGAATGCATTGCTGGAGTGCCAGCACATACTTGTGCCCACGGAGACAAGCCGAATAGAGTCTTGCTTTTTTTGTTTGCAACTGCTCTTTCAACATCGGAACCCACAATCGTGCCCTTCGCAAACTCGAACCGTACACGGCACAACTCAGGCGGATTGGATTCCAAATCATTATCCTCCAATTCTTCACAAAGAAAAGCACACATTTTCTCAAAAACATATCTCTGCTTCGGTGCTTCCCATTGATGGAAGACATCCATAACAGACTCTAGCTCATATCTTGTGGGGTCAGTAACCCATTTATGCGCCAAATAATCCAATGTTTCCCGCTCCCTAGAGTCAGGCAGTTGACTACGCAACTGTTTGCGCGTTGACACAGGGGTCATACTTGCTGCTCCGAAGAGAGGATATAGAAGACTAGTAACAGTATCAGTCATTCTCTGGCGAACAGAGGGAGAAGTTGATGAAAGGACAGGAGGAAAAGCAGAGTGAGGCAAGGCAGACGCAGAGGCAGTATCAGAAGGAATACCGGGAATGGTAGTCGATATAGTAGGCAAAGTCGTAGGAAGTAATGGCGAAGCAGATGGCAAAGTCGGCGGCCCTTGAGGAGGCTGCACCAGAAGAGTAGGAGCCAACTGAAGAGGAGTTGGCGGCTGTGGAAGAACCTGAGGCAAAACAACTGGAGGTTGCACAACTAATGGTTGCGGAGGTGCGGTAGCACTCTGCGCATAGTGGGGTGGCGAACTCAATAAATGAGACATTAAAGGATCTTTTTCAAGTTCTTTTGCTGCATCTTGCTGGAGAGGCGGCAAAACTGGATAACATTTGTCAATCGCCATTTTACGTTGCCTGTGCAACTGCTCACTCGCTTGTTCTTCTTCGTTGTCTTTAAACTGTAAAGCAGCTTGCATTATCGAAATATCCTTTTCTCTTTTATTCCTCTTTGCTAATTTAATTTCTTTCTGTTTTGCTTCCTTTTGCCATAGGCGGAAAGAGTCAAGCATCGCCGGCCGGGCTTTCTTCTTAAAAAGTCTAACCTCTAGATTATCTAAAATCTCCGTGTCAAAACTACCATATTGGGGCCACTTTAGAACACCATCCTTCCTGGTGTATCGGATCCATACTTCATTATATGTGATGGGACCTACGCCATGCTTCACATAAAGCTCATAGGTTGGAGTTCCAATCGGAGGAACCGGACACGAGTCCTCCAATCGGGAATCCCTATTACAACCAAGACAAAACAAATTTCCAAGTCTGCTAAGACCAGGCATCTTCGCTCACTAGTATAGCTTCAATCTTCAAGGGAATATCGAATACGATAGTCTCGTGAATACACGAGTCCCTCGGCTTTGGTACTTGCAAGTTCCAAATCAAAGATCCCAAGGGGATACCCAAAAACTAAGAACCAAAACTAAGGACTGGGAGACGCTCCACTCATACTTAAATGAGGTATCGATGACGTCACCAGAAGACTCGTCTATCGTCTCGCTCTACAAATCATCAAAGGGTCCAAGACAGGGCGATAGTCAGGGCAGCAGTCCTTCGTAGCCGTTGGAAAGCGGGAAACCTCGCAGCAAAGACTTTCGGACCATGACGACATACAGGGGTCGATGAAGTGGTTGGCCTTCCTCCAGAATTTCACACGAAGCTCCTCACGAACCTCTGGCTTGGACCGGTACCGCTGAAATCGCCCAACGTTGGGCGCCAAATGAAGTACTGGGTTTTTAAGAACCCAGTGGTGCCAGGGGACACACCCAAAGACTTCGAGTTCCCCTGTCTCAGACTACAGAAACACAGAGTCTTCTTGGTGAAGTCAAAGATCGAATTTATTGGCTGCAGCCAGTAACAGGTATC
Organism: Lissotriton helveticus; assembly: GCF_964261635.1. NCBI lineage: Eukaryota > Metazoa > Chordata > Amphibia > Caudata > Salamandridae > Lissotriton > Lissotriton helveticus. The sequence goes on along the minus strand of NC_136057.1, from coordinate 634,308,892 downwards.
CTAGAAGTACAACAAGGTGTATATTCTCAGGAGACTGCTCAATCTTACAAAGCCAGTCAACCCTTTTTATACAAAATATTATGCTTCAGGCAAACATTCCTTATTTTACAGTTGACCATTCACATATTTTCACGACAAAGAAAAATCAGAATCATGATGACAAGCCCATATTTCAGTTTGTCCAGCCCACAATCAATTACCCGGCAAGGTCCAACACTTTTCATCAGATATCGGACGGACCCCTAATAAAAACGGGCACCTCCTCATCGTAAAGCAGGCCATAAAGAAAGAACAGAGACAGGTGTGAGTAAGATTAGACATAGTTGTGTGCAATACAGGGTTTATGGCATGTTGTGGCTTGATCCCTAATCTCGATCGGCCACTGGGAAAGGAACTGGTCGAACAGGTTTGGCTTCGGGCAGTGAGTCAGCTTGCCCAGGTCACACAAAAGTCAGCAAAGGTGTACGTGTCCCAAAAGACTCGTTTTGGCCTTAGTCATCGGCCTATGTGAGGGCAACCACAAAATGGCTGCCGTACACAAAATGGAACCCGAGTGTTCAGAACGGAATCCCTGATTTCATGGTGATCTCGCCACTCAAATATGACGAAAATACTCGCACACCTTACACTTGTCATTTTCGGTCTGATGTTACCAAAATCGTCATGATACGATGATTTTTATGACACGGGTGCAGAATTTCAGTACCACAAAAGCCGTACCTCTCCTGGAGGAGGGTGTCCACCTAACTAGACCAAAAAATCCTGCAAAACAGAGCGAGCAAAATGGCCATCAATTCTAAACTCAGAGTCTAAGCAGTAATGCTTTGCAAAGGTGTGGAGGGAGGCCCAAGTTGCTGCTTTACATATATCAAGTACAGGAACACCTCTAGACAAAACAGAAGTAGACTTAGCTCTGGTGGAATGAGCCCTTATACCTTCGGGTGGGTCTTTTTTGGCCAGGGCGTAGCAAATCTTGATGCACAAGATAATCCACCTGGAAAGCGTCCTCTTGTGCACTGCCTTTCCTTTCATTTTTCCAACATAGCCCACAAAGAGCTGATCGTCCAGCCTCAGATCACTAGTTTGATCCAAATAAAAGCCGATAGCTCTTTTAGGGTCCAACCAATGCAGTCTCTCTTCCTCCTTGGAAGGGTGAGGGGGAGGATAGAAAGTGGGCAAAGTAATAGATTGTCCCATGTGAAAAGGAGTAACCACCTTGGGAAGGAAAGCAGCCCTGGTCCTTAGAACCAACTTATCTGCATGAATGGTTAGGAAAGGAGGTTTGGAGCTAAGAGCCTGAAGCTCACTTACCCTCCTAGCCAAGGTAATGGCAATCAAGAAAACCGTTTTAAAAGAAAGAAGCCTCAACGGGCAAGAATTAAGAGGCTCAAACGGTGAACCCATTAAAAAAGTAAGGAGTAGATTCAAATCCCACTGTGGCATAATGAAAGGAGTGGGAGGAAACATATTTGTAAGGCCCTTAATGAACCTCATGACAATGGGGGACTTAAATAAAGATGGCTGGTCCGGCAAACATAGGAAGGCCGACAAAGCCGATAAATAACCTTTGACAGTAGCTACAGCACAACCTTGATGTGCCAAAGAAAGTGAAAACTCCAAAATGTTGGACCACTTTAGAAATCTGGTCCATCGGGAAGAGTAAACAGATTTAGTGGAGTGTCACCTGGATGATAAAATAACGTCCACTACGGCTAGCGGGAGAGAAAAAGAACTCAGGTTGCCCTGTTCCATCGCCAGGCATGAAGGTGCTAGCTCTAGAGGTGGTGGTGTAGGACCTGCCCCTGCGACTGCGAGAGGAGGTCTGCCCTGAGAGGGAGACGGAGTGGAGAGTGTGATGAGAGGTGAAGTAGATCTGTGTACCACACCCTTCTTAGCCAATCCGGAGCAATCAATATAACTTGGGTCTGGTCTTGTCGAATCTTCCTTAGAACCCGAGGAATCAAGGGCATGGGAGGAAACGCGTAAAAGAGGTGTGAGCTCAAATCTATCTAAAACACGTCCCCCAACGCTCCCTGCATTGGACACTGGAGACTGCAGAACAATGGGCAGTGCGCGTTCTCCTGAGTGGCAAACAGGTCCAACCGAGGAGACCTCCACATCTGATCGGCCGAGTAACGCCGACTGAGACTGTCAGCATGAACATTTAACACACCGGCCAGATGATTTGCAAAGACACAAATCCGTTGGCCCTGAGCCCAGGACCAGAGTCGAAGAGCCTCTCTGCAGAGACGATACGACCCTACGCCTCCCTGTTTGTTGATGTACGACATTGCGGTAGTGTTGTCCGTTAGGATCTGAACCGACTGACCGCGAAGGGAAGTAAGGAGGGCCTTCAATGCCAAACGAATCGCCCACAATTCCAGAAGGTTGATGTGAAGCAACCTTTCCTCTGGAGACCAAAGACCTTTGACCTCCAGATCCCCCAGATGAGCACCCCAGTGAGGGCATCCGTGATCCCTGTGGCCACCGGCAGAGGAGACTGAAAGGACTTTCCTTGTGACAGGTTGCCCTGCACAATCCACCAAGACAGCTCCGCGGCAGCTTCTCTGGAGATTCTGATCTTCTCCCCGAGATCTCCGTTGTACTGATACCACTGCCTGTGGAGGCACCACTGGAGTGCCCTCATGTGCCACCGTGCATGGTTGACCAACAGAATGCAGGAAGCGAACAGACCGAGCAGGCGAAGAACCTTCAGGAATGGAACAACCGCTCCATCTTGAAACAAAGGAATCATTTCCTGTATGTCGAGAATCCTCTGCGGAGGCAGGAAAGCTCGACACACAGTAGTGTCCAGTATTGCCCCTATTAACAGGCTGCGCTGAGAAAGCACCAGGTGAGACTTGGGTACATTTATTGAAAAACCCAATTTCAGATGAGTTGTCATGTGCAAGTGGCGCAAAACCAACTCTAAAGACTCCGCTTTGATTAGCCAATTGTCCAGGTAGGGGAAAACAGGCACCCCTAACCTTCTGAGATGAGCCGCTACCACTGCCATCACCTTTGTAAAGACTTGAGGTGCAGAAGTAAGACCGAATGGAAGGACCGCAAACTGGTAGTGTTGAAACTCCACCGTGAATCTGAGATACTTAACGATGCGACTTCAGGATCGGAAGCTGAAAATGCGCATCCTGCAGATCGATGAACACCATCCAGTCTTCCTGTTGCAGCACAAGAAGAACCTGAGCCAAGGTCAACATTTTGAACTTCTCCTGCTTGAGGTACAGGTTCAAAATCCTGAGGTCTAAGATAGGTCTCAAACGACCGTCCTTTTTGGGGATCAAGAAATACTGGGAGTAGCAACTCTGATCCCTTTCCTGCTCCGGAACCACCTCTATCACACCTTTTTGCAGCAACGGAAGAACCTCCTGCTGTAAAAGCAGTAAATGGTCCTCTGAACACCCACCTTGGCGAGGAGGGTAAGGAGGAGGAAACTCCAAAAAGGTGAGGGCGTACCCATTCTCTACAAGATTCAAGACCCAACGATCGGACGTGATCAGTCTCCTATCTTGTAGAAAGTGGGCACCCGACCTCCAACCGGACCAACATGTTCTAAGATGGGGGATCTAGAACGGCTTGCCTGTTGTGCCAACGGTGGCGAGAGTGGAGGTAGAGGAGGAGGAAGAGGATGGCTGAGGATTTGCTCACCTGAGGCCTCTTATTTTTCCTCGTATGATTTGTACAAGGGATTCTGTTGTTGGCTCTGCTGAGATTGCTGGCGACCACAAAAGGAAGCAGATTTGCCAAAGCCACGATATCTTTTATAGCCTTAACCTCTGGACTGCACCTGAAGGCCTAGAGATCTTGCTGTAGCCCTGCTGTCTTTAAAACTTTCTAAGGCTGAGTCCGCTTTCGAACCAAAGAGCTTTGAGCCATCAAAAGATAGATCCAGCAAAGCAGTCTGAACATCAGTTGAAAATCCCGAAGACCTGAGCCATGCCTGTCTCCTAGTTGCCACAGAAGACCCCATCACACGGGCCACGGAGTCAGCAGTGTCCATGCCTGACTGACTCACCTGACGTGCTGCAGCCTGAGAATCTGAAACAACTTCCAAAAAGTTGACACGATCCTCCTCAGGTAACTTCGGAGCCAATTGAACAACAGAGTTCATTAATGCATGGATATATCTTCCTAGAAGGCAAGTTGCATTCATAGAATTTAGAGCCATACTGGCAGAGGAGAACACTCTTTTCGCAGCTTGTTCCATTTTCTTCGAATCATCACCTAAAATGGTAGGGAATGCACCAGAAGACTGCTTTGAACAAGAAGCTAGGACAACTAAACTCTCCGGCGTCAGATGAGAAGACAAGAACGCCGGATCACCAGGCGCAGGTCTATACCTCCTTGAAATAGATCGAGATACAGCCGGAGCAGATAAAGGCTTCTGCCAAACCTCCAAAATTGGATCCGTTAATGCCACTGTAAAAGGAAGCAATGGCTCAGAAGTTGAAGATGGATTATTTAAAACCTCTGTTAGGATGTTTGACTTTATCTCCTCTGAGGGAAGTTTAAGGCCCAATAAATATGCTGCCTTCCACATCGTATGGTGCAATGTCCTGAACCACACCTCCACTTGCAGATGGCAGGTTATACTCAGGGGACGTATCAAGGCCACTAGCTTCAAATTCATCCAGAGAGTCCACAATTTCACCTTCCTCCTGATCTTGTAAATACTCCTCATCCTCGATTAACCTCTGTGCCTCTCTCCTGGAGCGCTGTCTTGGCAAAGGCGTCGGTGGAGCCATAAACTGCGCCGGAGACCACATCAACGGCGTCGATGGAGGAACCTCAGCATCGAACCTCGACTTCGATCGAACTCGAGGCGGCGCCGACTCAGCAGCTGAAGGAGTCCGAGGAGCCAGAGTAGAGGATCTCGGCACCGGGAAATGCCGAGCCGGAGTAGACAGCATGAAGGAACCTGGGGATAGAACTGAGGAACACCCAGGTTGAAAGCCAAAGGACCCACGGGGCCGGAAGGCGCACCGGATGGTGTTGAGGCTCTGTCAAACATGGCAAGCATTGCATTTAAAAAATGCGAAGAATCAGCCCCAGGAGCAGGAAAAGGAGGACAAGGATCTGTACCTTTCTGAAGGGGAGTCACCTAAGGCCGAACAGGAGCCTGAGAAGCTGGGGATGGCGCCCGCACAGGTGATGTCTCACGGACTGGAGAGGACTCACCAGGCGCCTGTGAAGTCGCTGGAGCCGGAGAATTTTCATGTTGTGAAGAAGCATCCGAAGCCGGAAAAGCCGGTGTCGGAGAAGGTACTGCCGTTCCCTGAGGAGAAGGAGATGGAGAAATGAAGTCCTTGCTTCGAGGTCGTTCAGCTGGCGCTGGCGACCTCGAAACCTTTGTCTTCGAAGAATGACGACGCGACGTATGTCTTCTCTTGGATTTCCAATGCTTCTTCGACCTCAAAGTGTGTGAAGATGAAGACTTCGCCCTCCTCCTACCTCTCTTCTCCTTTTTAGCTTTGGCCATAATTAACTTGGCCTCATATTCCTTGATCGCCTTCGGATTTATTTTTCTGCAACTGCGGCACTCCTCGACGTCGTAGTCTGAAGTAAGGTACCAAAGGCAGTCATCGTGCGGGTCCGCCACACTCTTTACAAGGTTTGACACCTGATTTCCTAGAAGTAGTAAATCTGAAAACAAAAGAGATACAAAGTTTTTTCTCGATGAAAATGGAGAGCCCTAGAAAAAAACGTTAGTGTCGACGGTGCGGAAAAAAGGGAACTAACATCAGCACGCCGAGGAGGTCCTTTTGTGGCTCCAATGACTTCACGAGGTGCCGCTTGCGGAGCCGGTCCATTACGACATCCTCATCGGCATGGAGAGAGCTAGGAAAGAATTATCCGCGGAATGCTGGTACAGGGGGTATTCAAAATGTGAGGAATCCACAGGCAGAAGTATCCATCAGAATCATCCGTATCTGCTGTGACAAGCATCATCTTGTATAAAGAATGTGTCTGCACTGAAGCAAAAACAAAATGATATTTGAAAGGGAACCACCTCAAACCAGTACTAGGATCTTAGACAGTGGATCACATCCACTGTCTGGAGAATGAATAAAAAGATGAGATGTAAACCACCCACTTGGTTCCAGTTCGAAATTCATCTTACAAGGAAGGAGAGCTCCAAAGAGTACCCAAAGAACTGCTATGGGACATGGGCTGGTATGCATTATAGCCAGTCTTCCTGGAGGTGTGGAAACATCACCTGAAGTCTGTAACTTGATGGAGAAGGTTCCTAGAAGAAAGCCTACCTGCTCATAGTGTGACGAAGAGCGCCTTACCATGAATGAGGAAAGTTGTTGAGGAGAAGAAGCCTTGCTGTGCGCCTCAGTTTGGAACACCTAGAACCAGTTGACTATCCAGTGGGGACTTTATTGGGATTGACCTGTGCTGCAAGAGGTCATCCATTCCCCCAAAGTGTGGTTCTAGTGGTTACACAGAAAGAGGAATTGCAACTGCATAATAGGTACTTCTACAGTCAGAGTGCTGGTGCTGCCGCTATCAGACTGCAGTGTAACCATGTGGGACCATTCACAATGGCAGGGTGAAATTTGACCTGTGCCAGAGATCACACCTTCCAGGGACATCCCACCTAGATGCCACACTTATCAAGGGCATACAGACCAGAGGCCACGTATTCTGAGGCTTGCCCTCACCAGTTGTGCCTGCCAAGCTGACTACGAGTGAGTGTGGTGTGTTGTGTTGGTCCTGAGGCGGAAGCCGGGACATTGTTTTTAACCCCTGCTGTTTGAATGTAAAGCTTACCTTTGATTTTTAACTTGCTCCAAAGACTACTTATTTGGAGAAAACTGCATTTTAGAAAAATTCCAAAATCAATTCGCCACTTACGATCAGACCCGCTGAAGTGAGATCGGTTCCTGACCCCCTCGAGCACCTGATTGAGACTCGGTCTCCTTCGAACTAGCATTTCCGGGCCCGCCATCTTGGGTGAGGAACACCAGATCATTGAACAGGGCTAGGCCCCTCCCACCCTCACGCCCTTACCCCCATAAAAACACCTGATTTATCCACATCCTCACTGACTACGAGTGAGTGTGGTGTGTTGTGTTGGTCCTGAGGCGGAAGCCGGGACATTGTTTTTAACCCCTGCTGTTTGAATGTAAAGCTTACCTTTGATTTTTAACTTGCTCCAAAGACTACTTATTTGGAGAAAACTGCATTTTAGAAAAATTCCAAAATCAATTCGCCACTTACGATCAGACCCGCTGAAGTGAGAGCGGTTCCTGACCCCCTCGAGCACCTGATTGAGACTCGGTCTCCTTCGAACTAGCATTTCCGGGCCCGCCATCTTGGGTGAGGAACACCAGATCATTTAACAGGGCTAGGCCCCTCCCACCCTCACGCCCTCGCCCCCATAAAATGATCACTCTACCCAGGAGGCGCAGCGGACGGGCGCAGCGGCGGCGCCGGCGGGGCGCCGAAGGCGCGCCAAAGGCAAGCCCGTCTGCACCCGTCCGCGATCGACCGGGACCAGGGGCCACAACCGCTGGCCAAATCAAATCTATCCAATATTCATCTAGCACTCTACATCACCTACGAGGCCCCATTCACGATCAATGCCTCGCGTCCTGGAACCCCACCTCTAAATTTTTCTGCTGCCCACAGTGTTCGTACCAAAGTAGTCCAAAAACAACACCTCCCTCATACCTCATGTTCCTGCTGAATTGCAGGTCTCTCTCCAAACATGCTGCAGAAATATCTCTGTTAATCTCCGATAAAGAACCGGATGCCATTTTTCTCACGGAAACTTGGCTACAACCGGAATCCAACCCCAATGTCATTCAAGCTCTTCCTGTAGGATACCAAATACTTCGAGTCGACCGCCCATCTGGGAAAGGCGGCGGCATAGCCATTATTTACAAGAACTACTACACCTGCCGTTCTTCTCCAACCACCCTATCCAGCTGTGAACACCTTACCTTCTCGCTGGACTTTTCCCCTACATGCACATTTTCAGGGACTCTCATCTATCGACCACCGGGCACTCAGACTACCTTCATAAACCAACTCGCACCGAGGTAGCCAATCGTGTCTGCTCCTTACCTAACTACACCCCTATTAGGTGACCTGAATGTGCACCTAGATGACCCCCTAGATTCGGCAGCCGCCAAACTATGCAACAATCTGGAGGATCTTGAACTCTCCCAGCGAGTGCTGCAACCCACCCACGATAAAGGTCACCTCCTGGACCCAATCTTCACTAACTGTACCCATCTCACAGTTAGTCCATCAATCCCCCTCCCATGGACGGACCATTTTCTGATCCCATTTATCTGGGCACCGTCCGGACCACGCCCCAAACCCTCCACTGCCTCCCACAGGGACCGCAAATTGTCACAACTTAACACCAACCTGTGGACATCCACGCTGAAAGCCTCTGTCCCTGTAAACAACCCTGATCCGATTATTGATAATGACAACTTCAACAACTGGATCATCACTTCCTTAGATCTCACTATCCCATTGAAAAATATCAAATCCAAACACGGACCCAAAAACGCCCCTTGGTACTCACAGGACCTGCGTACTCTTAAAAAAGAATGCAAAAGATTGGAACGGAAATGGCGCATTGATTACTCACAAATCAGTAAAAAGGAATATCGGGCCGCCATAAAAATCTATAAAAATGACATAAAAAAAGCTCAAGCCACCTTCTACGAAAACAAAATTAACGAAGCAGCATCCAAACCCAAGGAAATGTATCAAATTGCGAAGAGCCTGCTCAAACTTCCCGATAAACCACTTGATCCACTCACCGCTCAAACCCGCTGCAATGAACAGGCAGACTACTTCTTAAATAAAATAGCCACCATCTACTCATCCTTCCCCCTACCCCCTCATCCCAAAATAGAACAGAAGGACATCAGCCCACCTCCACTTACCATTCTAGAAAACTTTCCATTACTGGAGTCCACCAGCCTGGAAACCTTATTTCTCCAGGTAAAATCCGGATCCCCCAGTGACCCTGCTCCAGCTCAGTTTCTTAGAACAATCACCCCTACCATCCTGACCACTATTTTGAACTTATTCAACAACTCACTTTCCTCAGGAGTCGTTCCCCCAAAATGGAAGCAGGCTACAGTCAAAGCCCTCCTGAAAAAATCAAATCTAGATCAGATGAACCAAGGAAATTACCGCCCAATCTCCCTGCTACCTTGGATATCCAAAATCGCGGAAAAGCACGTCAACCAATCCCTCACAGAATTCCTGGAAACAAATAAACTACTGGACCCATCTCAAACTGGGTTCCGCCCCATGCACGGAACAGAAACTGCTTTACTGGCTGTGACAGAAGGAGCAAGAATGATCATGGATCAGGGCGGCACTGCGGCCATTATTTTATTGGACCTCAGTGCCGCCTTCGACACTGTGAATCACGACATACTACTTCACAGAATACCAGAATTAGGGATAACATCCACGGCAGTGGCCTGGCTACGATCATTTTTGTCAGAACGCTCCTTCCGAGTCTGCGAGGGCGACACCACCTCGCCCAGTAAACCACTCAGTTGTGGGGTGCCGCAGGGTTCGTCCCTGAGCCCCACACTGTTTAACATATACATGCACCTCCTCGCAGAAATAATCCGCCCTTTCGGCGTCCAAGTCGTGTCCTAAGCGGATGACACGCAACTGGTGGTTACCCTAAATCATCCCTCCTCATGTCCTAACGATCTCAGAGGCTGCATGGAAACAGTAAGTACTTGGATGAGCCAGTCGTACTTGAAACTAAACGGCGACAAAACAGAGCTAATGGTAATGGGTAACTCCCCCCAAAAATCAATTGAGTCTCTACGGCCACCAGATCTAGGTCCAGCACCATCAGCTAGGAACTCCATCAAGAGTCTAGGAATTTGGCTTGACAGCACTCTATCCTTCGGACACCAGGCAACCAAACTATCTGCCACATGCATGGGCATTATAAGACTCATCCGAAAAATCCTACAGCTACTCCCCTATAAGGCTAGACAGATCATGGTCCAGGGCCTAATCCTCTCCAGGCTGGATTTCGGAAATGCCCTCTGTCTAGGCGCCCCTGAATCAACCTTGAAAAGACTCCAGGTGATTCAAAATTGTGCTGCCCGCACACTCCTGCGCATTCCCCGGCGCCAATCAGTGAAATCGGAACTAAAAGTCCTCCACTGGTTGCCAGTAAAAGACAGGATTAACTTTAAAAGCATGTGCATTGCTCACCGTGCCTACTGGAGGAAAGGAGCAATCCTGAACCATACCTTGATTACTCCCTACCACCCCAATAGATTGCTTAGGTCGACTCATACCTTTCAAGTCATCAGACCCAGGTTCAAAAGAGAAAGGAGTGGAGGAAGAATGTTCTCAACAAATGCGGCAAGGCTATGGAACTCCCTCCCAATCTCTATTTGTTCAGAACCCAACCTTCTGCACTTCCGAAAAAAAATTAAAACTTTTTTCTTTAACAAATAACATTGACCCGCCCACACACTTGCATCTGGTTAAGCGCTAGGATGCCTTCGGGTAGCTATCGCGCTATATAAAAACGACATCCAATCCAATCCAAGCTGTTGCCTGAAGTGGTCTGAGAAGTGGGACCGACTAATAGATGCCACCGAATATGCTGACCAGGACTGTGAGAGAAAGAGAAGCAGGACTGAGTAATAGATGCCACCGAATAGGCCATCCAGTGTGCCCTGTAGACCCAGCGCTTCAATGAGCAGGTAACAGTGGAGCACAACCTTCAAAGACCGAGAGACTAAACACAAGCAAAGGCAAACAACAATAAGGATTTCAACTTATCAATAAGACTCTTTAGGGTTCAAGAAATATATGTTCTCATCCACCCCCGTTACCCATGGAGGCAAGCTTAATTAAAGTTGACCTGTGCCTAATTTTACCTAAACTCAACATAAGAGAGGGTAAAATCCTAGAAACAGGGGAAATAGAGGATGGGGCACTGTAGAACGGAGAAGAGGGCACCTGGCGAGTGCAGCATTTTAGTATTAGCTCAGGGTGAGACTGTTTAATGTTAAGTCTGATACCTATCTAGATGCATAGTATGTAATTCTGCTGTGATATTAATAAGTCAAAGACTGGATGGGTAGCAGCCCTAAAGATGTCTGATCTCCCGTGGATCCTGTTCTGTTTCAGGCACTCACGGCTGATCCACATGCCGGGGTGATCTCCATCTTACAGGGAGAGTTTAAGCACTTCATGTGGGCGGATGGACGGCCTAGAATGAACAGAGCTATAAGCATCACAGGGTGGGGGACCTGCGGATCTCAAATCTTCTCTACTATTTCCAGGTAGCCCAGCTTCGCTATGTGGCGAAATGGACAAGGGAAGAAACTGAAAAGCATTGTTTTTTATGGCTAGGGCGGTCGCTGGACTGCATCTATGGAAAGTTCTGTTCCTTCTTAAGGCGCAGCGCCCATGGGGCTTATATTACTTGCAAATTACTAAAGTCACACATGAGGTATGGAACCGAGTGGCGGAGGGGGTTGACGTTGTTTCTTCCCCGTTAACCCCGATTTTAGGCAACCCAGACTTCGGACCGGGGCTGGGCCTCAAGCAGTTTGGATTATGGCAGCAAGCTGGGTGCCGTTGAGTGGGACACATGTTTGATAAAGAGGGTATGATACCCTTTGATCAATTGTGTGCGGACTATGGCCCTTCCGGAGTCCAAGCATTTGCACTATCTGTAGATATGACATTGGGTTATGCAACACACCATATGCCCCGGAGCACACCACCCCCATAATCCTTTGGAGAAATGGCTGGTTACAAAAACCACAGATATGCATTTGGTCACTGAAGTAAAGAGCTTGCTGCAGTGCACTACTCCTCAGGTCAAAACCGCTGGACACAGGTGACAGGAGCTGGAAATAGGGCGACAGCTGACACTGAAGGAATGGGAGGACATTTATTATAAGGCCCATCATACCGCCTGGAAAACGGCGAGCATTGAAACGAATAATAAAATAGTGGCTTACTGATACCTAACTCCTATCCACCTCCATAAAGGCAAATCAGCTTGAAATGTTGACTGAAGAAGGGGGAGTGGATCACCTGGAATGCTCACCCATATCCTTTGAGAGAGTCCGAAACTCACACCATATTGGGCGATGGTGCTCCCGGACATACACACACATTTGCATACTAAGCTCCCATGATTTCCTGCCTTTGTTCTCCTGGGCCTTCCCAACGTCCTCATATTTCTATTAAGTTCCCGTAAGGGGAGACAGATCGATCTCGCTCTGGTGGCTGCCCAGCAGAACATCTTGACGCTCTGGGGCACAGACAAGCTCCTGACACAGGTGGGCTGGCTACACAGGCTATGGTTAATCTTAAGTATGGAAAGACTTTCACTCATATTTTCAGACAGTAATATAGATAGCTTTGGGGCTCTTTTATAGCCTTGTTGTCCACTGTATTCAGGAAATTGACATGCCCTAGATATATTTGCATATACTGCAGCTCACAGGCACAGATAAACCCCTGCAGGACAGTGCCGATGTGTGAGGTGGCATCCTTGAAGGATGTTGGTCAAAAGGACTATACTGATCTCAGTGAGAGCCCTGGGGGGAAGTCACATGGTGGGAGGGCTTCGAGTATTGTTCACTAATAAGAATATATGTCTTATGGCCTCGAAGTTCAGTGTCTTTAGATATGCTTGTGTATATTTTTGACTTATTGAAAACAATAAAGAGATTTAAACTATAAAAGTCAAAGACTGGGCTGGTCAGTGATTGATTGGATTTGTTGGTTGATTGTTGAATTCTGAGTCTTTTCCTCCCACACTACTCCCTTGGGAAGTCTGTGACTGCTCACCCTCGCCACACTGACAGTCAAGTGCAGGAAAGGTGTTCCTGGCTCAGTTACCAGAGTCTTAGTAGGACAGACTCCAGGGCACTAGTGGCAAACAACTTCAATCACCATGGCTGGTGGCTAGTGGCCCTTATCTGCCCAGTGCTTCCCCTGAACAGGGACTGGCAATCTGATTTCAGAAAAGGAAGATTGAAAGTGAAAGTGAGCACTGTTTTTAATAACACAACCATTCTCTGCATCACCCGACCCTTAGTGTGGAGAGGTGTGGCTCACTGGTTAGAGGCGGCAGACCTGTAAGCAGAGAACGGCCCGGGACCAGGGTTCAAATACCGACGCGGCAGGGTCTTGGACCAGGGTCAACAGACTCGATAATTCTCTCCTCAGTGCCTACTCTAACCAGGGAACACACTCGGTAACTCTGGGCATTAAGCTTGCCTCATCTCTACAACGGCCCCCCACAGACGCCGGGGATGCCTGGTTTCACCCTGGAGATACCCAGAAAAGGAGCATCTCACAGGGAAAACCAGGACGGGTTCCCCAGCGGTCTACAGCGCCAGGACACTCGGGTAGAGTAACAGTGCGCTTTACAAGTATCCCACATTTACATTTACAATGAAGGGCCATACACATGCACGTGTCCTTCCTCATAATTTCCAATTATTAAGTACCATCTGAAAACAAAATATTGTATGAATGTTAACAGTGAAAACATTCATTAACAATCAGACTCATTTTTGCAATGCAAAGTTAAGAAAAGGCAAGTATGTCCCAATACCTGAAGGAAGCGTTCAATTCTGCAAGAGGAGTGCTCTGGGCCTGCACCATCATATCCGTGAGGGAGAAGAACTGTTAGTCCACTTTGAAGCAACCATTTGGCCTCACCTGCAAAAACGAACATAGCAACCCTTACATAAATTTAACCGATATAAAAAATTCACACTATTTAGTCACTGCATATTTATTTATTTAACCATTGTATAAAGTGCTAAGCACAGAGATATGGGGGTTCTTTACATATCAATAACCAGTGATGTGATGGCTATACGGATAACACAAGCCCAGGAACATTGTAATGATAAGAGGAAACTAGTGATGATGTAAGAGAACTACTGCAGAGTACACAGTGAGAGATTGTGGCTAAGAGAAAATATTAGGTTTATTTGCATTGTATATTTTTTCCTTACCTTTTTTTGAAAGATCAACTACACTAAATTTGGTAGCAGGCTGGCATGACTGTAGGGTGCTGTGGTTATACAGTGCAATAAAGAACACATTTTTAAATAGCATTTCATGAATTCAATGGAGCAGAGGAAGCGTTCTTAAGTGACCAGGTAATAGCATTATTGCACTTGCAACCATTCTAAAGTGGTGAGCACTAAAGGTTTACTTCATAAAATATGTAAATGTTAATCTGTTTTTTTATCCTAAACACCTTAACAAGAATAATGCATCCTCCCCTCTACACACATCTTTGAGAAGCTTTCTGAATTTTTTTCCATTGGGCTCAGTTCTCCAACCAATTGGCAATGATTTTCATAGTTTGGGGGACAGGTAGGATGAATCTTCCACCTCATCTGACCTGCTGAATACATGGGACCCTCAGGAGACCTGTTTTAGAGGATCTTAGAGCCCTGTTTGGGGCGCAGGATGTCAGAAGAGCCCTGACCATACAGGGTCCCTGCCATTGATTGTCCTGTTAGCCAAGAATTGTGCCTTACATTTTATACTCTTCTCAACAGGGAGCCCGTGCCAGGAGCCAAGGCATTTTTGCTGAAGAGCTTTTAGGTAGCTTAACGATGGTTCTTGCAGTGGCATGTTGCACCACTTGGAAGTCTTTTTAACGGATTTGAGTGGACCCATATTTATCAAAAACCCCTGTAGACTAAGTGGTCAACAAGTCTTAGAGCCAGGACACTTGTCTGAGGTAGAAGAGTTTAAAGAGGTCACCCGATTGATCTAAAGTGAGGAGACGCACATATTCAACAAACTACAGTAAGGGTTGTGCTAGGTATGCACTGGTGAGATGTACAAAAAATATTTCAAAGTTGTATCTATTGATTCGGGCGCTCCTCTTCCATTGGTCTACCGTCAAGGCCAAACTGTTCCGAAAATGAGAAGATTAGTGAAAGGAGCGTCAAGTTCACACAAAAATCATAATTTCAATACTGTAGTCCATGTTTTATTGTTCAAAATTCTTTTTCCAAAATTCAAGTTCCAACAGATAAATATGCAATCCAATGTGATATGTTCAATTCAGTTTAGGAATATGTTTTATCCAAATCAAATGCTTCTTGTAAACGAATAATCACAACTCAACAACAGCATATGCGTGTCATCCTCCTAGGACATCATCAGGGCTGTGAAGTAATAAAACAGAAAATCATAATCTAATTCTAGGTATATAGTATCAATTTCTACAAACTCTGTAACTATACACCTTTGTCTAATCAAAAAATAATGATGACACTGTGTCACTCATTTTGAGGCAAGCGAAAACAATCATCCTGCCTATATTCCATTCTAACATTTAGATTAATAGGCCTGAATCCACCACCCAAAACACAACATACCAAATTCCTGCATATAACACATTCCATTAATGTAAAAGAAAAGATATATATGTGACAAAATACCTCATCAAAATGAACAGCTAAAATACGCTGGTGACTGAATCCTACTTCAATTGGGCTAGAATGTATTCTTCACCGAAATCCCCATACACCGTGGCCTGTATATTAAGATATCCTATCAATGTGAAATGAAATAAAAAAAATGGAGGTCCTGCCGTGGAGCTGCCGCGATAGCCGGCAAGGCTGGGCCCAGGCATCAGCCGAGGCATGCCTGACCTTCGGGGTGATGGGCCTGCTGCCTTGGGCTGTGGGCGGACCTGTGCCCTGACTGTTTGCGGAGGCTCCCCCGGGACATCGCCCTGGAGATGGGCAGGACCATCTCTCGCTCTGAGCCAGTCTGCGACCCTTTCACTGGGGATTGGAGCTGCCCATATTGGAGATACGCAGCACTGCCATCTTGTGGGCTGCCGGACAGGGTTCTCGCTCCGCAGCCACCTGGAGATTCCTGTGTTGGGAGTTTGTGGGATCGGCGGTCGGATCAGACTGCGGCACCACTGCCTTCCCCCCATCCCTTGGGGGCGCGCCTTTGGAATCCAGTCTCTGTCCTTGGTGGCCCAGAGTGCTATGACTGGTAGTTGTGGTGAGGCCGGGAGTGTGGCTCGCTCCCACTCCTCCTACTTGTTGTGCGGCTTGCGTGTGCAGCTGCTGCCTCCCTGCCCGCCCATTCTTGGTTTGGAGCCTGGCTAGACAAGAGATCCATCTCCATCCAGTGATACCCCGGTGAGTGTGTTGGGCCCTTCATTATCTTCAGTCCATTCAGTACCAGAGGGCTTACGCACCTCCCCGGCTGTCACGCTGCCCCGGGAGCCATTTCATCTGCTTGGAGTGGGGTGCCCCCCGTCAAGCAGACAACACTGCTGCCTGGCTCCGAACAGTGCTCCTGGCTGATTCTGTGGCGCCGAACTGGCCGTTGCTGGGAGGTGGAAGTTGGAGACACCTATTGAGGGGGGAGAGGGGCTCACCACCTGCGGAGGTGGCCGGGCTAGGTCCTTATGCGGCTTATGGGTGTTGAGCCCTCTCCCGGTAGCTGCCCATGGTAGCCCCTTAGTGTATCCCTGAGATAGGGGCCGTGCCTGTGCTGCCTTCCAGCCTGCCACCCATTCTGGACTTCCATATTGGGACGCCTCCCCTGGCCTCGACCACAATGGCTAAGGATAAACCTACTGGAGCCGCATCCAAACAATCCACTATGGACAAGTACACTGGTGCCAGCACCCAGCCACCTGGCCCGGACTGCCACAACCGATATTCCGGACAATGCTGCGCTATTGCGCAATCCAGAGATGCTTTGGAGGCCAAGATTGGCACAGTGGGATAAGATGTCATGCTCCTTCGCCAAGACCTCCGCACTGCGGTCCACCGGATTACTGAAACGGAAACACAGATCTCCGTTACGGAGGACGCTGTGACCACCCTTCAAAAAAAGATGTCCAATTTGGAGTTGCTGATGCACGGCCTGGCGGCCAGAGTGGAAGATGCAGATGGCAGAGCTCGGAGGAACAACCTCAGTTTTGTGGGGTTTCCTGAGGGCTGTGAGAGCAATAACACTGTTGACTTCCTAACAAAATGCTTTATAATTGAATGGGCGCATCATGTTCAACAGCAGAAGCCACCTCCTGTACAGGGACCGTGATATGATTGTCCAAAAAGATCGACTCAAGAGAGTCCTTACCTACGCTTCTCAGCCCATCATGATTTTCTCCGACTATGCTAAGGTGGTCCGACAGCACTGGGGTGGACGATGGCTACCTCCTGGCTGGCTGGCGCCACTCTGAAATAGTAATCTTTTTAAAGCTGGGCCGACCCCCAGAACTGCATGCCTCATTTAGACTGATCTCCCTTATTAATGTGGAGGCCAAACTTTTGGCCAAAATCATTGCCAACCGCACTGTTCCACACATTACGACTTTAGTCCATTCTGATCAGGCGGGCTTTAGGCCCGGTCACACCATCACACAATTTTCATCACACAAACAATGCCATCGCTTCTGTGGATCGGCTGACTGAGCCAGCTGCGCTCCTTCTTGCGGATATAGATAAGGCCTTTGACTCCCTCAGCTGGACCTACCTCTTTGCGCTCTTGACCTGCCTGAACATTGGCCCTAGACTCCTTAAATATATTCGCCTCCTGTATACAGATATCACCGCCTCGGTACGGATTGCTGACTCAGTCTCGCAGCCGTTCCATATCGGCAGAGGCACTCGGCAGGGGTGCCCTTTAACTCCCAATTGTTTTGCGCTCACCATGGAACCTCTTGCGGCGTGGGTACGCAATGATGCCCAGGTACATGGCTTTGAGTATGTCACGGGAGGTCTCTGATCGTATAGCATTATACGCTGATGATGTATTGTTCTTTTTGACATGCCCAAATAGATCTGGCCCACGCAGGCTTCGCATTATGCAAATTTTCGGCCACACTTCCGGTCTCTATTTGAACGCCTGTAGGTCGTTTCAGTGCGGAGTTGATCAGCTTGGAACCTGGACACAAGAGGTGACGGTGGTGTCTGATGGCTTTAAATATCTTGGGGTGTCCTTGTTGTTGTCGCAACCTGGCTCCTGGGCTACAAATCTGCCCCCTATGCTGATTCAGATCAGACAGGTGGCTTCTGGTCACATCTGCCCCTGACTGTTTGGCAGATCGGCCATTTTCAAAATGGTGTCGCTGCCTTGCCTTCTCTATCAACTCCAGCACCATCCCTACCCAATACCGCATTCATGGTTTTGGCAATTAAACTCAATCCTTAGTCACTTTCTTTGGAGTGGGGGGGTCCATGGGAGTCGCACTGCGAACGTGCTTTCAGTCCACTTACTGTGGGGGTCTTGCGACCCCAGATATCCAGGCCTATCATGCAGCGTCCCACCTCCTAAAATTAAATGATTGGTGGTACGCTGATAGACGAGACCCTGCCTACGTTGTGTTGGCTCATGGACTCCAAATCTTTGCACATGATTCTATACTCCAGCGCAACGCTCAAGCCACTACCGCCCGCAACTCGGACGGTGTTTGTGATCTGGCGACAAGCTCTGCGTAGGATGGGGTGGAGGGGCAGACTCACTAAAGAGACTCCTCTTTGGCGCAACAGCCTCTTACCACAATTCCTTGCTCTCCCTGGGTTTGTGAGTTGGGATAATATTGGAATCTCAGTGGTTGGCGATGTCCTTCAGACCCGGACTCTTAAGTCCTTCCAACAGCTACAATCGGACTTTCAAATGCCCCGATCCCAATTCTATAGGTATCTGCAATTTCGCAATGCTTTTTCCCCTTACCTTGCCGGACGCCATCCCCGATTTTAACCCCGTTGAGGCCAACGTATTTTTAGGTGAGATGGGTGCACACACAATCACAGCACTATATCGCACTTTAGTCACTAATAGCCACACTACACTCCACAGGACCAGAGCTGCCTAGCCGGAAGACTTGGGTCCATATGATGAGGACAACTGGGTTGAGGCTCTTGAATCCCTGTGGGATGCGGCCATCGGGGCACGCCTTAAACTCATACAATTCAAATACCTTCATCGGGTATACTTCACTCGCTACAGGCTTTGACGCGCTGGGATGATTGCGTCCCCCCAGTGCCTGCGCTGTGGCTTGACCAAGGGCACCTTCCTCCACACGATTTGGGACTGTACTGTTTAACGCGGTTTTGGCATGGGGTACTGACCTGTCTCTCTGAGGTTCTGGGGAGGAAGATCCCACGGACACCGCGCTTGACTATGCTGCATGGATCGGAGGGAATAGATACAAACGACATCTGCTATTTCTGGGGCAACCGGATGATTTCAGGTAAGTAACGGAAAAAAAAACAAATTTTGTTGCGCGCGCTGCATCGCATTTGGCGATGCAGAACGCGCAACGAAAATCGTTTTATTTAATTGTTTCGTTACCTGAAATCGTCCATTTGCCGCATTTTACAACCCCCCACCCTGCCCCTCTCCCGCCCCACGTCACGGCCCGGTGGCACGCCCTATACGGGCTGTGGCTGTATATTCTCCTTTTCTCAACTAATGTATTGTGTAAACGTTGACATCTTTTCTAATGCCATGCTATGTATACAATGTACCGCCCTGGGATTTCATGGGCTTACTGTTCCTGTCAATAATAACATTTCTTGAGGGGGAAAAAAGTGTACCTATGGTATATGTCCTTGCATTAAGTGTAGCTACACAGCTTTCGTGAAATCCCAAGAATTTACTTAAGTAGGACAAGAAATCCTTCTCCAAGAAAATATTTGTGTACTGCATTTTAGCATGAGCAAATATGCACGTGTAGATTTGCTCATGTGAAAATCTGAGTGCTTGTAAGTTCACTTTCCCTCCAATCACTTTTTTCCCCAACTCTGAAAAAAGGTTTACGTCTGCCATTGTAGGGAGCAAATTTCCAAAATTTTTCATTATGGGAAAAGATTAGAGAAGAGTTGTTGAAAACCCTTAAAACATGAAAGTTGGTAGGTTTGCACAGACTCAAAAGAGCATTCTAACCCTGGAACTATTGCTTACCACTACCTTCAGCCCCAGTATGGAAATCTGCGGAAACATGGCAACAAAAGGGGATTGCAAGTATTCAAACACTACTATGGTATGAGCCCTGGCATAATCAGAGAGGCTTTATCAGAGCTCTTATATAATGACATTGCTGCCATAATTTGTTTCTGCAAACATGGCACCAAAGGGGCAAGTGAATTTTGTTACAAGTATATCGATGAAGCAACCTGCCCCCTGGAAAAGTAGATATTTTGTTAACCTCATCACTGCGGCGGAAATTCTGCCGCAGTGCTGAACATTCCAGCCGTGGGCGTGGTCATGACGGCTCCCGGCCATCATCAGCACACGCCCACCATGACTCATGACGGCCGGGAGCCGTCATGAGCATCGAAGAGGTTAAATTACACACCCCTGAGACAGTGTGATTTCCTCAGTTCCCTTCTGTAAGTATGTGTTACTTTCTAGAGGCAGTGATAATCAAGAAACGTATACATAAGACGCACTGATTCATTCAAGAGATGTTCATTCATTTAGGCCTTCATCCACTGCTCGGAGTTGGATGATCCACCTGCTCTCAGGCCATCAACCTTCCTCCAAAAACCTGTTTCTCCTTTGGTTGGACTGTGTGGAATAAAGGTAGAAATAAACAAACCTATATATACTGCTAGTTATTTGTTGCAAAAACATTATGAGTAGTTTAATGTAAAGCAGTTTAAACAAGAATTTTCAAAGCCAATAGGCCTCTCCTCTGAGGTGAGAGCTATTGGCTTTGTCACTGTTTAGCCATGTTGTACAACAAAGTGGCTGCCGGACAGCATAGCTGAAAGCTAAAATTAAATGTAAAAAAAGCTGATGTGGCCAGCACTGGCCACATTTTACTGCTGGAGGGAGGGAGGGCGAGCTGGGAGGCAATACCTAGGGATGAGGGAGAGGCAACATGGACAATAGAGAGGGAATGGGGAAAAAGCACTATAATGCAGCCAGTGGGGTCCAGGTCACAGCACTTGTTTTTGTTATGGTGAGTAGGGGCAAGCAGCAACACAGATAAGGGATGGCGGAACAAGCAGCAACATGGACGAGGAACAGTGGGGGCAAGTAGCAACATGATGGAGGGTGGGGGCAAGCAGCAACACAGGGAGGTAGTGTGGGGGAAAGCAGTAACATGGATGAGGGAGGAGGGGTGGGGGCAAGCCGTAAAACGGATGAGGGAGGGAGGATGGGGAAGCAGCAACATGTGCGAAGGAGGGAGGTTGGTGGGAAGCAGCAACACATACGAAGAAGAAGAGTGGGGGTAAGCAACAAAATGGTTGAGGAGGGAGGTAGGGGCAAGCGGTAACGTGGATGAGGGGGCAGATGGTGAAAGTAGTAACATGGATGAGGGTGGGTGGGGCAAGCAGTAACACAGATGTACAAGCAGAGAAATGGATGAGGGAGGGTGAGTGGGGCAAGCAGTAACGAACAAGTTACTTACCTTCGGTAACGATATATCTGTAAGAAACAGTAGTTAGTATTAGATTCCTTACCTTAGAATATCCCCAGGCGTCAGTCTGGATCCGGAAACTTTTGCGTAGCAGTACCCCTGCGCGTCGGTAGGCGTCGTCTGCAGGCGTCCCCTGCGGCTCCGCGTCGTCGGCGTCGTGCGCCGTGATGACGTCGCTGGAGTATATAGACGCCGCCTCCGCTCGCTGACGTCAGTTCTTTGCACACAGCTTTTCCGCGCCAGAACACGCAGAGCCATGTGAGAACCAACACTGGTGCCATGTGAAACTAGGGCCCTGAAAGGGATGTCCTTAACCCTAGGTATCAGTTCGCAGAACGGGGAGGATGGGTGGGGCGGTAAGGAATCTAATACTAACTACTGTTTCTTACAGATATATCGTTACCGAAGGTAAGTAACTTGTTCATCTGAAAGAAACAGGTTAGTATTAGATTCCTTACCTTAGATTAGATACCCCAGCAATACCAACCCCGGTGGTGGGTCTGCGAACCAATACAACCTACACCAGAAAATCCTGGAGGACCGAACGGCCAAAGAAGCCATCCCTCCTGACTTGACTGTCCAGGCAGTAGTGCCTCGCAAAGGTGTGCAGCGAGGCCCACGTAGCTGCCTGGCAAATGTCCTGCAAAGGGACTCCCCGGCCCAGAGCAGTAGTAGCCGCCGTGGCCCGAGTGGAATGGGCTCTCAGCCCGACAGGAGGCTCCTTCCGAGCCAAAGAGTAGCACGCTTTGATGCACAGGACGACCCACCGGGAGATGGTTCGTTTCTGTACCGCCCGTCCCTTCTTCTCACCCACGTAGCCAACAAACAGTTGGTCATCCACCCGGAACTGGCGTGTGCGATCCATGAAAAATGAAAGCGCACGTTTTGGGTCCAGACGATGGAGCCGCTCCTCATCTTTTGAAGGATGCGGAGGCGGGAAGAAGGAGGGTAAGGTGATGGACTGCCCGATGTGAAAAGCAGAAACTACTTTGGGCAGGAAAGAAGGTCTAGTTCTCAGAACCACCTTGTCCGGATGAATGGACATGAAAGGAGGTTTGACAGAAAGAGCCTGGAGCTCACTCACTCTCCTGGCAGAGGTGATGGCAACCAGGAAGGTCGTCTTTAAAGTGAGGAGACGGAGAGGACAGGAATGAAGCGGCTCAAAGGGAGCGCACATCAAGAAAGTCAGAACCAGGTTCAAGTCCCACTGAGGCATCACGAACGGAACAGGTGGATACATGTGCGTGATGCCCTTCAAGAATCTCGTTACAATAGGGGACTTGAACAAAGATGGCTGATCAGGTAGCCTTAAGAAGGCGGAAAGGGCAGAAAGGTAGCCCTTGATAGTGCCCAGAGCAGAGCCCTGCTGGGCAAGAGAGAGAAGAAAGAGGAGAACCTCGGAGAGAGGGGCAGAAAGGGGATCCACAGCCTTTGCTGTGCACCATGCCACAAATCTGTTCCACCGGCAGGCGTATACCGACTTTGTGGAGGGACGCCTGGCTGCCAGAATCACATCACAGACTTCAGGAGGCAAGTCAAATGGCCTCAACTGTCGCCGCTCAATCTCCACGCATGGAGGTGGAGACTGGACAGGTTCGGGTGGAGGACCGTCCCCTGCTGCTGCGACAGAAGGTCCTCCTGAAGGGGCAGGCGGATCGAGGGACCGACTGACATGCTGAGTAGCTCGGGATACCAGTACCTTCGAGCCCAGTCCGGAGCCACAAGGATAACTTGGGCCCGGTCGCGCCTGATCTTCTTCAGCACTCTGGGCAGAAGTGGTATAGGCGGAAAGGCGTACAACAGACCGCAACTCCACTCGCGCCGAAAGGCGTCTCCGAGCGAGTGCCGTCTTGGAAACTCCAACGCGCAGAACTGATGACATTGCGCGTTCTCTTCTGTGGCGAATAGATCTAACCAAGGCTCTCCCCATTGCAGAAAGAGGCCTTTCGCCACGTCCGAGTTCAGACGCCATTCGTGATCCACCGAGCACCGACGGCTGAGTTCGTCCGCCCTGGCGTTCAGAGAACCTGCCAGGTGTTGAACCGTCAGAGTCACGCCCTGACGTTCCAGCCATTGCCAGAGGCGCAGAGCCTCCTGGCAAAGGGTCCACGACCCCACTCCGCCCTGCTTGTTGCAGTACCACATCGCGGTGGTGTTGTCCGTGAACACCTGCACTACACTCCCGTTGACAAAGGGGAGGAATGCCTTCAGTGCTAGGCGAATCGCCCGCAGCTCCAACATGTTGATATGGAGCCGGGACTCCGCCGGAGACCAGATGCCTCTGATCTCCGCCTCTCCCAAGTGGCCTCCGGTTGGGGAAGGGAGAGGGATCTGCCTCTGACCCAATCGCGGTCCGTAAGCCACCACTGCAACTGTCTCGCAGTGCCCTCCGAGATCAGGACATGGTCGGATAGGTTGCCTTGATGCTGGGCCCACTGAAACTTCAGGTCCCACTGCAGAGCCCGCATCCGCCACCGGGCGTGATGCACCAGAAGGATGCAGGAAGCCATCACCCCCAGCAGCCGCAGCGTCAACCTGACCGAAACCCGGGATAACGGCTGAAAGATGGGAATCAAAGCCTGTATATCCCGGACCCGCCGTTCCGGAGGATAAACCCGAAACTGCGCCGAGTCGAGAACCGCTCCGATGAAAAGGAGCTTTTGAGAGGGACACAGGTGTGATTTCGGCACATTGATGGAAAACCCCAGCTCGTGCAGGAGGTCTGCCGTCATCTGAAGGTGGTGGACGACTGTTTGGGGCGAGCCCGCCTTCAACAACCAGTCGTCGAGGTAGGGGAAGACTGAAACCCCTAACCGGCGCAGATGAGCTGCGACCACCGTCATCACTTTCGTGAACACCCGTGGGGCGCTGGTAAGGCCGAATGGGAGCACGATAAACTGAAAGTGCTCGTGGCCTACCGTGAACCGCAGGTAACGCCGGTGGGCCGGCAGGACGGGGATGTGAAAATACGCATCCTGCAAGTCCAACGCCACCATCCAGTCTTGCAGGTCTAGAGCAGCCAAGACCTGAGCCAAAGCCAACATCTTGAACTTCTCCTTCCGGAGGAAGCCGTTGACGTTCCGTAGATCCAAGATAGGACGCAGGCCCCCCTTGTCCTTCTTGGGTACCAGAAAGTAGTGGGAATAGCAACCACACCCTACTTCTGGCCCAGGAACGCGCTCGATGGCCCCCTTGGCCAAGAGGGCCGTAACTTCCTCCTGCAGAAGTGTCAAGTGGTCCCCCGACACACGGTGGTTCTGCGGTGGCATGGCTGGAGGAGTGGTCTCGAAGGGGAGGGAGTAGCCCCTTCGGACGAGCTGCAGCACCCACCTGTCCGATGTGATAGTGCGCCAGCGGGAGCGGTGATGGCGAACCCTGCCACCCACTGGCGTCACATGGGCCTGACCTCGCCGCTGTCCCCGACCGCCTCCACGGCGGAATCCACGGCCGCCACCGCGTTGAGAAGTGTTCTGCGGTGCGTGGCTGGCAGCACGTGTGGGACTGCCCCTTCCTTGGCCACGAAAGGAGCGAAACGAACCCGTTTGCTGGCGCTGGGTCGAGAGACCCAAGGACTTGGCCGTGACCCTGGAGTCCTTGAAGCGCTCAAGCGCGTTGTCCGCTTTGTCGCCAAACAGGCGACTGCCATCGAACGGCATGTCCATCAAGGCATTTTGGACATCTGCCGAAAAATTGGCGGATCTCAGCCAGGCGTGGCGACGAATCGCCACCGTCGTGGACATCGCTCTGCCCAGCGAGTCGGTCGTATCAAGACCACACCTGATGGAATACCTTGCCGCGTCTCGGCCTTCAACCATAGCCTGGCCGAGCTTGTCCCGTACCTCCTGCGGGCATTGCGGCAGACACTCCGCGACCGTATCCCACAGAGAGTGGGTGTAGCGGCCCAAGAGGCATGCGGTGTTGCAAGACCGCAGTCCCAGACTCAGGGACGAGAAGACCTTTTTGCCATACTGGTCGTACCTCTTAGATTCCCGGTCGGGCGGGGCCGACGGGAATGCGGATTGGGATGTTGAGGCCTGGATCACCAGACTCTCAGGGGTGGGATGGGTGGACAGGAACTTAGGGTCGTCCGAACATGGACGGTGGCGCCTGGCAACGTTCCTATCAACAGGCGAACCTGAAGCGGGCCTGGACCACGTGCCCAAAAGAACGTCCGTCAAGGCTTCATTAAACGGCAGCAGAGGCTCCTGTGGGCATGACTGCGGTTTGAAGACCTCGGTGAGGATGTTAAGCTTCACTTTTGCGACGGGGAGCTCAAGGCTCAAGGCCTTGGCAGCCCTCATCAGCACCACAGAATAAGCAGCCCCAGCCTCCGACGCCACAGTGGGAGGCGAGACAAAACCAGGGTTAGGAGAGTCGTCCAGACCACTGGCATCACCCAAGTCACCTGTCCAGTCCACGTCGTACTGACACTCGCGTGACAGAGGGTCCTCAGACCCCTCCCAACCCTCTCCATAATCTTCATCATCACCATACAGTGATTCAACGATGTAGACCGGCTCCTCGGGGTCAATGGGCCCCATCGGCGCCGGACTCGGCGTCGGACGACGCCGGTCCGACTCCGCGTCCGAAATAGGAGAGGGAATGGGGGTGGCGCCGCCCGGAGCCGGCGCCGGAGCCCCGACGCCGGCCGGAACCGGCGTCGGAGTCACTGCGCCGCGCGGAGGCGGCACCACGGGTTGCCCCGATGGAATCGGTGCCGGAGAGGCCGGTTGACGAGCCGGCGACGACCCTGAAGGGCCCAGCGGCGCCGGGGCCGGAGCCGCCGGCGGCGTCGGGGCCGGAGCACCCGACGGCGTCGGTGCAGGAGCACCCGAACCGCTCGGGCCCCCGGACGGGACCACCGGGCCCGCAGGCGCCGTAGGCCCCGTCGGAGGAGACAGCGCCCTCATGGCCATGAGGAACTCCTCTATCTCCTCGCGCAACGCGCCTTGCCCAGGGACCGACGGGTATGGAGCAGGCAGCGTCGGCGACCCACGCGGGGCCGCGGGGGTGGGGCTACCCGAACCCCCGGCCGCATCGCGCGAGCGTCGGGGGTGCGATGACGACGCCCCGACTTCTTGTGTCGCTTACCTGAGGAACCGGAGGAATGGTGACGACTCCCGGAGCGCTCGTGGCGGCTCCGCGACCGTTCTCTCGACCGCTCCCTCGACCTCCGGCCGGACCGGGACCGCTCCCGGCGCGGGGCCGACAGCCGGAACTCGAGCAGCTTGCGGGACCGCTCCCGTCTAGCCTTACCCGTCAAGGCCCGGCAGTCGACGCAGGACTCCACGTCGTGGTCGGCGCCCTGGCACCGGAGGCAGAGTCGATGGTGGTCGGTGACCGACATCAGGCAGTCGCACCCGTCACAATTTTTAAAACCGGGCATCCTACCGGCACCTTGAAGAGTTAGAGTAATCAAAAACTTTGGTCAAAAGACCGGAGTACTGCTCTTCGGATCTGCGCTAACTGGCGCGGAAAAAAGAAGAACTGACGTCAGCGCGCGGAGGCGGCGTCTATATACTCCAGCGACGTCATCACGTCGCACAAGTACCTTAATCTTCTCTAAGGTCCCTTGGGTTAAGAGCTTTAGCGCTTCGCATCAGACATCTCAAAATAGAGGGGTGGCTATATTAATTAAACAAGGTACTCCCTGTAATATAAAAAAAACACAATCAGACGCCTCAGGTAGGTGGCTGACAGTCCAATTGGCGTTTGAAAATTTTGACATGATCTGTGCCTCTTTTTACGGCCCCAATGTGGACAATCCAACTTATATTTATAAATTACAATCAGCACTGATGTTGGAACCTCCACCCTATGTCATCGGGGGAGATTTCAATGTTCTGTTAGACCCTTTGAAAGATAGATCTAATTTGAGTCACTATAAAGGGGCAGTCAAGGTACGTTGGGCACTACTTAATATGATCCATGATATGGATCTGATCGATCTATGGAGGGCACAAAAAGGAGATCAGCAGGGTTTTACTTTTTACAGCAAGAAGCATGGCCACTCCTCTAGGATCGATTACGTTTTCTTGGACAGAATGTCAATGGCCAACCTAGGGGAGGCATCAATACTTCCGAGTCACCTCTCTGATCATGCACCTTTGCAATTTGTTTATCAGAGTAAGGAGGTACAGCGGCAATCATTGAGATGGACTCTCAATAGGGCGAAGCTTTTAGATCCTGAGGTGGTTGAAGTAGTACAGGCTCCCTCTCTGGAATTCTTTTCTTTGAATTCAGGTTCCACAACACCGGACGTAGTATGGGACAAGTATAAGGCCTGACTAAGGGGGAAACTCCATGGAATAATCTGCTATAAGAATAATATCGAAGCTGAGGCACTAAAGGGGATTGAAGGGAGGATAAGTAGCCTGGAGAAAGAAAGAGACGGCATTAGCAATAGGGACACGAAGCAACTCACTCAGATCTTGAAGAATCTGGAAGAGGTAAGATCAGAATACAGAGGGAAGTTAGAAGCCAAGTGTAGGGCGCAGTGGAACTCCAGAATGATGCAGAACTATGAATACGGGGAGAAGGCAGGCGCCCTTTTGGCATGGAAAGCAAGAACCGATCGCGCTAGGAATGATATAAAAGAACTTATTATCAATGCTAGCGGGGAAATCTCTAGTAAGATCAAGGATATGCAGTCCTGTCTCCTTTCTATTTTCTCGGAACTGTATAGAGAGGATCTGGCTCCTTTACCGAGCTCTATCCAGTCATTTCTTAGGAATAAACATCTTCCTGTGCTCTCAGAAGAAAGTAAGAACAAATTAGAGGCTCCCTTCACATTAGAAAAAGCTGCAGGCTCGGATTCACTCACAAGCGAAATCTATAAACTCCTTAAAGAGGAGTTGATAGACGCACTGGGGGTCACCTTTAACTCAGTTTACAGCCCAACTGGGAAGGTTCCTAATACCTGGAAGGAGGCAATAATAGTTCTGATTTTAAAAACCGGCAAAGACCCGAAAAAGGCAGATTGTTATCGTCCAATCTCCCTGCTGAATGTCGATTATAAGATCTTTATGGGCATTTTGGCAGGGAGATTGGCAAAACTGATCCCGAGGTTAATACATCCGGATCAGAAAGGGTTCGTCGCAGGGAGATACATTCAGGAACAGTCGCAGCTCTTGATTGGTAATATTGATCTGGCCATTCAGAGGACAGAACCCTTGGCCGTTGTCGCTTTAGACGCGGCCAAGGCTTTTGATAAGAGTCTGCTGGATGTACCTCTGGGAGGTGCTGAGGTTTATGGGGTTTGGCCCAATTTTTATACGAACTTTGCAGAACTGTTACCAGGGTGCCTCCGCTCGAATTCTGCTAAATGGACTCCTTACATCGAGCTTCAATATCCAGAGAGGAACCAGGCAGGGGTGTTCGATCTCGCCTCTTTTATTTAATATATATATGGAACCATTGGCACAGATGTTGAGACTGGACGATTCAATCTATCCTTTTAGATCAGAACAATACAGCTCCAAAATAGCTCTCTATGCCGACGACCTAATACTGTACACTAGTAACCCAGAGACAACGATCCCAAGGGTGGAGGAGCTTATGTGTGAGTTTGGGTCCTTATCCGGGTTTCTTGTCAATAAAACCAAGACAGAGGTGATGTGTTGGAATCTGGAGTGGCCGGGGAGAGTTAGTGTTGAACTGAGATATCTGGGGATTTATGTAGTAAAGGAACTGGAGAAGATACCTGAGCTTAACCTAAATAGAGTCATAAAGGAAATAGATGGCCTCTTTAGTAGATGGAGGAACCTTCCCTTAACTATCTATGGAAAAACTAACTTGGTGAAGATGGTCATTCTACCTAAGCTGCCTTACCTTTTCTCTTCTATACCATTAACATTCTCGAATAAAAGCTTAATGAAGGTACAGAGCAAGATTGGGAGCTTTGTCTGGGGCAACAAAGGTGTTCGTCTGGCGTGGAAAGAACTTAGACGCAGACTAAAGAAAGGCGGGCTTGCCCTCCCCGATGTAAGGCTATACGCAGCACAGCAGCATTCCAGTTTAAAAGCATACGGATGCTACTTGTGAAACCAGGGGAGTCAGCCTGGGGCAGGTTGTTGGGTGAAATGGCGCGAGTGGAGGGAGGAGGAGATGGCGAGGCTTTTCTATACAAGTTTGGTTCACCAAGATTCTTCAAGCGGGTACGCTTCAAGGTTTTGAGGGCAGCCTTGAAGCTATGGTATAGGCTCAGACGTAGTTGGGGCATTGGATACTATTCGGACAGTGCCCCTGTCGGGGATGCACCGGGAACACCGGACTGCCTAATGGACAGTTTGGCGTTGCCCATTAGACGGGCAGGCATTACTGTCTGGTCCGAACTGGTAGACTCCGGGGGGATACATCCATGGGAATACCGGAGGGCTAAGATTGGGCCAGGGCTCTCCAGATTCAAATATTTACAGTTAATATCATGGTACGAGGCAGAAAAGGGGGAGGTCAGAGGGAATAGAGAGATTGAAGATTTGTGGCAATCTATCCTTTCAATCAATAAGGAAATCTCTATTTGGTATAACAACCTGTTGGAATCTGAGGACCACGAGACACCCCCCTTAGCTACAGTCTGGATGGAAACTCCTCTTGGGCCATCAATAGAGCCCTTGTATGAGCCCTCTTTAAAGACTCTGTATAAATTTGTCAAGCCCGCTTGTCTAAAAAAAAAAAATCATTTCTTTGTCATCAACAGACTTTATTATACTCCCGCAAAAATCGCCAAGTTTGCCCCAGAACCAGCCCCTAAATGCCCCAGATGCTTAACACCTCTTGCCAATGACCTACATATCTTCTTTGAGTGTCCAGCTCTTGTAAGATTTTGGACTGAGGTGGGCGTCAACATTCGTGATATCTTTAATACCATCATAGAGATTAACATGTCATTAGTGTTTTTTGGAGATGATGGTTGTCTCAGTCAGACCCTCTCTCAGAAGGATAGAGGTCTATTAATCAATTTGATCTTGCTGGCCAGAAGGGAAGTTTGCAGGAGGTGGAAAGATCCCTTACCACCACAAAGGGAAGACTGGCTTAAAGCCTCATTCTCCATGGCTCGTTTAGACTATGAGGGTGTAGAAGATACGCCAATAAACATCTGGCATCCCTTTGTGAGTTGGGGAAATAATGTAAGATTAATTTAATACAATTGGTCTAATGATTACACCAAGTTCCCTCACAAAAAAGGGTTCGGTCGGATGACCCAAGCGAGTGCGGTAAGCCGTAAGGGCCACAGATCACGTAGGCGGCTTCATAAGACCCGCAGAGGCTTGAAAGGTGAGATGAGGACCAGAAAAAAAAAAGATAACAGCCTTTTACTCTGATCCTTGCTTTAAAACTGGACTTCAGACATTTAAGGTACTTCTTCAGAGTTTTCACCTACCTGAAATTTCACAAGCTGATGTTCGTTGTCTTCTCAAAGTGTTCGTGCCCCTCTGGATCTATGTAGCAATCTTGACCTTAATCTTGAGCTTCACTTTGTATTTGACTTTGTGGATCTAGATCTGATTCATTGGCAGATTCCACCACTTCTTCATATGCCGCCCTTAACTCTTTTGCGTGAGTAGTGTGGATCCACTTCGGCATTCCTGCACAACACCACTTCTCCTCCAGGCAGTTCTTTCTGATGCGCTTCCAGACCACTAACCAGTCTCCTGGATTTAAACAGTGACAGGAATGTCCTCTGTTGCCTCTGTCGCTGCAGTCTCCTGATTAGAGACAGATTTCACCATATCAGGCAGACTTCAGCAGTAAGTTAGCACAATGTCATCAGTTACCGAAACAAAAGCAGCTGAAGGAATATGGGCACGCCTCATTGCTCTTCCCATGATGAACTAGTGAGGCAACAAAATTGTCTTTCTGTCAGGAATACTTCTCATACTCATCAAAACAAGAGGAAGTGCATTGGGCTACTTTGGAACAGTTGAATCACAAACTCTGCCCAATTTAAACTTGAGATCTCCATTTGCTCTCTCCATCACACCTGAAGATTGTGGATGATAACTACAAAGAATTCTCTGACTGATCTGGAAATCTGTTCAAATTATCTTTAAAACCTCAATCTTGAAATGAGAGACACGATCATTCTCAAAATAAGCTGGGATTCCAAACTTCAGTATTAACTCCCCCAACAACAATTTGGCAACTGTAATGCAATCTGATCACCGGGTGGGATAGGCTTTGATCCATTTAACAAAACAAGCAGACAATGACCAAACTGTTACCAACAGACATATCTGCAAAGTCTGCTTGGAGTCTTGTATATGGGCCTTACGATTTGCCAATATGGTTTATCACTGTTAATGTCGGTCTTCATTTATTGTTTCTCCAATATGCCAAACGCTTTACACATATGCCCTCTGCAACATTTCTAAATCCTGTGTTTCCTAATATCTTTTAAAAACGTGTGCTAAGCTATCCTTTCCTGCTTGAGACTTATGAATGTAT
Source organism: Lissotriton helveticus (assembly GCF_964261635.1). NCBI lineage: Eukaryota > Metazoa > Chordata > Amphibia > Caudata > Salamandridae > Lissotriton > Lissotriton helveticus. Next base: position 634,277,001 of record NC_136057.1, on the reverse strand, counting down.
TTACCTATTGGATAAAACATTGCATCAGGCAGGACATACAAACTTTCAGCATTTAAATACAAATCTGGATAATTTTTCTTGTACCACAATTTCTCCCATTTCTTTTTCTCATCATCTGAAGCTTCTGCCTGAATAACCTTCATATAATTCAAAGACGTTTGAATTGAATTTATAAAGAAACAGTTCACATTTTCACCATTTTGCATAGTGTTTATTCTTGATTCATCTTTCTTTTTTCCTTGCATAACGGTCTCATCTTGCAATGTAAAATATTTTGTCATTTGATCTACCTATTAATCTCCAAGTGTGACTAAATTTTTTTCAGCCTTAAGGGCAACTCACTTGACCACCGCAATTTCCTTTGGCTGTTGTATTGCTTTTAATAAATCCAATATGTAACCACTATTCTTTATTGGAACTCCTGAAGATGTCATAAAGTCCCTGTGTGACCAAGGCTGACAGAAGTAATGAACAATTCCAAAACAACACTAGTTTTTTTGTTTAAATCTTTTTATTAAGGTTTTACAGGTCAAAGCCCCCAAGGGGGGGTAATACATCAGTCATGTATCCGTTATGTCACACACATTGAAGGGTTACATAAAATTCACAATGAAAAGTCATCTGCCATGTGTAGATGCCACCTTCCAAAACAACACTAGTTGTGTGTATTAATTGTCATATTCACATTTTCTGACAAGCAGCAAGCTCTGGCCAACACTACCAATTCTGCCACCTGTGCTGAGGTTACAACTGCAGAAAAGATGCTTCTTAAGTTTTAGATATAGAACATACTGCATAGACAGCTCTCAATGTTCCATATTGGTCTCGTAAACAAGAACCATCAACAAATAATGTCACATCAGACATTTCCAATGGGGTTTTTCTAATGACTGGTCTTGATTTAGCATATAACTCAGAAACGTCAATACATGTGTTTTCTGGTTCATCATCCGTTTTGCCATTTTTATTAATCTCCCCATCATCTCAATTGCTGTCTGAAATAGGAAGCAGTGTTGCTGGGGTTAAAGAATTACACATCTTAAAAGAAATGATCTCATCTGCAAGAATGACTAGCTCCTAACAAGTCAGCGGACTATTTGTCATGCACTTGGTTCTCGTTCATATCAATAAAATCTCAACCAAGTGTGGGACATATACAATTACAGTATGACTCATCACAATTCCTTCACTTTGTTCAAGAGAAATACAAACAGCTGCAACCACTTTTAAGCCATCTGAAAGACTTATAGCTACCGGATCCAATACGGCTGACAAGTATGCCACTGGTCGCATCATCCTCCATGTCTGTGTAAGGATAGATAACTCACACCTACCTCTTTCACGACAGAATAGGAATAAAGTCAGATGATATTCTGGCATTCCAAGTGCTGGTGCATGACACAAACTCTTCCTCAATACTTTAAATGCTTCAGGACATTCTTTGTCAAATGGTACCTGATCATGAAAGTCACTGTGTGTCAGCCTTACTAAATGCTTTGCAATAAAGGAAAAGTTTGGAATTCACTGACAACAGTAGCCAACAATTCAAAGTAACAACCGAACCTCCCGCTCATTTTTAGAATAGCAAAAACAAGTGCTTTGGAGACTTTCCTCACACCTTTTTCAAGACAGTGCCCAAGCTAAATCAATTCATTCTTTACAGTACTGCATTTTAGTTGGAGACACATTATGTACACTGTCAGCTACAATATTTATTAGGGCAATTGTATGAAGTTTACAGTCCTCTTTTACCTTAGGTGTGACTAACAAATCATCAATATATTGCACAAAGACTGAGTTATATGGCAACCTCAAACTTTCTAGATCTTCCTTCAAGACTGGTCTAAAGAATGAAGGACTTTCTGTTTGCCCTTGTGGGATCCTACACCACACGAGAACATTATTTAGAAACTGGAACGCAAAGAGGTGTTGACTTTCTTTTATGAAAGGGAACAGAAAAGAATGCTTGGCATAAGTCGATGACGCTATACCATTCTGCATCTGAAGTTATTTGGAACAAAATTAATGCTGATTCAGTACCACAGGACAACACAGAATGACAATGTCATTAATCTCTCTCAATTCCTGAACTATGTGCCACTTACCATTTAGTTTCTTTCTTATGTTTATGTTTATGTTTATGTTTGGCATTTATAAAGCGCAGCTTATACCCGAGGGCATCTGGGCGCTGAAATTTGCATGATTATTGTTCAGTGCGGCTTGCGGTGTCCAAAGTGATTCAGAGAAACAACTATTGGTTAAACAACCAGGTCTTTAGTTTCTTGCGAAACTGCAGGAGTGACGGGCTTAGTCTAATATCTTGCGGCAAGGTGTTCCATAGTTTAGGTGCCGCTGTCAAAAAACGACGGTCACCCCAAGAAACTGTTTTGGACCGAGGGACCATTAGTTGGTTGAGATTGGAGGACCGGAGCTGTCTAGGGGGGAGATATCGAATCAACTCGTCCTTTAAAAATAGGGGACCTTTATTGTTTCCCATCACAAGAGAGTTATAATCACTACAAATTATCTCCAGGAGGATTCCCTGTTGAATCATTTTTTTCAGTCACTGGCTTCTCTCTTCGACCTCTTTTGTAAGTCTGCATTGTTTAGTTCTACGGAATATTGCATCTGGTCTCACTTTTATTTGAACTGGCTTTGCTCTTTTAATCAATCCAATATCCTTTCCCAAAAAAATCCACACATCATCTTAAACAGAATGTGTTGAATCCAGAGGGGCATCTTCTTTAGTTTTTTTGTTGTTGTTTAAAAAAAAATCTTTATTGATCAGCTTGTAGGCAGTAAAGACATAAGACACCCCAACATGGGGTGCAGCATTCCAATATTGTTTGTCCGTCACAGGATATCAGTACAAGCCATTTTACAATGATACAACTCAACCCAACATGAACAATCCCTCCACCCACTACCCCACCCATCTTCTTTAGTTAAAGCGAGACCAACTGAGCTTTAGTGTCCTGTGAATGTATTTTGAACACTGTATCTTCATCCTGTGTCTGCATTGCTTCACTATAGGCTGTGCAATAAATCACAAAATTAATTGTGCAAAGCAAGTCTAGACTTAACAGATTAACAGGACTTAAATCTCACACAAAATTAATTGAGGTCTGTTTTTCATTTGAATATATATATATATTCACTGAAAAAACCATAGGTTATAGACCATATATAGTTAGGGATTAGCATTTAAAAAACCTTATTTTACTCACACAAAACCATTGAAATTCCATATATAGTTAGTTGCACTAACTATATATCGCGCACCCGCAATCCACTGCTGATGATGTCACATATTACATCATTCATGACATGGTCAGTGACATCACTGATGACATCACTGATGACATCTCAAATGACATCACTGATGACATCACTGATGACATCTCAAATGACATCACTGATGACATCACTGATGACAACATCCAGTGACTGTATGTTTCTGTAAAGTTAAAATATGTCTTACATATTGAAGAATTAGTAGATGTATAAGTGTCTGGACGAAGGATTTAGTAGGTGCATGACTGAATGTATGAGTGAGTGATTAAATGTGTCTCACTGAGGGCATGGGTTAGTGACTAAACTGTCTTAATTTGTGCATCATTATGTCTGTTGTTCTGTAAACTGCTGCATGTGTTGATCAGTAGCTATATGAGTAACTATATGGGTTATTGATTGATTGCCCAAGTATTTGTATGGGAGACTGAGTGTGTGTGTGGCTGGCTGGGAGGTGTGTGACTCTGTGCAGATCAATGTGTACTTGTATCAATGATTGTATAAGAGAGTAAGTATGTGTTAGTATATGTTTCAAAATGTAAGGTGCTCTATGTTTAACTGTATAGATTAGAAAATGGAAGTGTGATTGATTCTTTACAGGACTGACTAGGTGTGTGAGTAACTCCATGGATGAGTGACAGAGTGTGAGTGTCTGTATAGGTGTATGAGTGCATATGATAGTGTTGTAAAGATGAGTGATTGTATGTATGAATGATTGTATGGGTGAATGAGTGAATGTGTGTGTAAACATAGGAATCAGTGAGTGCGTATGTAGTAACTAGTATTGGTGTGTCAATGGTTTCAAAAATTATACTCTGTATTGAACACTGGGTGTAACAGAGGTTATATTAAAGTGTGAGGAGATGCATTGTATTGTCACATGAATGATATCATCAGTGATGTGGTCATTGATGTCAAATGAGATGTCATCAGTGATGTCATCAGTGATGTCATTTGAGATGTCATCAGTGATGTCATTTGAGATGTTATCAGTGATGTCATTTGAGATGTCATCAGTGATGTCATCAGTGATGTCATTTGAGATGTCATCAGTGATGTCATCAGTGATGTCATTTGAGATGTCATCAGTGATGTCATCAGTGATGTCACTGACCATGTCATGAATGATGTAATATGTGACATCATCAGCAGTGGATTGCGGGTGCGCGATATATAGTTAGTGCAACTAACTATATATGGAATTTCAATGGTTTTGTGTGAGTAAAATAAGGTTTTTTAAATGCTAATCCCTAACTATATATGGTCTATAACCTATGGTTTTTTCAGTGAATTTTCAAGGTTTTTTAAATGCTAATTCCTAACTATATATGGTCTCTAACCTATGGTTTTTTCAGTGAATTTCAATGGTTTTTTAATAGCAAATATCATAAGCTGTCGAATGTCAAGTACGTGGTAAGTAAAAACATTTTCGTGTTTATGCACACTGATCTGCTTTGAATGCTGCCCCCCCTCCCCCTCATTTCTATTAGGAGTACTCTCTCTTTGCAGATAGTGAAGGGTAGTTAACGCAGGCCTTTGCCCCCGTTGTAATCCGTCGTGCCTGCTTCTCTCTCCATTTGATTGATTGTTATCCAAGCATTTACTGTTTTAGAATTGTTTCTCTTTGGTTCATTCTCTATTTACAAACAAGCACAGAGTCGCAATACTCTGTTTAGTCTTTGCAGATAGTGAAAAATCGCGTTAAAAAACAAAAGGAATCGAGCAAAATCAGTAGGCCACTAATGGGATCTCTTTTTGACCTCGCTAAAATAGAAACATTAGGAACAACCCCTCATGAGAAATACGAAACTAGTGAGATGAACTGAGCTCCACACCATGATGGCTGCAAGACAGCTCGGCTCCGCCACCCACCCCCGCCCAAAATAACGATAAACTCTATGCAAATATTACAAATATATACAACACACCAGCAAAGTAACAGGGTAAAACATTTTATTAAATAACTATTTACATAACTATTTTATACTTTTTGTTGCCCGATCCGGCTAGCTCAATCGATCGAGCATGAAACTCATGCACTCTGATAGTTCAAAGTTTTGAGGAGTGCTTGTAACACTGTCTGAAGCCTATTTGCACTTGCTACAGCTTCACTATTCTCAATGTAAGTGGGGGCTGTTTGAGGACGTGACTGCATTTGAAAACAATGTGATGCGGTGCCACCCTGAACCGCTTGACGGAGGCCCCCGAGGGACGGTGTCATGGCGCGGACTCGGAGGGGGCGCTTGGCTCCGGCCCCCTCCGCAAGTCGTGTTGCCCTGGTGTGGCCTGAGATCGCCCCCGACATAGGTGGGTGGCTCCCGGGGTCAAGCGGAACTTTTTGCCTTTTGGTGACTCTTCCATTCTTGACCTTGTCCCACAATCCGTTTCACCTAAAGACACGCTGTAGTGGGGCGCCCCTTTACCGTTTCAGTTGCCATTCCGCCCGCTTTTGCTACACTGTGCCTCTTCCGCTATTCAGCTGTTTACCGCCCGCTCTTTCGACTACAGCGTCTCGCTCACCATGTACTTGAGTTGCTCCCGCTCTTGCGGTGCAGCGATAGGCGGCTGCCACAGGACTCTCAAAATGGCGGCCGGCTCTTCAGATTTGGGCGTGGTCCACTAAAATGGGCCTGCGACACCTTGGAACTCGGACGCTTGTCTGCTAGAGCTTGGGCTCCATTCTCGAAAGCGTCCCCTCAGCCTTGAAGATTCTACAAAAGTCTTGGGGGCCCCCGACTCCCGCAGGCTTCTGGTGGGGAGCGGCTAGCATGATTGCTCGTGGAATGGCCACGACGGAGCTACGAAATGGTGGTGCTCTCATGCTAACGCCAGCTTCAGTCTGAAACATCCAGAAACACTTTAGACTACCAATTCGATCAGTTCCGGTAGCGCCCCAACGTGACCCGGTAGAGAAGAACTTGCCCTCCCCTCTTTGACTGATGGTTCTTGTTGCCTGTCCCTTCTGTTGTCATTTAACAGAACTATTTAGCCTGCTGAAAGGGGTTGTGTTCCGACCGCTGGTTGGTGGAGACATTTTGACTATATTCTGGACCTGCGTTGTCGCGTAATGCGTCATATGATGCGCCGCGTTAGCGCATCTGGAAGTGCTCCGGTGCGCGAAGCGCAGCTTCCCGGAAGCGATCCGGGGCGCGGCGCGCAGCGCGTAACGTAAGCATAACAGGTCATGTGACTTGTTAATAAAACTTTTCATTGGTTCATTTTACTTTTCTTATTCTAATGATAAAAGGCTTGGTCATATGACCTAAAAATTACGCTTTTTATTACTTTCGAACATTATTTTTTCTTAAACATATGTTATAATGTTCCAGGCTAATGTACTTTCCCGGAAAATTTACAACTCTCCTGCAAGTAAAATATATTCCTTTTTCGAGAAAAAGGGCGTTTCTTCGTCCCATGACGGAGCCGTTGAGCAAAAGAGGCTCGGCCTGCTGTCTTAGTCGCCGATACGCCTGAATATCAGATTCTTATCGATCACTTTATGTTGCAGAAGTAGAAACACAACAGCCCTTGACCATTTATCTTTACTGCGTTCCTGCGTATTATACCTTTTACCCTTCATGTAATTGGACTGCTTTATTTCACTTGCCTTTTACTGATTCTAAAACAGTGACTATTATTAAAAACTTTACCAATGTAAATACTACTACCATGTTTTCTTTTAAAAACCTTTATTGTGAAAATGTTAGTATACAAATACGGGCCTATAACCACGTGGGCCGGCCACGGAGCAAACTGTAATCGTATATGATGAGGAGACATTTACACTGTAGAGGAACGTAACGGGCGGGCCATTAGGTTGCAAGAACTAAGGTGTCTAACAGTTGCGGAATCGGTGGACGTACATTTTATAATTAAAATACGACAGAGCCAGTTACAATAAAATTATCTAGATATACATTTGCGGGCAAGTACCATGGGTGACGTTAATTCGAACTTTCAATAGTACAGTAATCAATAACACATCAGAACTTAATATCAATAGGGATGTCGAAATATTCAATCAATTCTCGTCCCCGCCCGCCATGTGCTTCAAAACTGCATACGTATCTCGTGATTTCAAGGTTCTGCAACCAGTACACAACAAGGAGTTACGAGTCCCATTTATTCCGGCGCCATTTTGGGCGAGGACGGGCAGGTCCAGGATATAGTCAAAATGTCTCTACCAACCATCGACTATGATGATGTTCATATGCTGTATTTATTAGAGTAACACTCATCTGTCCACATGAAATTAATTTGCCACAATCTAAACATGTCATTTTAATCTTTCCAAAGTTCTTCTAAATATTTGGGACCGTTTCCCTTGCCTCTGATGCTGTCAGTGCCACTTCTTTGGTGAATGTACTGGCAGGTCGGGGGTTCTCCTCCAAATCTCTCTTTTGTGCAGCACTATAATTAATCGGTGCCACCTCTCCATATGACGATGCATGGTATAGTTACCATAACTATATTTTTTTTCGGTTGCTCTGGAGAGTACATCGTGGCAGATGAGGCAGGTAACGTACCGGGCATTTACCTTTTTTGCATGTAGAGGAAAGGAAAAAAAATTCGAGCGTCCGAGTTCTAAGGTGTCCCAGGGCCATTTTAGTGGACCAGGCCCAAATCCAAAGAACAGGCCGCCATTTTGAGAGTCCTGTTGCAGCCGCCTGTCGTTGTAGCATCAAGAGCGGCCGAAACTCAGCTGAATGGCAACTGAAACGGTAAAGGGGCGCCCCACTACAGCAGACGAGCCTCCACCTGGGAAGGCCTGTTCACGCCGCCTCCCCCCCCCCCCTTCGGGCACCCCACGCCGTTATTCGGAGCAGGATTGTAGGATGGCCACACCAGTGCGGCAACTTGCTAGACACCACCTCGGTGCCAACCGAATCTCAGCGCCTTGTGGTGTCTTCTATTCAGAAAATATTGTTGTGCTGCCTTCGGCCTATTCGCCGCAAGTGCGCACGCAACTCAGCTGCATAGCGAGTGAAACACCAAGGGGCGCCCCACTGCAGCCGAGGAACCTTCATCTTGGGGGCGACGCACAGCATCACATTGCTTTCCAATGCAGTCAGATCCTCAAACAACCCCCACTGACTGACGCGAACTCACAGGCCAACGGAGCGCCCCACGCCGATTTTCGGCGCAGCATTGTAGGATGGCCACACCAGTGCGGCAACTTGCTAGACACCACCTCGTTGCCATCCGGATCTTGGCGCGTTGCGCTGCCTTTGGCCCTATTCGCACATCGGTCCGCTACTGACGCCACCTCACAGGCCAACGGGGCGCCCCACGCCGACTTTCAGCATTGTAGGATGGCCACACCAGTGCGGCAACTTGCTAGACACCACCTCGGTGCCATCCGGATCTTGGCGCGTTGTGCTGCCTTCGGCCTATTCGCACATCAGTCCGCTACTGACGCGAACTCACAGGCCAACGGGGCGCCCCACGCCGACTTTCAGCATTGTAGGATGGCCACACCAGTGCGGCAACTTGCTAGACACCACCTCGGTGCCATCCGGATCTTGGCGCGTTGTGCTGCCTTCGGCCTATTCGCACATCGGTCCGCTACTGACGCGAACTCACAGGCCAACGGGGCGCCCCACGCCGACTTTCAGCATTGTAGGATGGCCACACCAGTGCGGCAACTTGCTAGACACCACCTCGGTGCCATCCGGATCTTGGCGCGTTGTGCTGCCTTCGGCCTATTCGCACATCGATCCGCTACTGACGCCGCCTCACGTGCCAACGGATTTTCTACGCTTTTTATACCCTATGCCGCATAACAGGTAATGTGACTTGTTTATAAAACTTTTCATTGGTTCATTTTACTTTTGGTTTCCTAATGATGGAAGGCTTGATCATATGACCTAAAAATAACACTTTTCATTGGATGAAAACTTTTTTTTTTCCCAAACGATGAAAGCCCCACCTTGTTTCTGGATGTTTCAGACTGAAGCTGGCGTCAGCATGAGAGCACCACCATCTCGTGGCTCCGTCGTGGTCATTCCGCGAGCAATCATGGCAGCCGCTCCCCACCGGAAGTCTGCAGGAGTAGGGGGCCCCCAAGACTTTTGTAGAATCCTCAAGGCTGAGGGGACGCTTTCGAGAATGGGGTCCAAGACCTAGCAGACAAGCGTTCGATTTCCAAGGTGTCCCAGGGCCATTTCAGTGGACCAGGCCCAAAAAGGAAAGAGCCTGCCGCCATTTTGAGAGTCCTGTGGCAGCCGCCTATCGCTGCACCGCAAGAGTGGGCGCAACTCAGCTGAATGGCGGATTTTGACACAGTGTACCAAAAGCGGGCGGAATGGCAACTGAAACGGTAAAGGGGCGCCCCACTACAGCAGACGAGCCTCCACCTGGGGAGGCCCGTTCACGCCGCCTCACCCCCCCCCCCCGGGGCGCCCCACGCCGTTATTCGGAGCAGCATTGTGGGATACCAAAACCAGTGCGGCAACTTACTTGACATCACCTGGGTGCCATCCACATCTCAGCGCGTTCTGCTGCCTTGGGACTATTCGCACAACAGACCGCTACTGACGAGCCACCCCCCGGGACGCCCCACGCCGTTATTCGGAGCAGCATTGTAGGATACCCAAAACCAGTGCGGCACCCAGGCAACATCACCTGGGTGCCGTCCAGAACTCAGGACGTTGTGCTGCCTTGGGACTATTCGCACAACCGACCGCTACTGACCATTGTTCCTTCTTTTTTCCTAAAAATGTTTAAATGTTTTTACTGTTTTTGTTGCGTTGTATATATTTATAAGTTATTAAAGTTTTATAATCCTACTACTTTGTTGGAGTGCTATATATTTTTAATGTGACACATAATTGTAAAAACTTTGATGTACAAAGAGGCATCCCTGGAATCTTCCGCTTCAGGCTCGGTCCCCTCCCCAATCACAATACAGGATAGTTTTCAGATAGTAGGAACGCGTGTGGTGTGACGGATCTCATCGGGTGGGGGCCTTGATCTACTGTAACTCCTTTGAAGAGGGGTGATTCTTTACAGCTGGGGCCATAAAGTACATCTGCAGGGCTACCTGATAGCCTGGGACCGGCCTGGACAATCGGACACAGAGGACGAGGAGTGTCAGAGGGTGCGGTAGTGAATAAGGCGAAAGGGAGGTGTCGGGCGGGCACAGAGTGTGATTCTCAGGGAAGAGCAGCGCAGATGGGGGGAGGTTTATTGCCCATGCATAAGACAGAGAGCGGAGGTGACCAGTGCCTGGGGGAGATGCTTGCGAGGGTGGGGAGCCATGCTAAGGATCGACAGCGTGCAGAGAGTGGGTCTGGTCAAGGCATCTAAAATGGCTGCCGTGCACGACAAAAGTGTGGCATTTGAAAAAAGGCAAGATGGCGCAGACAATGTTTTTCAACACTTCCTGATTTCCTTCGAATCGAACGTTAACAGACGTTATCTCTCCCACACTACCGGTCCCCCTGGGCTAAAACGCCGAGATGGTAGGGACTGCATCCCGTGGAGATAGGCCGAGACGTCACTCAGCAGAAAATAAAGTTTAAAAAAAGTCTATAAACATACAATAAGTTAAAAGTCAATCATTCTTGTTTCCTTGTAGTACGCTCCCCAGTCCGCTTCCCGTTACGCTAACCGGGCGCACCCCACCCAAAAAAACGATGTTTTTTTGGGTTTTTTGCCCCGCGGAGCCCTTTTAAAGCCTCCACATCAAACCTATGGGGTCAGGGAGGATCTACTATGCCCCCTTATGGTCATTTGCCCCTTCGCTTTGGCCTCCTCTTGTCTCTCGATCCTACCGAGAGACAAGATGGCGGCCGCTCCGTACTGTTTGGAATGTTTACAGACACCGGAGAGCCAATCAGCTTCGCAAAGCTCCGTAACGCGAAAAGTACGCGAAACGGAGCGCTACCCGGGACGCTGTCACAGATATATATCTTTTTTTGAACGTTAATTTCTCAAAATCCACTGCAGCACATATATTGAGACCCAGCAAAGGCACATCGGGCTACCGGTCCCTACAATTTTGCCAAGTTTCATGCAAATCCATTCACCCGTTCGATTTTTTTTTGTTGATTTTTTTTGCCCCGCGGGGCCCTTTTAAAACCTCCACATCAAACCTAGGGGGTCAGGGAGGATCTACTATGCCCCCTTATGGTCATTTGCCCCTTCGCTTTGGCCTCCTCTTGTCTCTCGATCCTACTGAGAGACAAGATGGCGGCCGCTACGGACTGTTTGGAATGTTTACAGACGCCGGAGAACCAATCAGCTTCGCTTCGCAAAGCTCCGTAACGCGAAAAGTACGCGAAGCGGAGCGCTGTCACAGATATATATCTTTTTTTGAACGTTAATTTCTCAAAATCCACTGGAGCACATATATTGAGACCTAGCAAAGGCACATCGGGCTACCAGTCTCTACAATTTTGCCAAGTTTCGTGCAAATCCATTCAGCCGTTCGAGCTAAAAGTGAGTCCAACCGCCCTATGGAAATTAACATGGGAAAAACGCATTTTAGGACCCCCCTTTTTTCTCGGCCCCCCCTTGACGAACCCCCCCCAAATTTTCTGGGGCTGCTCAGAAACAAATTGTTCCATTTTCCTGAAAATTTCAGCCAATTCCGTCCACAAACACCAAAGTTATTAGACATAGAATTTTCAAAAATCCCATAGAGAAAAAATCCTAACTATATATACCTACTGGCGACCGCCAGTATATATTGCAACTGCAATAAATAGAGCAGCAAAACATGTATAAAATATGAACATTATGACAAACAATAGGCAGTGAGGTAATCTTGCAGGGGACCAAAGGAAGGGTCGGGGAAATGCCACTATCAACATAAACCTCCACAATATCCTTTAGCTAGGCTAAGATGTGGTCTACCATGTTGAGTAACCCGGCCTCGTCAATCTGAGATGGGTTATCCCTTTTATGGTGTACAACAAAATTAAATGCCAGGACCTACTATTAAATAGTTAAGAGAATGATCACCTAAAAGGAAGCAAGATTAAAATCAATTCTTTAAAGCAAATTAAACTATTAGTACTAGGTTTGTGAGAAGTATACCTCATACATAAGTAGCAGCAAAAATGGTTAGAATTTCCCAGGTGTTAAACCTTTTATACGTATTGACTAAACCCCTAATACAAAGCGTGAGACTGCAAATACTAAGGCACATTTGAATAATCGCAATGCCCTCAATAGTGTCTTACACACTCCAAATTGCACCATGCAATTATCAATTTTTTCCGTAAAGTAGAATATCTAGGGCAAAAGAGCAGGAAGTGTGCCTCCTTTTCCTTTGATGACGGGCAAAAGGGGCAGCTCTCTCAATCACTTTCCATTTGGCACCATCTTGAAGTAAAGGATCTTAGGGGTAAGGCATCAGATCTAAACTGGATATACAGACGTTTCGCCCCGGCAGGATAAATCTTATCCATATAGGTTTCAAAACTGGGTGAACATTTGTTAAGCAAGAATTGCCATGTTAGTGACCCCTCCCTGTGCTCAGCCCAGATTCTGGTCAAATCCTGTTGCTAATAGATTTTATTTAGGAGCAGCTTATCACCTCTGGGGACCACATGTTTCCTAGGTTAAGCAGTTTGAGCTGCTTTTTGACGACCTCAGCCATGGTGTACGGACAGGTTTATCACACTTAATCAGATACCTAAGTGCCTCTCTATAGATGGTTAATTCCAGGGTAGACCATACACTCACCCATTATGGTAAGGGTTTAAGAAGAGGATCCAAATTAATGGGGTTAAGGGCTAAATCAAATCTCAACGGAACTGATCAGGCGCTTTGCGGCAAATTGAGAACACCTTTGATAAATTAGTTTTCCTCAATGGATAATATGTGTAGCCCCAAATCTCTGCCCTGTAAAAGGCAGCCGTCACTATGGTGGCCGGGCAGATTTTTAAGGGCAATGACACAGCCCCTCCAGCCATATTTTCTTCTGATTACGAGTGCGTGCTGATTTAGTCCGACCTTAATCTTGTCTATTTGTGTCCCCCATTTTAGCGAGTCAGACATCCTAATGCCCAGTTAATGAAAGTGAGTAGTCTGCTCTTTCAGGGAGCCATTAATTCTCATGTTTCCTCTGAAGGACCAGTGGGGATTAATCCCAATAAATTTGGACTTGTCAGGGTTTATTTCAAAGCCTCTGTTTTTAAAGAAGGATGCAAACGAATCCAGTTCCTTCTGATGTCCCATCAGGGGTCTGGAAATAAGTAGAGTGTCCAGGCGAACATAAAGATCAGGACAGAGATACCAGCAAGATTGGGGGCATCATGTTCAATTGCAGAGACCCAGATCACTCCCCCACTGATGTACATACTATAGAAAGTAGACGCAAGTACACAGCCATATTTGACGCCCCTTCTGATGGGGATCTTATCTGTGAGGTTGCAAACGCTGTTCCACCTTACTTGTGCTTAGGTGTCGGGATGCAGTATTTTGAGAATCCAGAGGAGATTCTCTGGAACCCCGTAGTTTCCCAGTACCCTCCATAGCCTATCGCTAGGGACCAAGTCGAAAGGTGACTGGTCAATGAAAGCAACATATGTTCTTTCTTAAGGGTGACAAATGTCCAACACAAAACATTGAAAAGAAAGAGCTGATCTATAGTGCTTATTTTGTTCCTGAACCCTATTAGGCACCTTCCAGGATATGGTTGCAAGCCAAGTTTGCAACCTGGTTAATACCTGCCAGCAGAATATTTTTGGGGTGATATCCAGTAAACTAATATGCCTGTAGTTTGATGGTTTGCCCCTACCCATCTCTTTATAAATTGGGATAATATTAGCACCCTGCCATGAAGGGATTTTGCTGCCCTTCATAATTGCGTTACCCAGGTGACTGACGTAGGGGACCCAGACCTCAGGTTTGGAAAGAAACAGATCTCCTGGAATGCCATCCAATCCTGGCACCTTTCCTTTCTTGGTTTGTTTAAGGGCATTCCCTGTTTAGCTTAGAGTAAAGCAGAGGCAGTCCTTGGGTGGATGGGCCCCACTCATTCCATAGGTGAATGGTTGGGGAGATATTGGAGCATCCACAGTCACCTGTGACCGCTCAGACTGCCCTCCTTGTACCTCTTCCTTGTACAGTAACGTGAAGTGGGTTACCCAATTATCGGGCTAGACAACAATCTCCAGGTGATAGTCAGTGGTACGTGTGCCTTCAGCCACTAGCTTCATGAAGGGCTTGAAGTTTTTAATATCAAGTGCCTCGGTGATTTCTGGTTATTGACCCCACTCCCATCTCCTTTTTGCTGCCAACAGTGTAGACTTAATCTTTTTCCTGGCCATAGATATCTCTGGTTTGCTGCCTTTGGGCCATATGTAGGTGGCCAAATACCGGTCGGTAACGGCCGATTTCGGCCGTTACCGACTGGTATTTTGAGTTTCAGATGTAGGGGGGCAAAATATTACCGATTCTGTATATTTACCGAATCGGTAAATTTACAGAATCGGTAATATGGGATGTAGGTGGCACTGTAAACAGTGCCACAGGCCCTTAGGAATTCGTTATCTACCATGAAATATGATTGCATGGTAAATAACGAATTCCTGTGTACATGCACATCTGTGCATGTACACCTGTGCCATGTGGCACAGAGACATGCCCTAAGGGCATGTATGTGTGTCACATGGCACACAAGCCAGAAACAGGGGTGCAACAGGGTGTCAAGTGACACCCTGTCCCCCTTGTAAAATCGGTAATTTTACCGATTCGGTAATTACCGAATCGGTATTTGCTATTGAATCCTATGGACTTCAAGGCCCATAGGAATCAATGGCAAATACCGATTCGGTAATTGTTACAGAATAATTACCTACATGGCATTTACCGATTTGTAAATACCGAATCGGTAAAATTTGGTATTTACGATTCGGTAAATGCCATTTACCTACATATGGCCCTTAGTGTTTCTAACAGGGCGTTTTTTTCCTGTTTACAATCCATGCCAAACCAGCCAGGTTGTTTCCTTATAATACTACCCCTAGTTCTTGACTTAAGAGAGGGGCTTTATATGATCCACAAATTGGCAATGTGCTGTGACAAAGTCAGACTGACAATGAACATTAGCAGGCTCATCACAGGCCGAAAATGTGTAAATAAGGGCTTCATAGATTTGCCTCTGGAACACCCTGTTAGATGAAACTTCCGCCCAGTTTATATTATACCTATTGTGGACTGTCTCGAGTGAGCTGAAAAAAGATATAGGTGCTAGGTTATCACTCATAAACAAGGCTAAGTCGAACCTGTTACATAATGCCTGGTGATCATTGTCCGGTCCCCGAATGATGGCCATTTTATTTTGCCCCCAAGAACTCCAGCAATAACCGACATGCATAGGCTCAGGAAATTCAATGGCTCTCACAAAATAAGATCTTTTTGCTTCCCTGCGTGACTTTGAAAAGGAACTCTGGGATAAACTTAAAACAGACATGCCCATCTCTATGGAAACACAAATGGCCAACCTGAATGAGAAACTGGTAGGACTACGCTAAGATGTAGACTCAGTGGGGAGCAGGGTGGTGGAAATAGAAACAAGAGACCAAGAGCTAGAAAAACGCACGTATCAGATGAATGCTACCATGCACTTTCTGCAGGCGTAACTCCAGGCGGCCCAGCTTAAAAGTGATGACGTGGAGAGTAGATCTCGAAGAGATAATATACAGATCAGAAACCTAGAGGAGGAGGTGGTGGGACCAGACCTGGACGCCTTTGTGATAGGGCTTTTCACTGAGATTTTGGGCACAGCCATAGTGAAGGTCAAAATAGAATGAGTGCACAGAGTAGGCAAGCCGCAGGTGGGAGATAAGCAGCTCTCCAGGGATGTCTTGGCCAAACTACACTCCGTTAAAATGAAGGAGGCCATTCTCCAGGCTGCCAGGAAAGCAGGCACTGTGATATTCCAGGGATCCACATGCACATTGCAGCAGGACATCACACCTGCGACTTTAGATTGACGCCAACCGTTCTGGTCAGTCACGGAAATACTTCAACAAAAAAATATGAAATATCGATGGACCTACCCCTTCGGGCTTGTCTTCGAGCTTCGTAACAGAGTGTATCGCTGAAGTGGGGGAAGCCATGGCCCTCTTGGGCCTGCGGACATCAGAGACCAGATCCACAGTGGATGATCGCGAGACATCAAGGACAGGCTCTGCGGGGACACAGGCAGGGGGCCTCTGGCATTCCCAAAAGCCCCCCAAACATCAGAGGAAACGATGAATAAATGCACATTTGAGGCCTCCCTGCACTTGCCGACAGGGGTTCACCTCGCAATTCGCAACTGGTATTGCTCGTAGAGCAAGTGGGGAGCAGACATCATCTGACTCCACGCAGTGCTGTTCCTATAGCGGCCTCAACTTGTGCTTACTTACACTCTTTCCAGGTCAGGTGATTATGATCAGGAACTGAGGAAACCCTAAGTTGACCATCACTAACAAAAATATGGATCCCCGCATATAGATACAACACCCTGGCCATGGTAGCACTAAGGGACCGAATCACCTCTTATGCTTTTCATAGATTACATCAGTGGAACAGTTTCGGAACTAATTGTCCCTGAAGGTTTTCCAATGGGGTAATTTTTATTTATTTTTGCAGGTACCTAGACAACACTCTTGGACTTGAAACTCTGGACACCAAATGCTTGGGATGCTACTGCTCAGGGAGGGGAGACATTGCAGTGGAGAGGGAGATAGCAGGGATGGAGGTATGGACGGATAGCTGTGTTTGTAGAGGGAGTGACGTGGAAGTAGATGGGAACGCCCCAATCATACAATGGTAGTCACAGTACTTACAAGGAAAGTTAGGTGTCTTAATGCTCTGGCTAAACGTCACAAAAGCTGGAAATACCTCCTAGACGGGCACTACGATATTGTGGCTTTACAGGAAACACATCTTAAAAGGTCGGAAGACCATAGGCTGAAACACAAGAGTTACCCTTTGATCTACAAGTCCTCTGGCTCCACGAAACACAATGGTGTGGCGCTCCTGTTTCACTCTGGAGTTAAAATTTCAACCTGAAACTTATAAAACAGATAAAGAGGGGAGGATGGTGCTGGTAAAGGGGCGTCTTAGAGGGAGGATGTGCACCATCGTAGCATTAACACACCAGACACCTCGCAGCATTAACACACCAGGTAACATATTTATTGGCGCTGTTAACGCTTCTAGGGGGGTTCGCAGAGGGAGAGATCACACTCATGGGGACTTTGACATCACTTGGCATTCGGGAACGGACAGCACCAACCCACACAGGGCCCACACAGGGAGCTTCCCTAAAGGTCTAAAACTTGTCATACGAGAGATAGGTTTGCTCGACGCTTGGAGGGAAACTCTCACTTGAGACAGGGATTACACATTCTTTTCCTATATCCATCGCATGTACTACAAGCTACACTATATATTTCTTAGTCAGACCATTGCTCGAGATATACGGGAAGCAGAGATTCAGCCAATATTTATCTATGATCATGCCCCAGTGGTTGTCTCTCTTGAATGGACTAACACACACCTAAACACACTCACTGGTTTTTTCCCCATGCCCTGCTCTGAGACAGAGTATCACAGGATGACTTGCACAAGGTCATTAGAGAGCTTTTCTAGTTGTAAAAACCCCCATGACACATCCCTCACTAACAACTGGGAGAGGGTTTAAGTCAGTTCTGTAAGGCCAGTGTGTGACATTACTCTCGGAGCTCAGTAAACAGAGGACCAAGGACCGACTGACTCTAGAAGCAGAACTACGCATGCTTGACCAAGCCCATAGAACGACCCCAACACTCCCCCTCCAGCGCAAGGTGACAGCCGTGAAAGGGAATCTCAACACAATATACGCAACTAGGGCAGAAATGACGCTCCTCAGGCTCAAGCAAATATCCTATACACATGGCAATAAGACAGGAGCCCACCTCGCGTGACAACTCAGGGTACGTAGGGAAAAAGAGTTCGTTGGTGATATCCGCCATCCCACGGGGGACATAGAGACATCATATCTGGAAAAGGCCCGCATCTTTGAGCAGTTCTATAAAGCCTTATACACAGCTGATCCTGCTGGCTCCCAATCCTACTGGGGGAACCTATTAGCGAGGAGGAGGTGCGACAATCCATAAGCTAGTTTAAACTCTACAAATCCCCTGGCTCGGACGGGCTAATGGCACACTTCTACAAAACCTTCAGCACGGAACTTGTCCCTAACTTGAATTCTCTTGTTAGTCATATAGCCAAATCTGGTATTGTCACACCCTCGATGAGTAAGGCCATAATTACGATTATACCCATAATAGAGAAAGATCCAAGATTATGCAGCTCATAATGCCCTACAGCACTCCTCAATCTTGATGCAAAACTATAGTCAAATATATTGGCCTCGCAGCTTGAGGATCTGATGCCCGAATTGATCCACACGGATCATTTGGGCTTCATCAAGGGCAGGCAGACCCACGATAATGTTTGGAGGGTGATTCATCTAATAGAAAAGGCCACTAAGAAAAACATCTCTGCAGTTATGGTCAGGTTGGACGAGAAGGCGTTTGACAGAGTGGACTGGTCCTTTTTTTTTGCACCCCGATACGATTTGGCTTTTGCGAGACCTTTATAGCCATGGTCCTGGCTAATTATGCAATGCCCTGCTCTAGAGTACTTACAAATCTTTCGGCTGAAGACGATGCAAGACAGGGATGGCCGCTCTCTCCACTCCTTTTTGCACTCAACATTGAGCCCCTAGTCGCCAAAATAAGGGGAACCCATATGATTGGGGGGAATCAGTTTTGGATAGGTGGAACACAAAATTTCATTGTTCACCAATGATATTTTGTTAACTCTCACAGACCCACTGTGTTCTCTGACCGCCCTTCAGAGCAAACTTCGACTCTTTGAAGATATAGCGGGTCTACGCATTAACCTATCCAAATCTTTCCTGCTCAACTTAACGCTCCCTGAAGCGGAAATGGGGAGGCTGGTGTAAGCGACGCTCTTTCAAGGGCTTCAAACTAACCCCTAAGATCTCAACGTTACTTCAGGCCATCTACCCGCCACTCTTACGACAATTGAAAGATGACCTTAGAAGGTGGGCCCCTTTCTATTTGTTATGGCTGGGTAAGATACATGCGATCAAGATGATAGAGCTACCAAATTTCCTTCACTTGTTCCAAAGCCTACCTATAGACCTTGAGAGGGACTACCTGAGTACACTCAGAGCGCTGTTAACTAACTTCATATGGCAAAACAAGAGGGACCATCTCCCCTTCAAACTGCTTGGACGCCCCAAAACTGAAGGGGGCTTGGCCCTTCCAGATTTCACTCTTTACCATAAAGTCACCCAACTTAAAGTTATCGCCGAATGGTCCAAGATGTAGTCAGATAAGCACTGGCTTCATATGGACAGAGCGATTGCAGGTAGAGTCTTTTGGGATGTGCTTTGTAAAGACATCCTCGACATAACCGCTCCCTAAGTCTACGTGAAACCCACTACAAAATGCTATATGCTTGGTACCTACATCCTACCAAACAAAAAAAGTGTTTTCCAAACGAGTCGGATCTCTGCTGGAGAGGATGTGATCTCTTGGACAGCTTTTTTTTTATTTTTTATTTTTAAAAACCTTTATTCAATGAATGCACAATACACAGCTGTCAGCATACAACCCAGAGGGCCGGCCACTATGACATCCAACGACACATGTATCACATCTTATCAGTCCTCACTGTAGTATTTAAAGTATAAACAGGAGACATTACGGCTTGTACTGGATGAGGATAGAGAAGACTAGTATTGAAGGTTTAGTTTTTAAATTTTGATGAAACAAGACGAACAACATGAAACATCATCACATGGCAATAGGCGAGTACCGGGAGTCAGGGGAAGGGCGGCAGGTTCTAGGTAGCATACAATGATGAGCAAACGATTCGAGAGGGGGGGGGGCAGCAAGGAGATCAGTAGTATACACATTTGCTAGCCTTAACCCAAAACGCCAACTAGGGGGACAACAAATTATCGATAGTGTAATCTTGTGGGGGAGTGCACAGGTTGCCACGATACGAGTTCCATTGGGACCATATTCTACCCCATTTCTTAGGCCGGCCCGAGCCACATAGACCGTCTTCTCTCTGATCATACACCAGTCCATGTTCTCCCTCCAAGCCGCTTCGGTAGGTGGTGTATGGGAACCCCAGAGTTGCGCAATATCCCTCTTGGCCACCATGTTGCCAAGCGTAGCCCAGGTAGTCTGGGCCGTGTTGTAATCTGTGGGTTCCCAAACATTTAGGAGACATCTTCTGACTTCGGGCAGGAGGGAGACCCCGGTGACCCTTTCCATGATCCCATGCACTCTGGACCAGAAAACAGCCACAGCCGGACACTCCCAAATAATATGTAAAAAGGTTCCACTCATTCCACAGCCGCGCTTACATAGCCCATCAAGAGAGTAACCCATTCGCACCAGACGCGGACCCGTTACATACACACGGTGGAGGATCTTCAGCTGGACGAATCGGAGACGAGTGGGTATGGCTACCTCCTTAGGGGAGGAGACGGCCATTTGCCAGTCCTCGTCATCCAATTCAAGGCCATCTGCGGTCCAAGAGGCTCTGAGGCGCCCAAGCAGATCAGTCCTGTTATTGATGAGCTTCTTATAGATCAGTGAGATGGTACTGTCAGGCACATAACCATCAAGGATACGATCCTCTAGAGGCGAGGAGTCGGGAATGTCAGTTCCCGGAGGGAAAACCGAGAGCAACGCGTGCCGTACTTGAAGGTATCGGAAGTATTCCCTATCATCAAGCTCATATTCCAGTTTAAGCGCCTCAAAAGTCTTAACTTGTCCTTTTGACCAGAGATGCCCCACTCTACTGATACCGATCATATTCCATTTATCGAATCCCTTCGTTCTCCACAAGTCGCCCAATCGATCAGAATCATACAGCGGGGTCATACGAGTCAAACCACCACTCCATCCCGTAGCCGCATCAGCAGCACGCCACACTCGCACAGCAATTTTCGTAGGGCCGGTCAGTGTACCCAGTGGCTTCTGGGAATACAGCGCCCTGCTAAAATTCCCGCCCGGCAAGAGATGCTTATCCATTGCGAAGGCAGGAGTATGGCCACGGGCGTAAGTCAAATGGTTCACGGCGCTGAGCTGCGAGGCCCAGTAATAGCGCCTGATATCAGGGAGGGCGATGCCACCGTCATACCACAGCAAGGTGAGTTTGGGTAAGGAGATACGAGCACGCCCGTCCCAAAGGAGCCGCCTCTGAAGGCCTTCAACTTCACGGAAATACGCCGAAGGTATTGGATCAAAAAAAATTTGAAGTGCATAAAGGAATCTGGGGAGCGACATCATCTTGAACAGAGCAGCCCGTCCCAATGGGGAAAGGGGAAGTCGTCGCCACCGTAAAACGTCAAGTTTAAGCCTCTGGAGAGGGGCCGGCGGGTTACGTTCATAACGGGCGTCGGAGTTTAGCGAGATGTAGACCCCCCAAGTATCGAAAACCAGACTCCGCAACGAGAATTGGAAATCTACGGGGCAGCGGGGGGAGTTCCCCGGCCAAAACGTAGACACATGACTTTGACCAGTTAATGACGAGCCCCAAGTTCTTACCGAAGGAGGTGAGAACATCGAAAAGCACATTCAAAGACTTACGAGGGGAAGTGAGGTAAAGAAGAATATCGTCGGCGTGCAGCGAGACACGATCTTCAAAATCAGGGGACCACCGGATGCCCCTCATGGAGGGCTCCCAGAGAAGCCATTGAGCCAATGGTTCTAAGGCAAGGGCAAACAATAACGGCGATAGTGGACAGCCCTGACGGGTGCCACGTCCGAGAGCGAAAGTGCCAGAGACCCTGCCATTCACGAACACCTGGGCTAGTGGTCGTTCATAAAGGAGCTGCACCCAGGCAATGAATTGAGGGCCGAACCCAAACTTAGCGAGTGCCGCCAAGAGATATGGCCATTCTATCGTATCGAAGGCCATAGTGGCGTAGAGGGAAGTCAAAATGGCAGACTCCGAGAGAGTCCCGGCTCTCGCGAGAACTCCGTGGAGTCTCCTAAGATTAAGGGCGGTGTTCCGGTGCGGGATAAAACCGGATTGATCCGGATGAATCAAGTCCCCAACCACCCTGACCAGTCGATTAGCAAGCAATTTCGCCAGAATCTTAGGTTCAGCATTTAACAGGGAAATGGGCCGGTACGAAGCACACCGGTTGCGCGGCTTACCTTCCTTGTGAATGACAACGATGGTAGCCAAACGCTGATCAGTAGGAAGGACACCATTATCAAGAGCCTCGACAAACATGTCCCTCAAATAAGGCGCCATTTTGTCAGGCCGTAGTTTGTACAGCTCAATGGGTAATCCATTGGGCCCCATGGCCTTGCCCCACCGAAGCGCGCGGATGGCACAGGCGATCTCATCCACTGTAATGGGAGCGTCCATCGAGGACCTGTCCTCGTCAGAGAGGCAGGGCAACGCGATGTCACGTAACAGCAAGCGGGAATCACACTCATCCCTGTCGCTCACCGAGGCATAGACAGTTTGGAAGTGGGTCATGAAACAATCAACAATTCCAATAGGGTCAGACACACAATCCCCAGACGTCCTCTCAATCACCGGCACCACTCGACTCGCTCTCTCTTTCTTGTCCAGCCAAGCAATGAGTTTACCCGCCTTATCACCCACATCATAGAGTCTACCCTGCTGCTCTCTGCACATAACTTTAGCAGCATCGGTAACCAGGGCCCTATAATCGGCCTGTTTCAAAGCTAGGGAGTGAAGAGTAGCAGGGGTATCGCCCCCACCCAGAGCGCCCTCGAGCACAACTATCTCATCCTCAAGGCGCGTCAGCTCTTCGTTCCTGGCCTTTTTAGCAGCGGCAATCAATGACAATGAACAACCCCGAATTACAGTCTTGAATGCTTCCGACAAGGAGACAGAAGAAGAAACAGACCCCACATTCTCATCGAAATAGCAATCAATAGCCTTGACCAGCTCGGAACGTATCTTGGGATTTCTCAAATGCCAGGGATTGATAGGAGCAACTCTCCCCGCACTACCCACTCCAACAGCAACACTTAGCCACAATGGTGAGTGATCAGAAATACCCCTCGGGAGGTGACGAACTTCCCGCACAGATGAAGATTGGGCCGACGGCAGTAAGAAGTAGTCGATTCTGGAAAGACTACCGTGGGCCCCAGAGTGGAAAGTGTATTGTAACTGCACAGGATGGAGCATCCTCCAACTATCCACCAACCCAAAAGTGTCAAGGAGCTCGGAGAGCCACCTCTGGGAGTTCGGCAAAACCCTTGGTGGTTAGCGATCAGAATCGCCGGAGACCACAGAATTAAAAACCCCCCCTAGAAGAAGGAGACCATCAGGAAGCTCGAGCAAAAGCCGCCCCAGGTCAACATAGGTGGTGGCTTGTAAACCCGGGGGGACATATAAATTAACTATAGAGAGCCTCTTGCCCTCCCAACTCCCCGAAATTGCAACATATCCCCTGTC
Organism: Lissotriton helveticus; assembly: GCF_964261635.1. Classification (NCBI taxonomy): domain Eukaryota; kingdom Metazoa; phylum Chordata; class Amphibia; order Caudata; family Salamandridae; genus Lissotriton; species Lissotriton helveticus. Next base: position 634,253,226 of record NC_136057.1, on the reverse strand, counting down.
ATCAAGCGCCACATCGTCTATCTCAAGGGCCAGGGAAGATCGGATCAGAATGCCCACCCCTCTAGAGCCAGAAGTAAAACCAGCATGTGCCACTAGCTTGTAGCCACGCCTATTCATTGCCTGGCAAGCATTTCCTATCAAATGGGTCTCTTGCAATAATACAACATCAGGGGAATGGCGTCTAAGGAACTGAGAGACAACACCATGTTTTATCTTATCCCCCAACCCGTTGACGTTCCAGAACAGCAATCTCAACTCACCACCCCCCATCCCGGAAACGGACCACCGCCCTCTCCTCTAGACAGCCAGCGACTAAAGGATAAAAGCAATGTGCACAGTGCCATGTGAAAATAACAAACACGAGAACAAAAACAATAACAGTCCCCCCCACCCTCCAAACACCCCCGGTTTCAACACCCCCCACCCTGCACCCCTGCATTCGACTCGAAAGCCACCACAACATGCAGTGTGCCTGTCGCCCCTTCATAACTACACTACACAAAGAACCCAGGAGGAGGAAGAAGAGTCCCCTTACACCCTAACCACCCTCGGGCTCAACCCAAACAATAGTGTGACAAATGGCAAAACTCAGCTGAAGCAAGTAAAGAAACCGGACGTCAGGAACCACAATGTCACTCCTGATCCGAAGTGCCCCCCTCTGCTCGACTGGGGCGCACGTCCAGATCGTCTCGTTTAGGCAGTGAGTCAAGCCAGTCGCTGGCGCAGTCTGGTCGATCAAAGAAAAAGGTCCGCTCTTCATGTTCGATACGCAGTTGAGCCGGAAACAACATAGCATACTTAAGTCCAAGATCTCGTAGTCGCCTCTTCACTCCCTGAAACCCCATCCTTTGTCGCTGGACCTGCGGGGTAAAGTCTGGGTAGATGTTGACCGTGCCGTTGTCGATATTCAAGGGGCCCGACCTCGGGAGGCTTGCAGGATCGCGTCCCTGTCACAGAAGTGAAAGAGCCGAGCGATGATGGGCCTCGGGGGGGCTCCTGGTTGAATCTTCCCACCCGGGAAGCGATAAGCACGTTCAACCGCGAAGAATGTGCGGGGGCCAGATGGTTGAGGATAAGATCTTCGACAAGTAGGTCGACTGTGGTGCCATCGTTTTTTTCCGGTACTCCCACCAAGCGTATATTGTTACGCCGGGACCTATTTTCATACTCGTCCAGTCTCCGAGCCATCGAGTCGTGCGACGCTCTCAGATTGCCAATCTCCGACTGCGCGTCTGCCACATCCGTAATAAGACTGGCGGTCTTCAAATCCAAGGCCTTGACCCTCTCATTAGTTTTGGCAAGGTCTGCTCTAATAAGAGTAACGTCGACCGCTACAGTATCAATCTTGGAGGCCAGGGCTTCATACTGTTGTCCCATGTCTGCTTTCATCCCCTTAATGGCACTCATCAGGTCTTGAAGAGAGACCTCGGGAGGTTCAGCAGAGTCCGACATGGGGTCAGCCAGAGTGCGGCCGGTACCACCGGTGGAGCCCTTCGGCTGCGTGTACCGATCCATGACATTAGTCTGAGTGAGTCCCCCGCGGACCGGCGTCTTGGTCTTGCGCTTCTCGGACTCAGGCTTGGTGGCCATATTGGGATCACAGCCCCAAAGGGGCCTTCTGGACCTGGTGAAAATGGCCGACGCCTGCGGGATACAAAGTCCAAATTTTAGGGCCAAAACAGGAAAATGCAGCGTGAGCAACAGGCCGAGGAAGTAGGGACGTGGCCGGACACCACAGTGGGTGAAGTCGCACCGCCGTGGGTGACGATCCGCTTGTAGCACAAGCACTCGAGGGTCCGGGGAGAAACCGAAACTGAAAGTGACAATCAGGCCGACTGGGGAGACGTCCCTCCGGCCGCTGTTGTTAAATTACTCCCAGCAGCCAAGTCCCCGGTCTCGCTCGGGATAGGTCCAAAAAGTTGAAGTCGACGTAGAATCGGTTCCCGACGTCCGATTTTAATTTCTGAAAGAATATCAGGATCAGCGAGTGTAGATCTTCAATAGCCCATCAATAAAACAGGATATTATAAGGATATTTGCGAGAAGGCGGCACGGGTCTCGGGAGCCCTCTGCTCACGCGACCATCTAGGACGCGTGGCTCCTCTCTTGGACAGCTTTTGTCACATTTGGTGGGACTGTCCGATCATTCGACCCTTTAGGACAGAAATTTTGGCACAGATTAAAGATATGTTAGGGTATCTGATCCCAGACACACTGACATTTGCACTCCTGGGGCTAAGAGATTCTACTTTGAAATACCAAACGCATTCGGACAGAGATGTATTATGGCTCTGACTGAGCACGGCGAAGATCACAATAGCAGCAGCATGGAAGAACGAAGCGCCAGCCCTATCGCTGTGGCATGCCCGCTTATGGCAGGCAGTCATGATGGAAAGAATGAGTGACCTTTTCAGGGATGATTTACATTTTTTAGGTCTCGCGACCTATCGATGCGCGCATGCGCATCGAGCGGAGCGAGAATTCAAGCGGCGAAAACATCATGAAACCACCAGCTTTTTGCTGGCGTTTTCATGGCGTTTTCCTGCAGTTCATGTGAACCACGTGTTCAAACATGAACGCGCATCAGCCTCCCTCCATTTGACGCAGAGCACATCAAAGGGCTTCGCCCAGCGTGCGCTCTGCGGCTTCTCCTCCCCTAATTAGTCATTTTCATTTCTCCTCCCCCTCCCCTTCTCTGCCTTCCTTTCCCGGCGCACGCATTTTTTTTTACCAAGAACACACTTTTAGCTCATTGGCAACATTTTTCCCTCAGTTTAACTACCCGCTCCCCTGCCCGCCGTCTTGCATTTCTCCTCCCCCTCCCCTTCTCTGCCTTCCTTTCCCGGCGCACGCATTTTTTTTTTTACCAAGAGCACACTTTTAGCTCATTGGCAACATTTTTCCCTCAGTTTAACTACCCGATTTGGCCCTCGCACTTTCCACGCACCCAGCAGGAGTGGGGCTCTGTTTCCAATCTTTCCCAGGGACGTCGTATTTGCCATTATTCCCAATCCGTGTGGGTATGAACGCCTCTTTCTCCTGCTTACTTTTTTTGTGTGCAGCACCAGTTTCCCATCAGATGTCATGCTGTTTCACCGTCGCGCGCGTGGGGTCCCCTGGCAGCCGGAAGCTGCAGGCAAAGCCACGCCACGCTCCGCTTTAGCGCTTCAGCCCACTCTGCCCCGGCTGCCCCTACTCGCACGGCTTGTCGGACTGCTGGGAAAAGTTTCAGAAGTACAATGTGTACTCTAAATCTAATAAGAATCAATTGTGTTTAGGCTATGCCCAAAAAATCGACACTGCACCCGTGCACAAATATGAATTCAAGAACAAGCATTGGCATAGCCAATAGGTCTCGCTTGTGGGACCTTATAAGTATTTTGTTTTGCAGCACAATATCCTTGTAACTAAATACTTATAAGGTCCTACAAGCGAGACCTATTGGCTATGCCAATGCTTGTTTTATTATTCCTGTGATTCCCTCATAAGTTACCTTTCTAGAGGACTCCCTCTAATAGCATGTCCCTCAAGAGTACGGGCATTTCATCTCCTCCAGTTCCAAATAGCACGCTCCCAGGTAATAGACTTCCCAATGTGCCTCACTCAACTATCCTGCGATGCTCTATTCTTCCTTATAATTAGTATAGAGGGAGGGAAACATGGGTTTATCAACAAGTTCAGGGAGGTCTGAGAGCAAGGACCAGTGTTTGGTAATAGATTTTTTTATAGAATTACTATATGTGCCAAATGTAGTCACACAATGTGGTCCTTGCTCTCAGACCTCCCTGAACTTGTTGCCTTCAGGAGGGGGAGAAATCTGAGAGATAGGCTGGTACATGCATACAAGAACAAAGACACTCACATAGTGGATAGTATGAGACAATTGAGCCCACTTTTGGGTCACTATAAGTGCAATCATTGTATAGCTTGCAACACCACCAAGAATATCAAACAGTTTACCTTGAACAACAAAAACTTTGTCCTGAGAACTTTCTCCAATTGTAATACAACAAATGTTGTTTACTGCATTGAGTGCCCATGTGGCCTCAGATACTTTGGCAAAACATCACAGCCTGTTAAAAAACGAATCCTTCAACATCAATCTAGGATTCGTTGTCGGATCGAAAATGCTCCACTTGTTGACCATTATTCTACCAAACAACATAGTGAAAACAAACTAGTTTGGTGGGTAGTGGAGGTTGTCAAACCTACAATTAGACAACCTAACGTGGATCATTTACTGACTCTCAAAGAACAGCGTTGGATTTGTTTGGCTGAGTCGGTCAAATTTGGGCTGAACTCTAGCACAGAATGGCATACGTTGGCATGCCTAACATAGGCTCTCTGTTTCTGTTTCAATATAATCTATAGCCTGATGGTCTTTTTGATGGGTCAACATAAAGAAGTCCAATCAGATATAACTCGATGAATTAAGTCTATATTACTGTTGTTTTTGATTGATGTTATTCGCTTGTCACCTTTAAGTCTGAAACTATGTTGTTTAAATACTAGATACAACTAGAAGTTTATATTACCAATGATATTCGCTTGTCACTTTGAAATACACACAGTCATTACTTTTCCTACATTCTTATGGAAGGATTGCACAATAATTACTGACTACATGCTCCGTTGATGTATATTGATCCTTTGGACTATTCACATAGACAGTGTTTACCTAATACTTCGTTGGGATTATTTTTTAGTATTTTTTCTGACCACATTACAACTATGGTCAAACTTTCTCCATCTTTGTGAAGTGTGTCTGTCAAATATTGTAATATCTGGAATATTATAATTTTTGTTACTAATACCATGGTTATATTCTGTCACTAAGTCATTTACATGATTCCAATATGGCGGGCGCCGTTGCGTGCTCGATTGAGACTAGCCACAGGGTTGTTTGATATTTTTAATTTTAATTTTAAATTTACCTTTACTTACGATGTGATCATCAAGATTAGTATTTGGTATACGAGTATCACGGTCCATTATATTTGCCCCTCTATTCTTGACACCTTATGTCACTTAGGCAAGCAGCATAGTCAGGTTTCCTTCCTTTTCCAAGATGGCTGCTATATTTTCTCATTTGAAACTCAGGCCATGACAGAAAGTTAGTCCTATGTCTATTTTTGGGCGGCGTGGCTGGCGCTGGCTTTATAAGCCGCTTTTTCACTAACACATTTTATAATCTCTACCCGTTGTCCGGTTGACTTTCCAAGCATCGCTGAACCACTTGAAATTCAGTAAGTAGCCTTTAATGCTCTGCTTGTCTGGTTGTCCCTTTGTGGGTCGGTTCCTAGTCCGTGAAAAGGTTGCTGGGCTTGGATTTTAGACTGCTTGTTACTCTGAGCCTGCTTGCCTCGAGCACTCTCGTAGATTGTTGTCAGACTCTGATTATCCTTTCATTCCGAGTTGGGCATACCGTTATTTTTGCCACGTAGTGTATTTCTACGACCTTCGGTTGTCAGACATTGTGCCTTAACACTCTGTAGTCACATGCTGATAAGGACGCTTGTGTTATACCGTTACAGATTTCACTCGGCATCCTAGTTAAGACGACTCGTAATTAGAGGTACACACCACAGCGTCCTTTAACACGCCAGTATTCAGGTATGTCTTCCTTCTCCCGCCTTCTTGCTCCCTGTTTGTACTAGTTATTTTGATTCAGACATTCGTTGTGAAACTGCTCTATTCTTTTTAGATTCACTTTCCGGTTTCACCGTTCTAATTTACAAAAGAAGGTCTGAAGTGTGAACTTTCAGGTGACAATTGATATCATTTCTTCTTTTTTGAGAAGACACTATAAACTGTGTTATTAACATGTTTGAGCTTTAATTTGATCTCCAATGTGGTCAGCGATAAATTAGATGTTGTATTTTCTCTCTGTATTTTTTATACACCAGTTAGGTTTATCTTTACATATATGTATGTCGAATATTTTCTGAGTTTTTATTGCCTCTAACTGATAGAAGTATCATTTTTATTTTAGTCATGTATATAATTGTGTATTGAATGTCATTTTGAATTAGCCTCGTTTAGATGGCTGGACATCACCCATAATTCATTCACCAATTGTGATGTATTTTAACATTGTTGTTTAATGAAGAGTACCAGGAAGGGGTACTACTTTTTATAATTGAAGCCAGCATTACTTCTTTTTGATACACGGTAGTATCTATTTTATAATTGATGAGTTATTTTAATTTGTATACAATAATGTATGATTCACTGTTTTAACCTAGGGGGTATTTCCACCAGCAATGAACTGTTTGGTCCTGATGATGGTCTACATGACGGCAGCATCATAGACCGAAACGTCGACATCTTCATCATCTCCATCAACGTTGCTTTGGCACGAACACACAACCATCGCTGATTAATTTTGCTGGTTGTTTGTCTTAATTGTTAGGAGTTGATGTGCAGTTTTGAACTGAAGTGTTTATGTTGTTTATACCTCTGTTCATAACTTTTTTGCTCAAAATTTGTTGGTTCATATGTCTCCCCATATGTCTATTTGCAAACTGCAATACTAAAAATCCATAAACTTCTTATGAATACATTTCTACTCCTTCCGTGTATCTTTTTCCTTCCAGTGATTCATTCCATTGTATGAATTTCCTTGATATGTGATATTCTGTTGATACACTGGAGTGCGATCATTCTAATACGACTCCAAACGGAGTAGATTTTTTCTCAGAATCAAGTCCCTTGTAGCACCCCTTGACCTTAATTATCCTGTGCCCAAGCCTACAAGGGTAAATTGGGTTTCCCCTGCCTTTATCAAGTATTGACAGACGGCCCCACAGTATCTCAGAACACACAGCCCTGGCAGGTACAGTGAGCTAGTTCTGTTTTATGTGTAGCAAGAATTTGGAATCCTTGCACTTTGCCCTCTTCTATTTTTATATAGAAAATACTTACTAAAAGCACTTCTTGATGCGTCACTCGAGGTGTTTTGTCTTTACCTGCATACAAAAGATAGGTTTGATACTATGGCTGTTTCGACCCAGGTTGTTCAGTCACTACAAATATTGTATCATGGACCATCTGGTGATATAGAATGACATGTGGAGTATATCTTTTCCAAATGACCTTCCGTAGCTTCTGTGTTTCTTTGCTCTAAATCAGTGTTGTTTTGTGACTAGAGAAGATTAGGGTAAAAATGCTGACAGTTACTGCTTGGATGCTTAAGTCCCTCAGTACTTCTGGGTCCGTGATATATTTCACAAAATATTACGCTATATCAAGCTCATCAATCGACTACAACGCTTCCAAAACGTCTGATCCTCGATGTACCACGACACGGGCCACATCACCCCCACCTGTGAAACCTGCACTGGCTCCCCGTCAACAAGAGGATATCCTTCAAGCTCCTCATCCACGCACACCAGGCACTCCACAAGACCGGCCCAGCCTACCTCAACAGACGGCTCTCCTTCTACACCCCCAACCGCCAGCTACGCTACGCCGACCTCTAACTCGCCACCGTCCCGCGCACCCGAAGAACAACCACCGGCGGGAGATCCTTCTACCACCTCGCCCCCAAGACATGGAACACCCTCCCACTGAGCTTACGACAGACCCAAGACCTACTGACCTTTAGGAGGACACTAAAGACCTGGCTGTTCGATCAAAAAGCGGCAACCACCTCCCCCTCCCCCCCCCCACCCCAGCGCCTTGAGACCCTCACGGGTTTGTAGTGCGCTTAACAAATGATTGATTGATTGATTAATGGTGATCTTTGATGCAGTATCAAAGGCTCCGTACTGAAATTAAAAGGCCAACAGTACTACATGGTCCGCAACAGCTGCCCAAAAGTATACTCCAATTAAGAAACTTGGACCCACCATATAGGATACAGCAACTGAAATACCTGGTCTATATGACCTAAGTGATAAGACTCTGAGGGGAAGGATGGTCATGAATTGCTTTAATACTTTAATAAAAGCAGGCTTACACATAAGATTTCAGGCACATAGAAGACTGGAGGTCAAATGTTAACATCGCAGAACACATAGTATGGTTAAAAAATTGTAATATTCGTAACTAACAATGATACGTAAATCCAATTGCTTTGTTTAAATCAAGAGAGTCACTTTGTGTCATGAATAATACATAAGTTCTGAATATGTATAAAGTGACCTACTTGACTAACAAATAACACTGTTGATCACTCAAAAAAAAAAGCAGGCTTATACACGCCCATGGTTTGCCCCTGAACACACACTGCTTCCTTGCCTCTTCCCTGGTCTGCCTCTGAATCCTCTTTCCACTTCAGTTCCTTTCCCTGCATCCTCAACCTTCTATTGGTTTATGCTATGTACAAGGGTAGGGGCATCTAGAACGCAACAGTACAGGTTACAAACAATAAGCATCTGACAAGGAAAATTAAGTTTACAAGGTTGTCCAAACCAAAGGGTAACGTCACATGCCGAGTCATGCCTCGACACACCATACCAATTCATAATCAATATCTGCAATTGTTTTATTCTATATGTTCGATGTGTAATTTCATGTTTTCAATGGGTAGGGACCATGAGTCATGACATAAATTAGCAAAGAGAGCTATGGAGGGGAAGAGTAAAGAGCTATGGAGGGGAAGATGGCGGCAGGATAGTCTGCCCGGTCGGGGGCTCCGTGTTTGTTCTGCTGAAAATGCGCTTCGAATGAGGAGAACCATGCAAAAAGTTCCAGGAATGCCAGTTTGATGTCAAACTAATCTAAATTCTCCCTGCTGAACTTGACAAAAACTCAAACCCACAAGCCCTACTGCCCCGTCGCCCACGACTTGAGACCTGAGATCTCTCCCGGCAGTAGAAAGAATCACAGCCGAAAGAACTGTGCAACCCTGCGCTACCCTCAACAACCCCGCTGGGACCTGAGAACCTCTCTAACAAATTCAGAAGCGGCGAGGCTACGAGGCTGCAAGATGCGGCGGTGATCGAGCAATGCTACAATCCACAAAGCTGTACTCACTGAGGTGGGCCACCGCGTCCAGGTAGAAGGAGACATCAGCGGTCCCGGCACTGAGCGGCGTGTTTCGAGCCTACGCAGGATTGTGGGATGCGGCTTCGAACGCTCACAAGAATTGCCGGAGAGCTGTTGCAAAGATCCCGTTCCTCTTCCGGGGCAGGGAGGATGGCGTGAGCACAAGCAGAACGAGCAGAGCAAGTGAAACATGTGGAATCACTCGTGAGAAGGGTAAAGGAAAAAGATCTCCTAAACCATACACAGGCAGTGTGGAGCCAACAAGGAGACTTCCCGAACAGCACATGAGCAGGGTAAGCAGTGGTTGGGGAGGGAAAGGAGCGGAGGGGGTCGTGGGTGGAGGAGGATCAGAAAAGCCAGAAGGGATACAAGGGACACAAGAAAGTAGAGCGAAACAAACCATAGAACCCTTAGAAGCAGCTACACTCATTGGCACCAAAGAAGGGGGAAGGGGAATTTTAAAGCCCATAGACATCGCTAGCTCAACAGGATCGCCCGAAAATAAGGAGGAGGGGAAAGAACTCAACACAGAGCAGGGGAGGCGGACATCCTATTGTCTGACGAATAGACAGTTTGTTAAGCTAAATCAGCCAGCATCAGTAAAACAAGTGTTATCCCATGCAGCACTAAAAGAAAGGCCAGGAAGCCGACAAGAATAGAAGCTTCAATTTCTAAGCTGAAAAAAAAGCAGGTAGGGGAGAAAGAGGAGGTCGGAGGGGGAGTAGTAGTATCAAAAGTTAGGGTTACCCCTTCTTTGAGGTCATTTTTTAAAGTACAACAAGTGCAGCAACAGGCTCAGAATCAGCAGGAACAAGGGCAGGGGCAAAAGGATAAATCTCAACAACCAGTACAGATAAGTATGGAGGACTTGACAGTACCGAGTTCCGCAATCAGCTCAGTAATGACAGAATCGGCAGGGAATCCTATAGATAGCCCAGTAGATAATCCTAGCCAGAGCTCAACTGACCTTTTCCTAGAAAAAATGCTGGAAGAAATGAGGTCAAAATTCGCAATCTCAGAATATAACCAAAACAAGATACAGGATGCTTGCGAAATACTGTATACCAAACTCAATGCTCTAGGAGACAGAGTAACAGTGGTAGAAGCTGCAGTAGACTCACTAAGTAAGAAAGTGGACTCAAACCAAAAAGAGATTAGAACCCTGAGGGCAAAAGACAAAGGCATTAACGAGAAAATTGAGGCACTGGAAAACCAAGCCAGAAGGAACAATCTCAGAATTCTGAGTGTACCAGAGGGGCGAGAAGGAACAGACATTAAAAAGTTCACTATTTCATTCCTTGAAGAATATTTCCCTTGGAGTAAGACAGCCGGGTTAGAGAAAGACATCCAGAGGGTGCATCGGGACCCTTTTGGGTTAAATAAAGAAAGGAAAACCCAGAGGAAAATACTATTAAATTTTAGAACATACACTCTCAAAGAGAAGATTCTGAGTGAAGCCCTGAAAAAAGGGACGTACAACAAAGATGACTGGTCCTTTAGAATCCGCTCTGATATCGCCAAAGTAACCCAAGACAGGCAGTGGGAGTTGGGGCAGCTAATGTCGGAGCTAAAGTCCCTGGGGGCTTCGGTCCAGATGAAATTCCCAGCCTCCCTCAGGATTATGTGGAGGAATAAGATGCACAATATCAGGGACCCAAGAGAAGTCGAACAGTTCCTGGAACAAATGAGCGATCAAATGCGTGACCAAACGTATGATTAATAATATCTGACTAAAACAAGTAAAGAAAAGATGTATAATCAATGACAGAGAGGCAAACATGGAGCTCACAGTGGGCTATTAATACAGCTCCCCCGAACAAAACAAATAAGCTTGCCAAAAATGAGGGAATGGTTGGGGCTCTATATAAAAGATTTGAGTCTGGTGGATATCTGGAAGGAGAAAGGGGATAAGAAATATAATTTTACATTTCAGAATAAAAAACTTGGGCTACAATCCAGAATTGACTATTTTCTGGTGGACCAGTGCTTAGTAGAAAGAACACAGAAGGTGGAACATATTCCAGCACACCTTTCCGACCATTCAGCTGTTCAAATTACAATGCAACTTAATGGTAACAACTCAGGATCAAGATCGACAATCGACCATACCATCTTTGCAGACCATCAGATTATTGGGCAGCTTAAGCAAGAGACTGAGTTCTATTTCGAAAATAACAAAGCTGGCGTCTCAACACAAATTGTCTGGGATGCGTATAAGGCAGTAATCAGGAGCACGATTTTTAGCCTAGCAGTACATAAATCTAGGAGGACAAAACAGGAGATCTACCAACTAGAAAGCAGTATTACATCACTTGATCTACAGATAACAGCAGAAATAGTACCTTCTAGAAAAGGGCATCTGGAAGCAGACAGACTAAAACAAAAAGAATCTCTCACAGAAATCTTAGAAGACAGTGTGAGAGAAAAATGGGAAGCTAGCAAACTGTCTCAATATGAATACAGGGAAGGATGCGGAAAGTTGCTGGCATGGAAAACCAAAAGGGACCAGTCTAGAAATAAAATAGTCAGCATTGATCCCCGCAATTCCACAAGTCCGAGCTCAGAGGATGCTGTAATAAGACAAGAGTTTACAGCCTACTTCTCAGACCTCTATACTGAAGATAGTAATCCAACAAGAGAAGAAATAAAGTTATTCCTGGATGCTCAGGACCTCCCAATCTTATCCACTGCAGGGAAAAAAGAACTAAACACAGAGATTACAAATAAAGAAGTTGAAGAAGCCATAAAAAGCCTTAAGAGAGGAAAAGCAGCAGGCCCAGACTCTCTCCCGAACGAGTTCTTCATAAGGCTGAGAGACTCTCTGGTTACACCTTTAACAGCCTTATTAAATACAATCTTCATAGAAAAAAGCGCACCTCCAGACTCCTGGAACGACGCTACTATATTCATCCTCCTAAAACCGGGTAAAAACCCCAGAAAATGCGAATCTTACCGCCCAATCTCTATCTTGAATTGCGATTATAAAATATATACGCAAATTATGGGAAAAAGATTAGGGCGACTAGCTGGTTCATTGATCAACACCGATCAAAAAGGCTTTGTGGTAGGTACACACTTGCAAGACCTAACACACGAACTTATTGGGGCAATCGATATAGCTATTAATGAAAAACTCCCCCTATCCATAATCACCTTCGACGCAGTCAAAGCGTTTGATAGGGTTAATTGGGCATATCTAAACGAAGTTTTAGAAAAATATAATTTGGGAGAGAATTTCCAAGGGATGGTCAAAGGGATTTACAGCTCTCCCAGGGCCAAAATGTTAATGAATGGAGACTTTACTGAAAACATACGAATAAAGAGAGGAACAAGACAAGGGTGTCCCCTCTCCCCGCTACTTTTCAATTTATACATTGAACCTATGGTAGACAGCCTTAGAAAGCATCTCCCCATATCCCCTTTCTCATACCAAGGTTGGCATAAAAAGGTCGCCTTGTACGCAGACGACCTTATGATCTTTACTAGGGACCTGAATGGATCCATCAGTGCAATAGAAGACACGCTCCATAATTTTGGGAAAGTGTCCGGCTATCAAACCAATCAGTCTAAAACTGGTCATGAGCTGGAATGTGCATACCAACAGTCCCTATAACAAGGAGAAAATCAGATGCTTAGGCATCGCCCTCGTCAAAGATCTAGACAAAGTGGCACATATAAACATCCATAGAATTGAAGAGGAAGTAGGGAAGTTGCTAAAAGTATGGGGAGGCCTTCTGCTGACGCTATTTGGAAAGTCAAACATTGTTAAAATGTCAATCATCCCAAAATGTACTTTTACCTTAAGCGCCATTCCGCTAGAATTCAAGAGAGAGACAATAAAGAAAATCCAGGGGGAACTTTCAAGCTTTATCTGGTCTTCGAAAGGATCTAGAATCGCATGGAGCAAACTAAGAAGAAAAAAGGAGCAGGGGGGGGGGGGGGATAGCCAATCCTGACCTACTAGAGTACTACAGAGCCTTTCAATTTAAATTCATTAGACCACTTTTGAATACTTTTGAGAATTACCCGCAATATCTCCAAGCAATGACCAGAAGAAACAGCCACTTCCTTTATAAATTCAGCCATCCGAAATACTTCAAAAAGGTGAAGCTAAAGACTCTAAAATCCGCTGCAAAATTAGGGTATCACATAAGGAACACTCTGAATATACCATATTTCAGTGAGCTAGCCCCAATATGGGAGTCACCAGGCACACCAGACTGCCTTAAAGACAGTTTTGCACTCCCCTTGAAAACAGCTGGGATAGAGGAATGGGGTCAACTAATGTCGCAGAACAAGACAATAGATTGTGAGCAGTTATCATTAACAACAAATGCATCTCTAGCAAAATTCAAATTTTACCAACTTTCAAGCTGGGCAAAATCACTGAAAGAAAATAAAAAGGGAAACCTAACCCTTGAGACTGAGGTGAGGAAGAAGGAGCCCTTTCCTAAAGAAATTTCCCACTGGTACTGCTCCCTTATATCAGCAGGGGAGGAGGACTTCCAGATTCCGGAGAAAACCTGGGGGCAAGAACTGCCGACGCTGGATATAAAAAAAAACTGACAAGTATCTATGGAGAAATGCTGGTCTTTTGTAACATCTGCTGCCCTAAAAAGGAACCATTTATTCACCACCCACAGAGCCTATTGGACACGAAGAAGCTTTCCAAGTTCAACGGGGCCAAAGTGAAGAACTGCCCAAAATGCGGACTGGAAAAAGCAAACGATCAACACATGTTTCGGCAGTGCCCTCAGCTCGAAGGTTTCTGGAACGAAGTGGGTAAGACATTAAGCAAAGTACTAGGAAGAGCTCTGATCGTAAGTATAGATCTTGTTATTTTAGGCGTTGTGAGTCCTAATTTCTCGGAAAAATTATCTAGAAAGCAAGAGAATCTGCTCTTTTTATTGATTTTATTGGCTAGAAGAGAGATCTGCATTAAGTGGGTAAGCCCAGTACCACCTATGCATGGAGAGTGGCTGGCTTCAATATTAAGAATATATAAACTGGATAGAAAAAGGGTACCTAGTAAAAAATATAATTTCTGGGAGATATGGGAAGACTTCCAATGCGTTTTATCTCAAAGTCCAATGATTATGCGATGGCAATAATAGACCAGGCAAAAGCCTGCTCGAGTAGCCAGAATGGCTAGCTCAACGCCAGCGCAGAAATTTATTGAAATAGTAATGGAAATAAGGGGATTCCATCTTCTCTAAACCCAAAGGGAGACTGCCCAGACAGGAAACGCGAAATAGGGGCAGTGAAGGACTAGGATAAAGAGAGATGGGGCTCCGACAACTCCTTACTAACACTATTGCACAATGAGGACTAAAAAGAAAAAAAAATGACATAAATTTGCATTTTGTTGGGCGACTTAAAGCACCTAGATAGTAAAAGCAGGGGCAGCATCCAGGTTTATACGTGCACAGGTCTCTATTTTTGCTTAAAACAAACGTCTGTACCAATGAGGGTTCCAACCACCTACATTTTAATGTTCAGCTTAGATACAAGTAGGTAGGGACCATCGCCAGAAAAAAATTGCAAAGGCAAACATATCAGCAATTAATGACATTCAAATTTTGAATATTCATTTAAGATGCCTTTGAAAAAATACCTTTATTTATTTTAGAAACACACGCACAGCAAACGTTAGCCTGCAGTGACAAATCATATTCAATGCTAAGCATACATGCGCATTAAAAGTGATCATTAATGCCAGTTAAGCCAATAAAGTTTTTTAAACTGATTAAGAACCGCTTATTTCGGTTTAATTCTCACCTCCAGAGATAAACGTGTCAAATATTATCTGTGCGCCATTGAAGAAATCTCCAAACTGAGCTTCCCAAACTGTCAGCAACTTTGGACTTTCAATGCTCATTCCATACTCAAAGCCCAGAACAGCTTCTTCGGACAGTGCACTATTGCTGACCTAAAACCAAAGCAAATATGTTAGTTAACAACTGTAATAAAAATGTAAGACACTAGTACAATCATACTTCTGGGGCTCAAGTTATATCAATCGAGCCAGACTGAAGTAGCAACCGAAAAGCAACAACCAAAGTAACTTTTCACTACATTATGGCAATTCACTTTGGAGTAGAACAACAGATATAAACAAACGGAAAAGAGAGCACATATAGAACTGAAACCCATATTTATGAATAAATATACGGTTGGCAGCCAAGTACATTATATATGCATAGAAATATTGGACTACACATACCCCTTAGCTGAGGAAAACAGTACACAAAGAAGTGCGAGTGGGACATGGATACCATACGCGGGGATTCTTCCAGCGCCATGGCGGAAGAACGTTCATCCCATACGGATATGCTAATCATTTGATAAACTGTGGGTTCCTACAATTTATTTTCAGATTACTCCTCATGCCTCGTCTGTTAACTAACCTGTTAGAGGTAAATACACAAGCAGTGGTTTAAGGCTTGATTCACTGCCAGTCCTTGTGTTGTTGGATGCTACAATAAATCATCATTGACAAAGCCAGGGGGTCTCACTATTTCTACAGAAGTAATGCCTTTTTCATACAATTAAAAAGCTCTAACCTGCACTTTTGCAATGCAGGCCTCAGTACTTTAGGCCACTGTCAGGGCCCCCCTAAATTAGATGTGCGTGCTTTCTGTAGCAGGCTGCTGTGTCCAACGCTTTTACTAGACGTTAAAAAAACAGAACTTGACTCTTTTCCATACGACCGCTACCTCAGGGCAAATGACATGTCCACTGTAGAGGCGTAGGTAGGTTCTAATGGTAGGATAAGTGGGGTAGGTTAGTTATGGTAGGTTAGATAGCTATTATACGATAGGTATGACAGGGAAATAGGTGTAATAGGTTAGGTATAGCATGCTAGGCTATGGCAGGGTAGCTACAGTATTTTAGGTTGGTTAAGTATGGTAGGCATGGTACGTAGGTATGTTAGGTTGGATGATGCAGGTAAGTCAGCATGCTAGGCAGGTAGGTAGCTAGCATAGGTTATGGTTGATAGGTTAGGATAGGTGAGGTATGGTAGGTATGGAAGATATGGTAGACTACTCATTGTAAATACATAAGGCAAAGTAGGTGAAGTATGGTAGGCATAGGAGGTCGTTGTGGCAGGGAGCTATGATAAGGTATTTTAGGTTAGATATGTTAGAAAAGTATGGTAAACTAGTATGAAAGGTTGTTAGGTTAAGTATAAAAGCAGTGTTAGTTTGGTACGGAAGGTAGATATGACAGATTTGGTAGGTTCGTTATGGTAGCTATAGAAGCTATGGTGGTTAGTTAGGGTACATATGGTAGATTAGATAAAGTAGATGAAGTATTGTATGTAGGTACAGTAGAATGATATGAACGTTTACATATGGTAGGTAGGCTAGGTATGGTAAGAGGACATGGTATGGCATACTTGTATGAGAAATCAGATTTGGTTGGGATGGTAGATTTGTTATTATAGGCCAGGTCAAGTAAGATCTAATAGCATGTTTTAAATGATTATACTTTGTGTGCACTATAACAGCATTTTCAAGACTTCTTGCCTACAGATCACAACATTATTCATAAAAAGCACAAACATGTAGTGTACTTAATAAAGTACATTTTATGCTTATAGATGAGAAGCTTATTATAGTTTATTATTTTTGATACTGTTAATTGTTTGTGCTAAGGGCTTTCAAGTCTAAGCATGTAATATAAATGATCTTGTTTTTTTATGCTAGTTGCTTGCAATTTAACGCATGAAATATAAATAAAATCCAGTCTTGTACGAAAACAAAAAGGGTTTATCTATACAATTCCATGTAGGTGCTCATTATTCTCAATAATATTGATATTATTACTAACAATAATATTTATTATTCAATAACAGTACCTTTCTGAATAGATTGCAATAGCACAGTAAAATTGTACCCTCAAAGGAGAGTATTATCAAATCGAGACACAAAATAAAATTTGTATTGAAAGTGGTGAATTGAAAGGAGACAAACAGCAAAACAAGTGTCGCTAATGCCAATAGTTCTTTATTATGAATGAGAGTACCCTTTGTGCCATTCATGTGTTTAGGAATTCAATAAGTCATCATAAATCCACTCTGTCAGCCATCTTTGAACTCATGTATCCATTTACAGACTCATTCTTGCATTCACCCTCTGACAAAACCACAGTAAAACACACAAACTCAACAACATATGCAAGATAAATCTAAATTATACAAGTAGAAAAAAGAAAACATGCTGGCATTTAAACATGACAGGCAAATGCCTGCTATAACAGAACTAAGTAAGCTATAATTGTTTTAAAGCTCAGTATGGTCACCACATTTAGAACCAATATATTGGCCATCTTGAAGTGGTAAAACAACAGTATACTATGGACAACAGCATTCCATAAAGCCCTCCTGGTTTAGAGGAAATGACCAAGTGGGATGCGGCATACAGCAGATGAAA
The DNA here is from genome assembly GCF_964261635.1 of Lissotriton helveticus. Classification (NCBI taxonomy): domain Eukaryota; kingdom Metazoa; phylum Chordata; class Amphibia; order Caudata; family Salamandridae; genus Lissotriton; species Lissotriton helveticus. Next base: position 634,235,800 of record NC_136057.1, on the reverse strand, counting down.
CTAGCAGCAAATAACCAACCCTTTGCACTGCCAAAACAGCTGTATAGACCTCTTAAGAAACAATAAATAAACAGAGGAGAGACAAAGAAATAAAATGGGAACTATTCAGCACTAAAGGACGGGCCAACCAGCCCTTACACTGAAGCATACTCACATTTAGGTAGATTTACACATATGATCAGAAAATGCCAACATTTACAGGGCAAGAGAGCAAATGACTGATGTGAACTGAACCTTCACCACATGCAGTTTGATGTCATGTATGAAAGTTGAGTGTAAATGACACTCAGACAGACCAATAGAAAAAGAGAGCTGACCCAGAGGCCATCTATGTATCTATATGGATATACATTTAGATCTATAGATGTACATATTATGTAATGTTTTCTTTAGTACACGATCCAGGCAGTCAGCTAAGAAGAGTCTAGCAAGATTTATTACAGTGCAAATCTTCTCTCCCTGAAGTTCGTCAGAAGCAGTAACCAAAATCATTCCATACAAAGGTAATCTGAAATGTCTTCGAACAAAAGAACTATAGGCTTTGACTTGGAGAAATAACAATCCATCCTTAAAAGCCTATTGATCTTAACACAGGCTTTTCACAATCAATATGTCAGTGCTGACGCGCTTATAACTTTTTATAACAAACAGATCAGACCCTTGGCAACAGAAATATGTTGTCCTAGTGAACAAATCAAGCTTGTAACTGTTAAGTTATTTATCACCATGAAGGGGCGCTAGAGAGCCCGGAGCAAGATGGCAGCACTGTAGTGCAGCTCTGCCGGTCGAGATTACTATCCGCCCACTATCCTGCCATATTGACGCCATCCACAGCTCTACTTCACATATCTTGCCTCTCTGACTATCGAGGCGCACTTTGATGCCGTTGCCTTGGCGAATATGAGCCTGTAACTGCCTGTTTTACTTCGCTTTGCCCTGGCACAAGATGGCGGCCCCACGGTGAAGATACATTCTAAGCTCCTTGAGGGTGCCTGCTGACTGCCCCGCCGCTGTGCCCGGATCCTGCGGCGAAGGTCGGGAGCTGCGGGAGTGCAAGCGCACTGATTTATGATTGCTGAGCTGCCGGAGGTCTGAGGTCAGCGTCAGTGCTCTCTCGTGCCACGGAGCTCACCCACCATTGCAGAGACCGGCGTGAGAAGGTGTGGCATCTGCATTGCGGCCCCCCCGCCCGGCCTGCTGCGTGGCTCCCGGGACATATCCGGGGCAGTGGCGACACTCGCAGTGCCTGTCAGCCCGATTGCCGCAATACCGCTGCGAGACCCTGCACGCTCGGTAAATGTATGATGCGACGGCCGCCCCGCTCTTGATGCGACGGCCTGACGCTGGGAAACGGGTGAGCGCTGTGTCTTCTAGGCCACAGTTGAAACTTCCCCCTATGCACATTGTAGGCCCTGTGCATGCGGTAGTGGGGTTTTATATTCAACGGCCTGACACATGAGGAAGTGGAGCTCTGGAGATTATCACAGCGTTGGGAGCCCTGTGACGATCTATTCTGCATGACACAGAGGAGTTCATGTGATCCTCTACTCTTACAGGTGCCATGAGGGGCTTGCTCCGCAAGGCCTGGGACCTTTGAGCCTGCATTACCACCGTCCCCTATTACAGTGTCCACACTATAACTCTAATTTTTTCCAGCGCTGCATTTTATCTGCGCACTAACCGCCACAACACTCTGCCAATGGACAGGCTGCGGTGAGGGACGAGCAAGCTGCAGCGTGTGGGGTTTCGAAGAAGGCTGTGCTGAAAGGAGTACAAATCAGAGGGCTGTCAATTATCTGGTTGCGATGCTTGCGCCTAACTGGAGAGTCTCCCTGCTGCTGGATTGTGCAACTTTTAACTTTACTTCTGTTTGCTTATCTCTGGTGCCCTACCGACTGTGTGGAACTTTGCGCTGTGCTGCAGTCCCCGGCATATCAAAAACCTAGCAGCTGGTGGTCTGCGCTGGCATAAGTCGCAACAAGAAAACGTGCACCAAACATCTTGTAATACTCTACTTCTCAGGGTCCTGCAAAATCTGCTGCAACAGTGGCGACTTGGTGATCCCCTGGTGCCCCGCCATCTGCCCCCAAGTACGATTTCACTCTTGCTGTGTGTACTCACTCTACCTCACACCTCAATATGGGAAGAACGGATAAGCAGCAGACCAAACTGCAGTTTGAGGTAAAAAGAACTCTAAGCCCCAAACTCCCAATGCCTCTGACACTAAGCCAGATCTTGAAGCAGGATCGAGCACTAAACTGGAATGTAGGCTGATGAATATGTAACAGAGCGTACACACTATTGATGCCAAGATAGACCATCTGTACCTGCGCATAGACAATATGGCGGCGAAGCTGGAGAAACATGACACTCGGATTGCAGAGGCTGAGCAGCGCATCTCTACTACGGAGGATCATATGGAGGCGGTTGGCACATCCTGCGCCAGCATGGAGAAAATACTGGAGGTAATAAGGGCCAAGAATGAGGACATCGAAGCACGCTCCCGCAGAAACAATCTGCGTATAATTGGAATTTCAGAATCAACCAACACTGGGTCTATGGAATCCTATGTCGATAGCACCCATAGGATGTATAGACTTACAAGTCCACCCAGTTAATCCCGAGACCATCTCAACTAGAATTATCATCTCGGATAACTCTCCAAACCAGCAGAAGTCAGGAACTCGCAATTAAGTCCGGGTGCCAGCGCCCTCGTTCACTCAAATGGAAGTCCCAATAAGACTCCTCAGAACAACGGGGTCCAGGGAAAGGCTCCAGGAACCATCAACAGCGATGTTAATACCGACAATAATACCATCATCAAGCTGGAATTGTTAACTCCAGCATTCACTTGACTACAGTCAGACCCGGCGTTTATCACACCCGGCAGCAGTAAAGGGAAGGCTGGGGGTGAACAAGAAGATAGTATCAAAAAGAAGGAAAGTCCCATTCACCAAATGGACCACAAGGGATATGTCCGGTTTCAGTATTGCTACTGAAGATGTTTAACTAAGAACAGCATGCCAAATTCATGGGCGGGAAAGGCAAAGGTACAGTGTAGTGTTATACAATATAGACCGTATCTCAAGGGGGACAGTTTTAAACTTGCACAAATTACAACAAAAAACTTTAGGCTGTATTAATCATTTGAGACTTTTTGCAACACATGTTTGGTAAAACTCTGTTATCAAATTTATTAACACAATCAATTTAACAATTCATATAATCATTACAACACAATTAAAAAAGCATGTCCGATTGGACATTAATAATTGACATAGAATAAAAATTGTACTCTCTTTATACAAAACAATTAAATTAAAAACAGGAAGAATCACAAAAGTCGACGCGGCGTTTCGGTTTCTCTTTTAGTACACCTTCTTCAGGACTGATTCTAAACAGTTAAAAGACATAGAGTTACCATCCATTTTCACATTTGTAAAGCATTTTACACAAATTTCTCTGTATTCCATATTGTCCCATTTGGTGTGTTAACAGTTGCCTATATATTTTTTTGATCATTTACAGAAAAGTTGCTTAGTCCTCCCAGCCACTTGTCCCAATTATCGTTCACTTAGAAACCACAATAATGCCCTCTACTTTTCATGGTACCATCTCTATATTCTCCATTGATTGTTATTTACTTCATCATTTTCACCCCATGTTTGTACAAATACAATCTTGTTTGCCTTTCCCTTGGACTTCTTATTCCAATGCTGTTAAAATCACTCTTAACAATTATCTATTACCAGCCTACCTTATTCCAGATGGAGTAAAAATGGCTCTACTGGAGGTTACTGGCTACCCCGAGAAGTTTTCTGATTGCTTCTACGGTGGGAGACGAATCACAGGATGCCGTATTCAATTGACAAAATGTGACCTATCTGAACAGAAAGTGTTTATTTTTTAGTGGACCCTCCACTTTTATTCCCATAAGTAACTATTTGCTATTTAGTAGACGATACCACCGCTACATACCTCTTGGATTTAGGATTTTAAATCAGATATGTATTTAATAGCCACCAGTTTTTATAAGCGGACGTTCAGGATCTATGTGTCGATCTAAAGAAACAAAAACTCCCCTTAGTCCATGCTTACACATAAATTAAACTATATTTATTGCCTGCAGGTATCATGTAGTTAACCTGTTACCTGTTGGAATGATGTTTTGTTGCTGAATCTTACTGCCAGGAGGAGCCACCGTATTCAATATCGCTTGGATAGTTCTATTCCTGAAAAATTCAATTAATCCCTCACTCAATATTGTCATACATAATTTCATCTACGATCTAGTTTTCTATTATTCTGTCACTTACCAAATAGGTTATATTGGAGAGCCGCTGCTGACTTAATATTCTTAACATCCGATTAAGGAACAGCAGGTAACAAATCACTCAACTGGGGATAGTGTGGTAATCTGTAAAGGTATTAGGCATAGTCTCATTTATAAGGTTTTCTCACTATGTCACCATTATTAAACACTATTACTCTCAATTGTGTTACCTATTTTTTAATTTTAAGCATTTAGCAAGGAACTAAAGGTTTTTCAAAAATAATGTCCCCTCGGTAATCGATTGGCACATTACCCTTTCTATTTTGTTCGTTTATGATTGCAATTCATACATTATTGCTTGGGCCACTCTGTAAAATACACCCTTATTACTCAGACCGGTCTCCTCTCCTATGGTTACTGCCCATGTCCCGCAGATCTTTTAACGATATCTCATTAGCTTTTTCATGGGTCTTATTCTCGATAACCGAATGCGCGTCAACGAACTCTATATACTAGTGAACTGATCAAATTGCTCACCGATATTCTAACAAAAGCTAAGTAAGAGCCATCCCTCCTTATTTACCTGCTTTATATCTTTCGGCCTCCCTGCTCCTTTCTCCTGGCAGTGCGTCTTGGTCAATGCTTCGGGCACGAAAACGAAAGGGATTCTCGCCACCATCTCTACGGGTTTATATGTCTCCCGCATTTTGATTGGGCGCTCGTTTCGCGTCAGTTGATTGGTCGAAGTTTAACACATCGAGGAACCGTTGTTATGGATAAACAACACTTATCTCGCATTGGTTCCGGGCGTTTAGGCTGTTAATCCCCATTGGTTCAAAACAACAACGCGTTTCTATGGTGATATGCACTGGTATCTTTTCATTGCAATTACGGACGGGTAGTTTCGTATTAGGTTAATATATTGTGCCTATTTTATTTTTCACTAATGAGACACTCGCGAGTCTGTTCTATGCTCTCATCGTCATTACCATTCTCGTCTTTTCTCTTAGGCAGTATTGCACTATGTGTTATCGTGGTGATATTGGTCCCTGTTCTTCACAGAGATGTATCACTTCATAGAGCAAGGACAATATATTGATCTGTGATCACAAGTCACTGCATATTATCTACCCCACATCTTCAGCGTTAATAGATGTATGTTGTATTCATTCATGTACCTTGTAGCCACATGTATTACTGATAATTTCTACAGGTATATTTTACATATTTTAGACATCCCCATAAAGAATATCATGGTTTTACATGTTATCAACCTCATATGCAGTATCTTGGTGGCCATTATTACTTACACTAAGTGTTCTCACAGATTATGGATTTAGGTACCTACTTAGAATTAATGACCTCATTTAATAATTTTCTCCCAGTCTTCTCTTGAGTTCAGACCCATTCTAACACTGTTGAGGGTAGACATATAGAATTGTTCCCTTTTTTTTCTTTTATCATTGCAACTGCCTCCTCTTTTATTCATGGTTATTCTTTCTAGTCCGCACCATCTCAGATCATCAATCCCATGGCCGGCTGACCTCCAATGTTCAGTGAGGGGCGCTCCAATTTTGTTGGTTCTAAGAGCAGAACGGTGCTCATTTAAACGAACTCTGATTTCCCTGGATGTTTCACCCACATAGGATTTCTGGCAGGGACATTGGATCAAATAAATTGCATTTTTGGTCCTACAGTTGATGAAGCTTTTGATGTTTACCGATCTGTCATTAACTGTGATTTTATTACCTTTGATGATACTTGTACAGTTGACACAACCCATACAGGGATGTGTCCCTGTGGGTAAAGGGTTGCCATCAATAGTAGGTTGCAGCACCTTGGGCGTTTCCCTGTATGTGTGAACAAGAGAATTCCTAATTGTTTTATTTCTCCTAAATGAGAATATAGGCTTTGGGATGGGTATATTCGTTTTGTCTGATATCAGATGCCAGTTTCTGTTGATGATATTTTTAACTTGATGGCTGACTTGTGAGAAATTAGTAACAAACATGACAGGTTGTTGCTCTTTTTGACTATCCTCCTTTGAAATAAAGAGATTTTCCCTGTTAAAATATTTCGCTCGTTTATAGGCGTGTCTGATCATTCTTTTCGGATAGCCTCTCTCTACAAATTTTGTTTTCAAGGTTGTTGCATGTCCCTCATAGTCTTGCATTGAGGTACAATTTCTTCTTAAGCGAAGAAATTGTCCGAAGGGAATATTCTTCTTCTGTGATGCTGGGTGATTACTATCAAAATGTAGCATACTATTCCTATCAGTGGGCTTTGTATACAACTCCACAGTTAGGTAGCCATCAGTCTCCTTAATTATAATATCAAGAAATTCTACGCATTGCTTGCTCATATGTGATGTGAATTTAAGATTCACATCGCCTAGATTGAGCCAGATTAAAAAATCCTTCAAGGTCTCCATTTCACCGGTCCATATAAAAAATATGTCATCTATATACCGTCCCCATTCCGAGATATTCTCATAGAATGGGGCGGTCCTGTTGTAGATGTGCTTATCTTCAAATCTGGAGACATATAGACAGGCCAGGCTTGGAGCACAGGTAGCCCCCATGCTCGTCCCCTTAGTCTGTCTAAATAATTCATCCTTGTATATAAAAATGTTGTTTTTGAGGATCACAGTTATACATTCTAAAATGAACACTTGGTGGTCTGTCAGATCTTGCTGATTACCACCCAGAATTTCTTCCATGATCTTTATAGTGTCATCCTGGGGAATATTCGTGTATAGTGCTTCGATATCCAAAGTCACTAACACTTGGGTCTCCGGATTGAACCTCAATCCTTCGACCTTCTTGTTCATACAAGTCGTATCTTTGATGTAGGCTTTTTGTTGTTGTACCAAGGGTTGTAAAAAGACTTCCACGTACTTACTCAAGGGTTCAGTAAGTGATCCTATGCAGGATACTATGGGTCTCATGGGGGGGTCTAGAATATCCTTGTGGACCTTCGGGAGACCGTACAGTGCCGGAATTAAAGGATCTGTGTTAAGCATAAATGCGAATTCTTCCTCGCATATAATATCCTCATCTTTAGCCAATCTAAGCATTTTCCCTATATCTTCCATCAGGGTATCCCACTCTTCCCTACTGGATTTTTGGTAGTGTGCCCTATTGTTTAAAAGTTTAAACATTCTGTTGTCATAGTCATTACTATCCATAATAACTACACTGCCCCCTTTGTCTGCTGGTTTTACTGTTAGGGTTACATTTCGTTCCAGTGCTTCTAGCGCTGTTTTCTCCTCCTTAGTTAAATTAAAAGGTGTCCAGGTTTTTTGTTTCATGAGATTATCCACACTTTTATCTACAGATCTCTCAAAGGCCTCTACATCTTTATGAACAGTATTGAGTGCCGGGGTCCAAGTAGATTTATTTTTCAACCCTGATTTATTTTGTTTGGGAGGTCTATCTTTCCCATCAAAGAAAATTGGAAGTCTCACCTTTCTGAAAAAGTTTTGTAAATCTCTTTCAAGGGCATATCTATCCACGGGGGAGCAAATAGCATATCCTAAACCCCTTTCAAATAATTTGGTCTCTATCGGTGTTAACTGATGATTTGATAGATTGACCACAGCTCCTCTTTGGGAATTCATTAGTCCCATTGTTTCTGGCTCCTGGTTCGTGGACGTTGAAGGTGTTGGGCTTGTACATATTGGGGTTGATGATTGTAATTGTTTCGACCTCTCCCTCTCCCTCGTTGATGACCAAATGTTTGGTTGCGTTTCTCTAAAAAAGACAAACCTTCTTTCAAAATTGGTTGCTGTTGCTTATTAATTTCCCCACTCTTGTTTTTATCATTTGTTGATTCACCTTCTGAGTCCGTACTCGTATATGAGGAGTCAAAGAACCTAACCCTTTTCCTAGGTTGATTTCTGGGTTGATTCTGCCACTGTCTTCGGGATTGGAATTGTTCCCTGGGGCGTTCATAAAAGTCCTTCTGCAAATAGGGGTAAACAAATTCAGGATTGTAGTTCTCAATATCTTTTTTAAGTTTGTTGCTCTTCTTTTTAATTAGATATTCATTATATCCAGCTACATCATTTTGGATCTCCTCTAATTTAGCTCTCGCATCCTCTAATGCTGTACTCTCCTGCAAACAAGATTGTATTTGTACAAACATGGGGTGAAAATGATGCAGTAAATAACAATCAATGGAGAATATAGAGATGGTACCATGAAAAGTAGAGGGCATTATTGTGGTTTCTAAGTGAACGATAATTGGGACAAGTGGCTGGGAGGACTAAGCAACTTTTCTGTAAATGATCAAAAAAATATATAGGCAACTGTTAACACACCAAATGGGACAATATGGAATACAGAGAAATTTGTGTAAAATGCTTTACAAATGTGAAAATGGATGGTAACTCTGTCTTTTAACTGTTTAGAATCAGTCCTGAAGAAGGTGTACTAAAAGAGAAACTGAAACGCTGCGTCGACTTTTGTGATTCTTCCTGTTTTTAATTTTTAATTGTTTTGTATAAAGAGAGTACAATTTTTATTCTATGTCAATTATTAATGTCCAATCGGACATGCTTTTTTAATTGTGTTGTAATGATTATATGAATTGTTAAATTGATTGTGTTAATAAATTTGATAACAGAGTTTTACCAAACATGTGTTGCAAAAAGTCTCAAATGATTAATACAGCCTAAAGTTTTTTGTTGTAATTTGTGCAAGTTTAAAACTGTCCCCCTTGAGATACGGTCTATATTGTATAACACTACACTGTACCTTTGTCTTTCCCGCCCATGAATTTGGCATGCTGTTCTTAGTTAAACATCTTCAGTAGCAATACTGAAACCGGACATATCCCTTGTGGTCCATTTGGTGAATGGGACTTTCCTTCTTTTTGATACTATCTTTCCCCCCAGTCCCTTATAAGCCTGTGTGGGGTCCTCCTCCTTTTTTATAGATTTATACTCAGCTTGTGAGCTGAGGAGGTTTGGTATTCAACTGCAAATTAGCAGCGTGGTAAAATTTAGGATACCATAACACAATCCTGATTGTGTGTAATAATAATGGAAGGGATAAAAACATATAGTTTTTCCGAAGATCAATTTAATCAACTTATAAATAGTAAATCCCGAAGTACCACCGCAATTAGGTTAGATAAATCGGATGAGGAACAATGGGAGAAACTATGGAACTTAAGAAAGAAAACTGTAAGAGCGGAACTTCATGCAGAGTTCTTAGTAGAATACTGTAAAAATGGGATTATACCCAAGGGCCTCCAGGTCACAAATGAACCTGGTATCTTTATAACAGATAGGAAATTCATAGAAAAATGGACATTGGTAGCCAATCGATGTAGTAGAGATTGGATTCTGTTAATAATAGAAACAGCCAATGAATTCCTAGTGATTGAGAGAAAAGAGATAGAAGACCTAGAGAGCCAACTGCAGGAGAGTACAGCATTAGAGGATGCGAGAGCTAAATTAGAGGAGATCCAAAATGATGTAGCTGGATATAATGAATATCTAATTAAAAAGAAGAGCAACAAACTTAAAGATATTGAGAGCTACAATCCTGAATTTGTTTACCCCTATTTGCAGAAGGACTTTTATGAACGCCCCAGGGAACAATTCTAATCCCGAAGACAGTGGCAGAATCAACCCAGAAATCAACCTAGGAAAAGGGTTAGGTTCTTTGACTCCTCATATATGAGTACGGACTCAGAAAGTGAATCAACAAATGATAAAAACAAGAGTGGGGAAATTAATAAGCAACAGCAACCAATTTTGAAAGAAGGTTTGTCTTTTTTAGAGAAACGCAACCAAACATTTGGTCATCAACGAGGGAGAGGGAGAGGTCGAAACAATTACAATCATCAACCCCAATATGTACAAGCCCAACACCCTCAACGTCCACGAACCAGGAGCCAGAAACAATGGGACTAATGAATTCCCAAAGAGGAGCTGTGGTCAATCTATCAAATCATCAGTTAACACCGATAGAGACCAAATTATTTGAAAGGGGTTTAGGATATGCTATTTGCTCCCCCGTGGATAGATATGCCCTTGAAAGAGATTTACAAAACTTTTTCAGAAAGGTGAGACTTCAAATTTTTTTTGATGGGAAAGATAGACCTCCCAAACAAAATAAATTAGGGTTGAAAAATAAATCTACTTGGACCCCGGCACTCAATACTGTTCATAAAGATGTAGAGGCCTTTGAGAGATCTGTAGATAAAAGTGTGGATAATCTCATGAAACAAAAAACCTGGACACCTTTTAATTTAACTAAGGAGGAGAAAACAGCGCTAGAAGCACTGGAACGAAATGTAACCCTAACAGTAAAACCAGCAGACAAAGGGGGCAGTGTAGGTATTATGGATAGTAATGACTATGACAACAGAATTTTTAAACTTTTAAACAATAGGGCACACTACCAAAAATCCAGTAGGGAAGAGTGGGATACCCTGATGGAAGATATAGGGAAAATGCTTAGATTGGCTAAAGATGAGGATATTATATGCGAGGAAGAATTCGCATTTATGCTTAACACAGATCCTTTAATTCCGGCACCGTACGGTCTCCCGAAGGTCCACAAAGATATTCTAGACCCCCCCATGAGACCCATAGTATCCTGCATAGGATCACTTACTGAACCCTTGAGTAAGTACGTGGAAGTCTTTTTACAACCCTTGGTACAACAACAAAAAGCCTACATCAAAGATACGACTTGTATGATCAAGAAGGTCGAAGGATTGAGGTTCAATCCGGAGACCCAAGTGTTAGTGACTTTGGATATCGAAGCACTATACACGAATATTCCCCAGGATGACACTATAGAGATCATGGAAGAAATTCTGGGTGGTAATCAGCAAGATCTGACAGACCACCAAGTGTTCATTTTAGAATGTATAACTGTGATCCTCAAAAACAACATTTTTATATACAAGGATGAATTATTTAGACAGACTAAGGGGACGAGCATGGGGGCTACCTGTGCTCCAAGCCTGGCCTGTCTATATGTCTCCAGATTTGAAGATAAGCACATCTACAACAGGACCGCCCCATTCTATGAGAATATCTCGGAATGGGGACGGTATATAGATGACATATTTTTTATATGGACCGGTGAAATGGAGACCTTGAAGGATTTTTTAATCTGGCTCAATCTAGGCGATGTGAATCTTAAATTCACATCACATATGAGCAAGCAATGCGTAGAATTTCTTGATATTATAATTAAGGAGACTGATGGCTACCTAACTGTGGAGTTGTATACAAAGCCCACTGATAGGAATAGTATGCTACATTTTGATAGTAATCACCCAGCATCACAGAAGAAGAATATTCCCTTCGGACAATTTCTTCGCTTAAGAAGAAATTGTACCTCAATGCAAGACTATGAGGGACATGCAACAACCTTGAAAACAAAATTTGTAGAGAGAGGCTATCCGAAAAGAATGATCAGACACGCCTATAAACGAGCGAAATATTTTAACAGGGAAAATCTCTTTATTTCGAAGGAGGATAGTCAAAAAGAGCAACAACCTGTCATGTTTGTTACTAATTTCTCACAAGTCAGCCATCAAGTTAAAAATATCATCAACAGAAACTGGCATCTGATATCAGACAAAACGAATATACCCATCCCAAAGCCTATATTCTCATTTAGGAGAAATAAAACAATTAGGAATTCTCTTGTTCACACATACAGGGAAACGCCCAAGGTGCTGCAACCTACTATTGATGGCAACCCTTTACCCACAGGGACACATCCCTGTATGGGTTGTGTCAACTGTACAAGTATCATCAAAGGTAATAAAATCACAGTTAATGACAGATCGGTAAACATCAAAAGCTTCATCAACTGTAGGACCAAAAATGCAATTTATTTGATCCAATGTCCCTGCCAGAAATCCTATGTGGGTGAAACATCCAGGGAAATCAGAGTTCGTTTAAATGAGCACCGTTCTGCTCTTAGAACCAACAAAATTGGAGCGCCCCTCACTGAACATTGGAGGTCAGCCGGCCATGAGATTGATGATCTGAGATGGTGCGGACTAGAAAGAATAACCATGAATAAAAGAGGAGGCAGTTGCAATGATAAAAGAAAAAAAAGGGAACAATTCTATATGTCTACCCTCAACAGTGTTAGAATGGGTCTGAACTCAAGAGAAGACTGGGAGAAAATTATTAAATGAGGTCATTAATTCTAAGTAGGTACCTAAATCCATAATCTGTGAGAACACTTAGTGTAAGTAATAATGGCCACCAAGATACTGCATATGAGGTTGATAACATGTAAAACCATGATATTCTTTATGGGGATGTCTAAAATATGTAAAATATACCTGTAGAAATTATCAGTAATACATGTGGCTACAAGGTACATGAATGAATACAACATACATCTATTAACGCTGAAGATGTGGGGTAGATAATATGCAGTGACTTGTGATAACAGATCAATATATTGTCCTTGCTCTATGAAGTGATACATCTCTGTGAAGAACAGGGACCAATATCACCACGATAACACATAGTGCAATACTGCCTAAGAGAAAAGACGAGAATGGTAATGACGATGAGAGCATAGAACAGACTCGCGAGTGTCTCATTAGTGAAAAATAAAATAGGCACAATATATTAACCTAATACGAAACTACCCGTCCGTAATTGCAATGAAAAGATACCAGTGCATATCACCATAGAAACGCGTTGTTGTTTTGAACCAATGGGGATTAACAGCCTAAACGCCCGGAACCAATGCGAGATAAGTGTTGTTTATCCATAACAACGGTTCCTCGATGTGTTAAACTTCGACCAATCAACTGACGCGAAACGAGCGCCCAATCAAAATGCGGGAGACATATAAACCCGTAGAGATGGTGGCGAGAATCCCTTTCGTTTTCGTGCCCGAAGCATTGACCGAGACGCACTGCCAGGAGAAAGGAGCAGGGAGGCCGAAAGATATAAAGCAGGTAAATAAGGAGGGATGGCTCTTACTTAGCTTTTGTTAGAATATCGGTGAGCAATTTGATCAGTTCACTAGTATATAGAGTTCGTTGACGCGCATTCGGTTATCGAGAATAAGACCCATGAAAAAGCTAATGAGATATCGTTAAAAGATCTGTGGGACATGGGCAGTAACCATAGGAGAGGAGACCGGACTGAGTAATAAGGGTGTATTTTACAGAGTGGCCCAAGCAATAATGTATGAATTGCAATCATAAACGAACAAAATAGAAAGGGTAATGTGCCAATCGATTACCGAGGGGACATTATTTTTGAAAAACCTTTAGTTCCTTGCTAAATGCTTAAAATTAAAAAATAGGTAACACAATTGAGAGTAATAGTGTTTAATAATGGTGACATAGTGAGAAAACCTTATAAATGAGACTATGCCTAATACCTTTACAGATTACCACACTATCCCCAGTTGAGTGATTTGTTACCTGCTGTTCCTTAATCGGATGTTAAGAATATTAAGTCAGCAGCGGCTCTCCAATATAACCTATTTGGTAAGTGACAGAATAATAGAAAACTAGATCGTAGATGAAATTATGTATGACAATATTGAGTGAGGGATTAATTGAATTTTTCAGGAATAGAACTATCCAAGCGATATTGAATACGGTGGCTCCTCCTGGCAGTAAGATTCAGCAACAAAACATCATTCCAACAGGTAACAGGTTAACTACATGATACCTGCAGGCAATAAATATAGTTTAATTTATGTGTAAGCATGGACTAAGGGGAGTTTTTGTTTCTTTAGATCGACACATAGATCCTGAACGTCCGCTTATAAAAACTGGTGGCTATTAAATACATATCTGATTTAAAATCCTAAATCCAAGAGGTATGTAGCGGTGGTATCGTCTACTAAATAGCAAATAGTTACTTATGAGAATAAAAGTGGAGGGTCCACTAAAAAATAAACACTTTCTGTTCAGATAGGTCACATTTTGTCAATTGAATACGGCATCCTGTGATTCGTCTCCCACCGTAGAAGCAATCAGAAAACTTCTCGGGGTAGCCAGTAACCTCCAGTAGAGCCATTTTTACTCCATCTGGAATAAGGTAGGCTGGTAATAGATAATTGTTAAGAGTGATTTTAACAGCATTGGAATAAGAAGTCCAAGGGAAAGGCAAACAAGATTGTATTTGTACAAACATGGGGTGAAAATGATGAAGTAAATAACAATCAATGGAGAATATAGAGATGGTACCATGAAAAGTAGAGGGCATTATTGTGGTTTCTAAGTGAACGATAATTGGGACAAGTGGCTGGGAGGACTAAGCAACTTTTCTGTAAATGATGAAAAAAATATATAGGCAACTGTTAACACACCAAATGGGACAATATGGAATACAGAGAAATTTGTGTAAAATGCTTTACAAATGTGAAAATGGATGGTAACTCTATGTCTTTTAACTGTTTAGAATCAGTCCTGAAGAAGGTGTACTAAAAGAGAAACCGAAACGCCGCGTCGACTTTTGTGATTCTTCCTGTTTTTAATTTTTAATTGTTTTGTATAAAGAGAGTACAATTTTTATTCTATGTCAATTATTAATGTCCAATCGGACATGCTTTTTTAATTGTGTTGTAATGATTATATGAATTGTTAAATTGATTGTGTTAATAAATTTGATAACAGAGTTTTACCAAACATGTGTTGCAAAAAGTCTCAAATGATTAATACAGCCTAAAGTTTTTTGTTGTAATTTGTGCAAGTTTAAAACTGTCCCCCTTGAGATACGGTCTATATTGTATAACACTACACTGTACCTTTGCCTTTCCCGCCCATGAATTTGGCATGCTGTTCTTAGTTAAACATCTTCAGTAGCAATACTGAAACCGGACATATCCCTTGTGGTCCATTTGGTGAATGGGACTTTCCTTCTTTTTGATACTATCTTTCCCCCCAGTCCCTTATAAGCCTGTGTGGGGTCCTCCTCCTTTTTTATAGGTGAACAAGAAGAGACATCAGTTCGCGCAGTCAGTAACGCATCCTCTCTTACGAATGAAGAATGGGAAAATCTGGTCACCACATACTCCTCCGAGGCTAAAGGCGAAACAGCCACCCAAGAATCAGGAAGAGCAACAAGGAAGTCGACAGAGGAAACGCCAATTGCAGAGAATACAATCTGTGCATCTTTGCTCAATACAATGCAACTTACAACAAAGGCCATGGAATACCATTCAGACAAGATGGATATACAGCTAACCCTTCTTAACTGTCTAGCCCTGCATGTCACAAGCATTGATAGGAAACTGTCGGATCTGAACAACCTTATCAAAAAAGCTCAAACAGAAACAACAACAATTCCTCTAAGCTGTACTTGCCACTTAATCATCGATAAACTTGCAACATTGCCTGCAGTGATGGGTGACCTCTTAACTGATCTAAAAAAACACAAATACAACCAACACAATGAACACACGTAAATTAAATTCCAATAACAAACAAAAAGGAGACTTCAAAAACGATAGGGTACCGCTCGCCCAGGACTATAAAGAGCAGCCCATAATTGACAAGAACACGAATGCTCTGGTTTCTACCTCAGTTGTGGCCAGAATCGAACTATCATCAGGAGAAGAAGCGGCCATTGACCCGGAACAACAAGAAGATCCGGGAGGGACAACGAGTGCATACACTCAAGCTTTGTCTCCATAAGCAACATGGATGATCCAGAACAACCACGGGCTGAGCAGAGATCCAGCAACTGCAACAAGCACTCAAGCCAATCAGTCGAAGGGGAAGTTTCACCGAATAAATGGCAATCATCCAAACAATGTCAGAAACAGAGGAGGAAAGGGAGGAACAACAACCCAACTATCAAAACTTTCTTTCAAGTATCTACAAAACCTTTGAGTGGACTTCAGCCAGAACATAGAGCATGGAGGGAGCCATCAATCCCTCAGTCTAGGGCGAGCACCCCCGTTGCACCATGCTCAACGGGGACAGAAAATGCAGGAAACGCACACTTAAGGGAACACAAACTCCCAGAGAGTATTAACACAGCTGAACGGTCGGAAAACAACCCAGCACCAACAACTACAGGGGGAACCACTTCAGCAACAATAGCCGCCACAAAGGTTTCCCTCAAGCAAACAGGAATAGCAGATTTGAAACCAAAAGAGGAAAAAGCCAAAAAGATGGGACAAGTCGGACCTAGCTGTCCCAACACAGGGAGGTGGAAAAAAGAGCTAAGCACTGAAATAGCAGACAGAGCAGGAATTGCAAAACAGTCACACCGAACCTCAGGGGAAGGGAAAAGGACCCGCACAGTGCAACTCCTCCAAACAACTTCCGACGGGAAACCAGCCAGTCAATTCTGTTCATCCCAGAATACAAATCTAAAGGACGGGCGACATCCTCAACAGAGGAAACAATCTTCGAATATTAACCGCCATCAGCAATCTGGCCGGGATCGGTTCACAAGATCTAGAATCTGTGGAATTCGAAACATTCAAACACCTTTCAGACCATGAAGCAACAAAAACAACCTGGGCAAACAGGAAATAACAAAGAAAATTCTTAAAGTGGAGCACCAATTACAAGCTTGGGGGATCCGACTACATGCTCACTACGAAGTGGGGTATCCAGAACCTCTACTCCGATATCATCAAGAGCCTAATGACAGCAGGACAAGCAATAAGGTTAACTCTGGACCCATCAATTCCGTGCTTAAAGGAGCACGCAGTACCTCCATTGAGGCCACAGAAAACAGCGGAGCAACCTCCCAGAATGGACGGGACGAAAGAGGAAAGGAAATATCAAAAGACTGGTCACGGATAGCAAAAACTATAAACTGCAGTCCTGAGAATCAATGACAGAGAGCAGAAAAGGTAAAAAGCCCTTTGAACCTAAAATTCTGCTCCTTGAATATAAATGGTCTTGGTGCGAAAACCTTTGACAAAGGCTTATTGATGTACCTCCAACAATTCGATATAATCCTCCTACAAGAAACATGGTAGGAAGATCCTTTTCATCTACACGGGTTCAAATCATACCACCTCCCGGAAACCAGAAGCTCAAAATGTGGGCATTTGAAAGGCGGCCTCACGACCTATGCTTCAATCAAAACTATAACGTCCGTGAAGGATCTACTAAGTAAAAACACCCCAACAAACGGTATAAAAACAATACAGATGCAAATATCAGGCTCTAGAAACAAAGAACAGTTAACACTCGTTAATACCTATATACACCCCCACAATAAAAAAATAGGCGCAAAACTTTTGGTAGCCGAACTAACCAAGCTAGTCACCGAAGAAACATCTTCAAACTACATTGTTTCAGGGGACTTCAACATGTGCCTCACAGGGGGTGTTGATTCGGACAGACCGGCAGCAGATCGACATGCAGCATGGGGGATCACACGCCAGGATGACTGAAGGTGGGGCAAGCTATCTAAAATCTCGAGGGACCTTCTGAACGAGCTGGAGAACCTGTCTCTGGTAGCATTAAATGGCCGATTGGCGGGAGATCGCCCACAAGCTATTACTTTTCACAATACCATTACAAACACTGCAATAGACTACACTTTTACTTCTCTATCGCTCTATAGCCTAATAAAAGGGTTTAGGATTGGAACGCAGGATTACAGTGACCATCAACCTCAAGAGTTCATACTCAACGCCCATGGAACGGTAATTACTCACCCAATTGAGAATCTAAACTCAAAGGGCACATTAAACCACCAGTGAATCCAATGCAATGCGCGTGATCCAGAAAAACTTCTGGCTCTATCGAAAAAAAGATGAGGAAAGCAAACAGCTGTGTGTGAACAGTTTAACAGCCTGGGATAACTTCGACCCAACTAAGTCTAAAAATGAGCCAACAAAAGGAAAAGCAAAGCCAAAGAAAGATTGGGAGGCATCATGTAAGTTGGCAAGAAGCCAAAGAATTTATCTTTCAAGACACCAGAATGCAGAACTAAGGCAAATAAAGACCAATACTAACAGTGCACTGCGTAGTCTCCGTCTACATGGCCCAGTTGATATCATTCAGTCCGAATTAAGGAGGCTCAAGGCACGCAGAAACAAAATCATATGGCTTGCTAAAAAAGAAAGTGCTGATTCAACATGGGCAAAACTGATATATGACACAAAAAACAACAACAGCGCCAGGCTTTGGCAGACAGTCAGGAGCTTAGAGAACCCAACAGCTCCGGGAATAAATTCGCACATAACGGAGGACACCTGGGTAAAGTATCTACAGCGCCACTTTAATACGGAAGTTGGCAAAAGCATACAAGATACGTCATGTGTATCAATGCGACCGGCAGTTCCCCAGACCACAAGGATCGGGACTCGCCCCCTTCTTTTCAAACAAACAGCTTGCGGATAGAATCTCGAAATGCCGGAAGGACGGAGCCCCCTGGCCCAATAGCCTACCGCAACCATATATAAGCAGGATTTGAATTACTGGGCTGAAACGCTACTACCCCTCTACAACAATATTATGGAACTCGCAAGAATTCCTGATTCCTGGAAGGGGTCACTTATTTCACCGATCCATAAAAAAGGCAGCATGACTGAGCCAAAAAACTACAGGCTCATTGCATTAATAGAGATTGAAGCCAAACTCTACCCAGGCCTCCTACTGAATGAACTTACGGACGGGGCACAGGAAAACGCATTAAATTCACATCAACCAAACCGGCTTTCAGAAAAGCATGAGGACCACAACAAATATTCTTGATCTTTCTCTCTTGATAGACGCTACTAAAAATATCAACAAGCCACTATTTGTCTGCTTTATTGATTATAAAGCCGCTTTCGATAGCGTTGACAGGGGGATACTTTGGGTGAAACTTTCAAGGTGGGGAATAGCTACAAACCTCCTGAACCAGCTAATTTTGCTTCAATCAGAAACATGGGTACAAATTAAAGTGGGAGCAGGAGACAGCTTGTCAAGGAGAATACCAAATACCAAAGGGCTGAAGAAGGGCTGCCTCCAGGCCCCAACCCTGTTCAACCTCTTTGTGTCAGACCTCACCAACGAGCAGGACAAATGCAATCATCATGCCCTGAATCTGGGGAGCTTAATCCTTTCAAACCTCCTGTATGCAGATGTCCTGATACTTATCAGCCGCACTCCAGTCGGCTTGCAGCATTTGATAAACACCACAAGTAACTTTGCTGACAAGAACGGGTTGAGTATAAACCTTGAAAAATCCAAAGTTATGGTATTAAACCAACGGAACAAATGCCATCCCCGATGGACGATGGGGGGCAGGTTGCTGGAGATGGTTGAGGAATACAAGTACTTGGGAGTAATATTTAATAGGAACGCCTCATTCATCAAACAGAAAGCAACCATCAAAGGTAGAGGGACCGCATTGGCAGTTGCACTAAAAAATATCAAGCAAAAAATAACTGGCCCTAGTCTTCTTCCACTACTAGAAGTGCTCCAAGCGAGACTTTTACCTTCAATCACTTATAGTAGTGAACCAATGAGAGGGAGAGACGAGGTTACCTTGGACAATGTGGTCGCCAAGGCAATGAGAATAATATTCAATCTCCCGCAGTTCACTTTGCCAGCTCAAATAAGGCTAGAGTTTGGGCTTCAAAAGCAGCAAATTTCACGGAAAAGTGCCTATGCCAAATGCTGGTTCAAAATAAAGGGATCCGAGCCAGGCACATTGAACTCATACTTGTGGAAGGAAATCACAAGGAAAATGACAGCCCAGCCATGAGTTACCTTCAATCAGCAATTAGGCTGCTTGCTCTACAGGACCTATGGGAAACTAGCACATCTCCAAAAAGTTTTAAGGCCCTGGTAAATAAATCAGTAAAGATTGTATCCCTCTCAGAAGACAAAGCTGCCCTTAGAAGGAGGGCCCATGGCTGGTTTGTAATTCAGAGCTACGCGAGGGCAAAGCCTCAACCATATCTAAGTACAGGTTTCTCGAGAATCACAAAAGAAAGATTCTTGCTTCTGAGGTGGGAATTCTACCCGCAAAGTGTCATCTTCCACCATGGAAATGCACAGACACTTCAAACCATTGTAGATTATGCAGAGACATCTACGAGGATGTATAACATCTACTATGCATCTGCAATGACTTGGGTGCGGAACGAAGACAGCTATTAAAGCCGCGCCTGATTGCAAGCCAGGTACGATCTTGCAGGGAGGCGGTAAAGGCTTGCTTCGAGGGCAGCAACCTCCGGTTGGCCTGTAGCCTTGTCCGATTTATGAGTGCAGCAGAAGCAAAGTTAAGCTTGGAAGTACTCTAACAAACTGGTCATCAGTTCAGGCCCACTGGCCTCTGAGGAATGTATAACAACACTGTTCATTAGAGACTCTTCTGGTAATTCTGTTTATCATCACGGTTCCTACGCACTCTCTTGCAGCCACTTTGGGCTAGTGGCCAGCAATGCAACATACATTTTATTTATATACATTTTTATTTATTGTGTCATCCCAGGCTCAACAACATGGGCCAGGGAACAATATGATTACATATATGGGAATTATTTGGCAAGGGGCGCTACGAACCAGGTGAGCAAATGACATGATGAAATACAGACTGCTACCGTCAACAACAAACTCTCTGTCGCCCACTACACACCTAAACACTATCCAGATCAAAATCCTTAACACTAATTTCAAAGGGACTGGGATTACACCACAGGAGCCCCCAGTATTTAGCATTCAGATAAATGCTGCATTTTGCACCATCTTATCCCCCTTACTGGCTGTATCG
The DNA here is from genome assembly GCF_964261635.1 of Lissotriton helveticus. NCBI lineage: Eukaryota > Metazoa > Chordata > Amphibia > Caudata > Salamandridae > Lissotriton > Lissotriton helveticus. The sequence continues at coordinate 634,214,831 of NC_136057.1, read as the reverse complement.
CACACCAGTTTTTATTCCCTTGCAATTTTATGGAATTACAGTAATTTTTAAAAGCACTTAACTAATCCTAGCATTACTAATTATGTTATTTTGTTTTTTAGGTCTCGTCCTTTACCATTCCGAAGGAATGGGAAATGGGGAGAATTCAAGTGCTCGAACTGATTGTCAAACCACCGCTTTTTTTCGTGGCATTTTCTTCGAGTGCACGTACAGGCACGCGCTTTTGGCCCATACACTTTCATGGCCATCTGTTCCTGTTCCTCAATGTCCCTCCCACCCTTCGTTTGATCTTGCCGCGAGTTCAGGATAATGGCCCTCCCCCTCCCCCAGCACAGAGCGCGTATCGCGGCCGCACAGCACATCAAAGGGCTTCTCCCAGCGTGTGCTGTGCGGCTTCTCCTCCCCTAATTATGTGGCCGGCCGTACTTGTGTTTCCTGGCCGCTTCCCGGCCGCTCTTGTATTTAATTAGCAGCAGCAGCATTTCTCCTGCGCCAGGCCACATCAAAGGCTCTGTGCCACTTTCACCCACACAGCAACACTTACAGACACGCAACGCCACTCATGCACGCAACGCCACTCACACATGCAACACCACTCACCCACGCAACCCCACTCATCCACGCAACGCCACTCATCCACGCAACGCCACTCATCCACGCAACGCCACTCACACATGCAACGCCACTCACCCACGCAACACCACTCACCCACGCAACACCACTCACCCACGCAACGCCACTCACACACGCAACGCCACTCACCCACGCAACGCCACTCACCCGCGCAACGCCACTCACCCGCGCAACGCCACTCACCCGCGCAACGCCACTCACCCGCGCAACGCCACTCACCCGCGCAACGCCACTCACCCGCGCAACGCCACTCACACGCGCAACTCCACTCACACGCGCAACGCCACTCACACGTGCAACGCCACTCACACGCGCAACGCCACTCACACGCGCAACGCCACTCACACGCGCAACGCCACTCACACGCGCAACGCCACTCACACGCGCAACGCCACTCACACGCGCAACGCCACACACACGCGCAACGCCACTCACGCGCAACGCCACTCGCACGCGCAACGCCACTCGCACGCGCAACGCCACTCACACACGCAACGCCACTCACACGCGCAACGCCACTCACACGCGCAACGCCACTCACACGCGCAACGCCACTCACACGCGCAACGCCACTCACGCGCAACGCCACTCACATGCGCAACGCCACACACACGCGCAACGCCACACACACGCGCAACGCCACTCACACGCGCAACGCCACTCGCACACGCAACGCCACTCGCACACGCAACGCCACTCGCACACGCAACGCCACTCGCACACGCAACGCCACTCGCACACGCAACGCCACTCGCACACGCAGCGCCACTGACACACGCAACGCCACTGACACACGCAACGCCACTGACACAGGCAACGCCACTGACACAGGCAACGCCACTCACACAGGCAACGCCACTCACACAGGCAACGCCACTCACACAGGCAACGCCACTCACACAGGCAACGCCACTCACACACGCAACGCCACTCACACACGCAACGCCACTCACACATTGTGGGTGCAGATTGTGGGTGCAGATTGTGGGTGCAGATTGTGGGTGCAGATTCAGAGAAAACTCAGCAGCACCACCACCATTGCAATGCAATAGGACTCGTTTTAACGCAAATGTAAGCTATAGGCCTTGTAAATGGCAAAGCCTTTTATTTATGTTCCAAAAACCAGAACGCAAAAATAAAGGGCATAATCATTTACAATGCTAATAGTTCAGACTCGCGTTATTGCGAGACCTATTGCATTTTCAATGCTTGTTTAAACATATGTTTTATTTGTTTGCAAAGGTTTTAATTAATCATGCAATAAAGTGAATTACTTACTTACTATGTCGAGACACTGCTCACTACACTATTAGGGGTGGAACACTTCTCAAAAGTGTTAATCGTGGAAAGAGCCAATCGGTCGCTGGCCGCCCGCCCTGTGCCATGGGCACCGCTCTGTCCCATAATAGCCAGGCTTCTGAATTATCATGACCGGGACACTGCGCTTCGCCTGGCTAGAGAGAAAGGTACTTTGAACTATCAGGAAATTAAGGTTGAATTGTTCCCTGATTTCAATGTGGTGGTGCAGCAAGCGTGCAGGGAATTTCAAACTGCCCAAAAAAAAATTGCAATCCCTCCACATCCAGTATGTGATGCTTAACCCAGCTCGGCTGGGGATCCAACGCAAGGGAAAAGCGTGCATCTTCTCGGCACCCAAGGAAGCATTCGACAGATTGAAGGGAAGGAGGCGCGCATGAGAAGGGAGCGGACTTGGACTCTGCTGGTTGAATACATGAGATTTGCGTTGTCACTTGACCATTATTGCTGTATTGCTAACTGTTTGCAGATAATTCTGGCATGGGTGGTTTCCTTTCTTTTTGCTCTTAGTAATCTCCATGAAATGGGCGGCTACTATATCACATTAGGCCATGACGAGAACTTTTTAAATGTTACAATGGTTATATGTAATCTTTAGGCTACTTAAGATTGTATAGTTGTGGGCTGCTTGTTATGTTTGGATGGTATACAAGGCTTTTCATGGGTTAGAGTCGATTAATTGTCTTCATGCTCATGAATGTTCAGCCTTTCACTTTATATCTCGACCCACCCTGGTCCGACAGGGTGCCAAAGGCTACTAGTGCCCCACTGTATGGGAATTCCCCACCAAGTTATTTCTTACATCAGAGCACCTCCTGGTGCCTTTGTTGCATTGGTTTTCCCAATTTTTATGTTTTATGCTGCAAAAATGCTACTGCCCAGTTGTTTTCTTGTTGAATGGGGGTCGGAGAGGTGTCGCCGCATGTTTCCATTGCTGAAGTGAGTGGTGAGGAATTTTGGGGAGCAATGCTTTCTGGATGTAGCATTGGTCACTTCACACTGGCCTGGCATAGCTTGAACAGCACTCATATTTTGTACTGACACAGTCAAATATATTGTTCATATCATATATGACTGAACCTAAAGTCTCTACAATCTCGTGCTTGAATTGGAGTGTCAGAGGGCTTAACAACCCTAAGAAGGTTCGGCAGGTACTTTCTTATCTGGATCGTCATCACATCCATATAGCTCTCCTACAAGAAACTCACCTCACCTCACTAAGCGGGAGGTTTCCACCATAGCCACCAGATGGGCGGGGGTGAGGCTGGTTGCTTCCTACTCCTCCTATGCGCGGGGTGTGATGATTCTTATTAAGAAAGGGATCCCCTTTGTTCCAATGCATGTAGAAGAAGAGGAAGGGGGCAGATACATAATAGTAGAGGGAACGTTATATGGTACGCAGATGGTCATAGTTAATGTATATGGACTGAACGGTGACGATCCTGCTTTTTATGATGCACTATGGGGTAAGCTTTATAATCTGCCTCCCTCCACTGTCGTCTGCGGGGGTGACTATAATGTGGTTTTGGACCTCACCATGGACAGGATGTCCAAAACGGACCCTTCTCCTAAGAGAGCTGCTGACTCGGTTCATGATGGTATCCTCACATTGGGGCTTACGGATGTCTGGAGAAGGCATCACCCCGGTTCGAAAGAGGGTACTTGTCAGTCTTATGCACGCCAGGTATGGTCTTGCATTGTCTATTGGCTAGTCACACAGGACGTCAATACATGGGTAGAAGAGATCAAACACTTACCTAGGACACTGTCAGATCACTCCCCCGCATATCTAAGTATGGCATTACCATCGTATACCCCTCCCAATTTCAAAGGAGACTGCAGTCTTCTTCTCTACTAGACCTGATGTTCTGTGAGGGGATCCGTGAGGCTATTACTGACTACTTTGTGCATAATACCGGTTCAGTGCAAGACGTGGGTACACTATGGGAGGCTTTTAAAGTGACCATTCGTGGGGCTTGCTTAGGTCTTCAGGCGGGGTCTTGAAATCACTGCGTAGCACTATGTCTTCACTTGAACGCGAACTGAGAGACCTCGAACGGAAATATGACGACACGGCTGATCCCGCCACGTTGGCCCTCATTAGAACAAAAATCACAGAATATAACGACGTTGCGGACCAGGAGATACGACATATGTCGCAACGTTGTAGGGCGAGGTACTACGGTGAAGGTGGCAGACCTGGTAGAGCGCTTGCCCACCGTATTACAGAACCCCAAGAGTTTCTAATGCATCCTCTTACCCTAGACGAAATTCGAGATGCCATTACTTCGCTGCCTTATGGGAAATCAGCTGGCATTGATGGATTACCAGCAGAATTTTACAAGGAATATATAGACATACTAGCCCCCCTGTCTTCTTCAGGTATACGAAGAAGCAAACGAGACTCAATGTTTGCCTCCAACTCGGCGAGAGGCACTCGTTGTCATATTGCTCAAACCTGAAAAGCCCCCAGACAGATGAGACTCCTATCGGCCCCTCTCCTTAATAATTACTGATGTAAAAATTTTAGCAAAGGATCTGGCGACCAAGTTGAAATTACTCCTTTCAGTTATGGTGCTGCCTGATCAATCTGGGTTTGTCCCTACTTGCTCAACATCCCATAACCTGCGGACAATCTTTGCGGTCATGCATTTACTGGAGCCCACCCTGCCGGCAGTAGCGGTGCTCCTTGACGCCGCAAGGGCCTTTGACTCTATCTCCTGGTCATACATGTTCGCAATTTTGCATCGTGTGGGAGTGCCCTTTATTTTTACTAACTGGATAAAACTGCTCTACACACATCCTACTGTGCGGGTGCGGGTTAATGGTCACATATCAGAGGTGATTCATATTCAGCGCGGCACACGGCAGGGATGTCCAGTGTCCCCTTTGCTGTTTACACTCGTACTTGAACCGTTGGCTTGTATCCTGCGGCAGCGATATGCTCATGCGGTCCTACGGTTTCACCAACACCCCCTGGCAGTCTCCATTCATGTAGACGACATGGTGCTATATGTTCGGGAACCCACTACGCATCTGGCGCCCCTTATTAGGGAGTACATCTGTTTTGAGAGGTTTTCTGGACTAGGTATAAACTGATCTAAATCGGTCATCCTGCCACTCACTGATTGCACTTCACCAATCGACCTGGACTATCCCTTAGTATTGTGTACTGACACTGTTAAATACCTAGGAATATAGCTCAATTGAGATCCGCAAGTTGTAATACAATCTAATTATGGCACGGCCATCACACGACTTGAAGGGCAGATGGCCAGCAGGATCAAGTTACCACTATCCCACTGACGCGTCATTTTTTCAATACACTCCGCTCCCATCTAATTACGCTTAGCTTGGTAGGGGGGGACGGGGGCGGGGGGGGAGGTGGGGTTAAGAAACCTCGCCTTCAATGGGAAACGCTTACGCTCCCATATGACCAAGGAGGGTTTACGGCACCCAACTTTCATCTGTACTACCTTTGTGCACAGGCCCATTATGCCTACTATTGGCAGCAGGACCCGGGTTACATTCCCCATGTTGCGGTGGGGGCAGGTGCTGTCCACCCAATACCGCTTAAGGCCATGATAGTGAATACACACACGGTCTTCGAGAAAGGGGAGTTTGACACAGTTCAAACCACGGCTGCCGCCTGGAGGGAACTGGGAAAACGAGCACAGAAACTGCCACTATATGCGCCCAGTATGCCGCTATTCTACCATACAGAACTTTCTGTTACTGCTGAGTCTGGTGCATTAAAGGCCCTTAAAGATATCGGTATGACGACAATAGAGGATGCGTTTCCTGGTGGTCAGTTCATCACTTCAGCGTCTGTGGCTGCCGGTGGCAGCGTGACTGCAATGCGGTTGTTTATCTATACTAGACTGCGATCTGCAATGTGTGCGCTTTATCCCCAATTTCCTGCGGAACCGCCTGTGCTGGAAGCAAGCCTTGATTCAAGCAAGCCTGGCTGAAGACGGCTGGAATGCCAGAAACCGGTCCTAGGAAGCTTGTTTCCGGTCCAGGGAAGGCATGGCTTGGAAGTTCGGGCTCAACTGTTCCCATGAGGCACAGGGTCAGACTGATTTGCATATGGCCATGTCTGAACTGGGATGGCAGAGTGGGCTAAAGAACGGTGATGGATTAAACCCAGATCTGTTGACTGGGTGTGAATGTTTGATTGGTTCAGATGCTCCGTCCATCACCAGCCCCTTTTGTACCGCTTTGTTCGCCATAAGTTGGCAGGGTATGCTCAGACGGGAGTCCCTTGCTCACTTTGCCACTGGATTCAAGCAAGCCTGGCTGAAGACGGCTGGAATGCCAGAAACCGGTCCTAGGAAGCTTGTTTACGGTCCAGGGAAGGCATGGCTTGGCAGTTTGGACTGGACTGTTCCCATGAGGCACAGGGTCAGACTGATTTGCATATGGCCATGTCTGAACTGGGGTGGCAGAGTGGGCTATGGAATGGTGATGGGTTAAACCCAGATCTGTTGACTGGGTGTGAGTGTTTGATTGGTTCAGATGCTCCGTCCATCACCACCCCCTTTTGTACCGCTTTATGCTGGAAGCACTGCAGCTCCTGTACACTGCCAAATCATGGGGCAAGCCAGGAACAAGATTATACCGGGCATCGCAGAGGGATGGGGCTGCACTAGATATATCTGCACTTAACAAATGGAACGAGATCCTACCAAATCCCATATCAGAAGACGAGTGGTTTGAATACTGCCGTCTGACGGGGCAGTTGACAGGGAACGGCAACCTAAGATTGGTACACTTTAAATATTTGCATCAACTATACTACACACCAGCCCAGCTATTTATTTATTTAATGTGATTTTCTATAGAGCGAACATTACCCGAAGGTGTCAGAGCGCCTTACAAAAGAACCAGTTGCGATACATAAGGACTTAGGATTACATGAGTTACATAAAAGATACAAACAGGAAAAAAAATTGCAAATATACAAGTTGTAAAGACACACAGAGAAGAGATACAAATAGAAAAAATTGCAAATGTACAAGTTGTAAAGTTACTCAAGGAAGAGATACAAATGGATAAACTCTAAGAATCACATGGGAATGGTAGCGAGTACAAAGGTCTAATACATATACTAGTCGTTAGAGGTATCTCTATATACATATATATAAAAAAAAGTAGATTTTCTCAGGATTCCATTTTACCTGCTATTCGGCTTGAACAAGTATATATCACATATTTACAGAGTGAAAAGAAAATTAAAAAACTAAAAATACAATAAAATTTAAATAAAAAGAGGTAGAGAGCGGTATGTGGGAGAGAAGAGTTGGAGGCTGAGATTGGTGAGAGGAGAGAGGGGGACCTGGGGGGGAGAAAGAGATAAGGCAGTCCAGCGTAAGAGAAATGTCTGAAGGTCAGCAGGATCGAATCCAAGGGACCAAAGGAAAGGACAAGAATCAACAAAATGGCGGACCCGGGTCGTGGGCATAGATGAAAACCATCTCAACATGGCAAGATGCACCCAGGGCAAGAGCGACAACAGGAGAGGGTCTCAAAATGGCGGGCGCACAAGAGTTCCAGTCCAAAAGTTACAAGGGCCAAGTCAAAAGAAAACCAGGGAGCCCACCCAACGGAGGAAGAACAAGAGGGGAAAAGCAGCCAGACAGTCTAAAGGAGGAGCATCTTCAGTATTTGCACCTCCTTTCACCACTGCTGCACACACATGATCCCTGGTCTAAATGCTCCCATGCTCCTGTACTGGACACCACAGTTCACCCGTGTCATTAGCTGTCAACAGCGGACTACCTTCCTTGAGAACAACAACTTGCTCGACCCTTCTCAGTCCGGATTTCGAGCAAATCACAGCACCGAGACCGCCCTCATCGCAGCCACAGACGACATCAGAACCCTAATGGACAACGGAGAAACAGCTGCTCTCATCCTCCTAGACCTCTCAGCTGCCTTTGACACCGTATGCCTTCGCACCCTAGTACACCGCCTCAACAACACGTGAATCCAGGGGAAGGCCCTGGAATGGGTCACCTTATTCCTCACCGGCAGAACCCAGAGAGTCCGCCTCCCCCCCTTCCGCTCCTCAGCCACCGAAACCATCTGCGGTGTACCTCAAGGATCATCACTCAGCCCAACACTCTTCAATATCTACATGAGTCCCCTCGCCGCCATCGCACGAAAACACAACATCAACATCATCTCCTACGCCGACGACACCCAGCTGATACTCTCCCTCACCAAGAACCCAGCCACCGCCAAAACAAACCTCCAGGATAGAATGAAAGAGGTAGCAGACTGGATGAAGCACAGCCGTCTCAAGCTCAATTCGGACAAGACGGAGGCCCTCATCCTCGGACAATCCCCCTCTGCATGGGACAACTCCTGGTGGCCCTCGGCGCTGGGCACCACACCGACACCCACGGACCACGCACGCAACCTGGGCTTCATCCTAGACTACTCGCTCACAATGACCAAACAAGTCAACGCCGTCTCATCCTCATGCTTCAACACCCTACGTATGCTCCGAAAGATCTTCCGATGGATCCCCACCAAAACCAGAAGAACAGTCACCCAGGCCCTCGTCACCAGCCGACTGAACTACGGGAACGCCCTCTACGCTGGAACCACCGCCAAACTTCAGAACCGTCTCCAACGCAAACAAAACGCCTCCGCATGACTCATTCTCAACATCCCCCGCCGCTGCCACATCATAACCCACCTGAGAAACCTCCACTGGCTCCCCGTCAGCAAAAGAATCACGTTCAGACTCCTCACCCACGCACACAAAGCACTCCACAACATGGGCCCAGAATACCTCAACAGCCGACTCGCGTTCTACACCCCCACCCGCCAGCTCCGATCCAGCAACCTCGCCCTCGCCATCGTCCCACGAATCCGCAGAACCACCGCCGGAGGACGATCATTCTCCTACCTGGTAGCAAAGACCTGGAACTCCCTTCCCACCCACCTACGACTGACCCAGGACCATCTCCGCTTCAGGAAGCACCTCAAGACCTGGCTCTTCGAGCAATAGCAGCCCCCCGCTCCCCCCAGCGCCTTGAGACCCTAACGGGTGAGTAGCGCGCTCTACAAATGCTTGATTGATTGATTCATTGATTAGCTGGAGGGGTGTTAAAACAAATCCTCAGGTCTCCACCCAGCTTTCATGCTCGACAAAAAGCTGATGTCTATCTCGGCTCTCCCAGGGGGTCGTTAGCGGCTTCGTCAAATGTGGGGTGTGAGTGCTGTAATTAAAATCATCTCCCGGTCGTGTAACCTGTCCCGCACCGTCCGCTGTGGCCACGGGCCCCCATCCACACACTGCGGTCGGGCCATACAGGCGGATGGAGGCTGCAGACCCGGCGATCACGGGCTGCACCAGCTGCGGGCGCCCGCTGGGGAAGATAAGGCAGCAGGGGGCCCGCTCCTGATGTCGCGGCCCCCGCATTGTTACCTTATAACCTGGGTCCGTTTCACCGCGGCCCCCCCACTTCTACTTCCCTTTTTACCTCGGGCGCCATCTTGAGGTGTTATCGCCAGGGGTGGATATTGCAGATATCACGGCAGAGCAGCCGCTGGAAGTATCGGCGGCCCCAGCGGCAGACACTCCAGATCGTCCGATTTTGGCATTTGGCCCTTACAGATAATTTAGTGGAGCTTGGAGGGCCGCGTTAGGATATTGTGCGCAGGGTTTCCGCGGAGCTGAAGCTCCGGGCAGCCATGTTGGAATTGGCTCCTCCCTTCAAGTCCCTCCCTCCATTCCAATTGAAATGTTGTTACTGGCAACGTGATATGGCCATGTATTAACCATTCCGTGGAAGGGGATTCAGCCACTGTAAAGGGTAATTGGTCTAATTTTTCAATGTGCAACATTGTATATTTTACATATCTTTGTGCCATTGTAGTCTGCCTTTTCGATAAATTATAAGCAGAACAGAGATGTACTGTTGATGTGTATTTTCTTTTCCTCTATATCTAATCTCCTATTTTCTATCTCCAGTTGCCTATTCACCTTGAACTTGGTCATCTCCATTTCATGATTCCTGGACCTCTCTCTGTCCTCCAACTCCTCTGGAGACAGAGATGTGGACAGCTGTAGGCGCTGCGGGGCGACAAATGCCGATTTCTATCACTTAGCCTGGGAATGTCCAAAGGTGTATTCATACTGGGGGTCTGTCACACGGATTCTACACTCGATGATAGGGCTGCCCATAACCTGTACTCCCCAACTATGTCTCTTAGGCCTGGTCAGTACCATCAAAGCTTCTCACAGGTGGTTTGTAGCTATAGCCTTACAATTGGCCACATGTAGAGTCTCGATCTGTTGGGGGGGATCTGGGGGGGGCAGACGCGTACCCTCCACTAAACTATGGCTCCTAGACCTGACCTATTGTCGAGATCAGCTTAGTTGCTATGCAGAAAAACTGCCCAAGGCATCCAAACAGCGGGACATCTGGGGTCCTCTCACTACTTATCTGGTGTCTGTTGCAGCTATCTGACGTACTATATTATAATGAGTATGAACTGACTTATACCGTTATGGAATTATTATTTTTTGTCGGAATGCCATGTATTGCCTCTTTTCACTGTCTGCCTTGATTGTGATTGTCTGTGAAGCCATGTCGTGTAATATTTCATCATGCCAGCTTAACTGTAAAACCTGTCAATGCCATGCCAATTCTATGAACTGTTTACATCCATTTTGTTTTCTTGTTATTTCCGCCAATGAATAAACAAAATACATTTTTTTTAAAGTTATTTATCACCATACCCAATGCAGGTATAAAATGACATACTATGCAAAATTACATATGGCGAACGAAAATACTATCTCAATTAAGAGGGAGTTCTTGTTCTATTCACAAGGCTACCATCAAGTATACCGTAATATTACAAATGTGTAAATAATACTCAGAACAATATAAAATGCCTACTAATAAGAATTATCAAAAGTGAAAGGTGTGGCCTGGAGCGTCAAGATGGCGGTCGAACTCCAAGAGTGCTCCGGTCCCCTCTGTCATCCGCGCCAAATTCGTACCATCAGCAGCCATTCACCTCTCCATCCTGTAGCCAACTCATTCACTATGACTGGTATCGCACGGGTGTGAAAGAAAAATGCCAAAATACTGACTGTGGTGCTTGATTTCCCGCCTCGACCTCCAGCGCGCTCTGGTCCAAAATGGCGGCACCCGCTCCCTGGACTTTGCAGCTCTAGTCTGTGCCTGGCGCTGGGACCTGATTGGACTGCTGATTGAGTCCCAACCCCCCCTGGTTCTGTGGCCCCACAGACCCGACGGTGCCCCAGATGTGTGTCCTGCGGTGCGGCCCGAGGTGAGGCCTCCTGTCCCTGGCCGGGCCGCCAAGGTCGCCGCTCCATCTGTGCGACACGTACTGCTGCCGTCAGCCATGCTGAGTGGCACCCGGGATCGGCTGTCGCCTCCGACATTGGTGACGCACCAACAGTGATCCTGTGGAGGGCAGCCCGGGCCTCATCTGCGGTGTCTGGGCCGAGGACAGCGACAGCATTAGCGGGCGCACAGAGGCGCTGCAGCGCTGAGATCCCGGGGACCCAGCCACAATCAGTTCCTTGACTCAGCTCCCCCCGTGACGCTGACAGAGGTTGTGTGACTCGTGTGGCTGGGGTGTCGAGAGGGGGATTCCCCGCTCCCGGGCCTGTGGGCCTGACTATGGAGCGTTGTGGCCCCGGATCTGGGGTGTTGGACTGGGCATTGCTTGGGGGCCCCTGCCGCCTGCTGCTACTGGTGTCCCGCTGACTCGTGGCCTGGTCCCGAACCCCCCCACACCCCAGGACCTCATGAGGGAGTGGTGCCTACTGGCGTTACCTCACTATCAGGGTGCTGCTGCGACTGACTTTTGGGGCAGACCTTCCTTCCGCAGACGGCTCCTGCAGACCCATGAGGCCTTGATCAACCCCTCCACCTCTGACAGAGCCTCGAACTCGACCCACAGGCTCACTGGGCCCGAATGAATGTCCGAAACCGGCCCCTTGAGGCCCCATCTGCAGGGGGTAGCGCTACAGCCCTTCAAAATACCAATACCAGCATATTCGTCACTGTATAACTCCTCGTGCCTGCAACATCTACAATCTCACATGTGAGGCGTCAATTACGACATCCCACAGCACTGGGCTCCTGAAAGTTCCCCCCGCCCGGCACACTGGATGGGCCCACGCTCTGATTCACCGGTAGGGACAGGTGCTTACCCTTAGTGGGCCGCAGTTGAGTCTCACTGCGCACTTGGACACCCATTGAAATTCGCCAACATCCTTGCAGGCGCTTCCCCATGGGTGCCCGTGCATAGGTCTGAAACCTTGACCGTAACTGTCTGCCTCTTGCCTAGGCCCACGCCGTCCATGCTTCAGTAAGACTCCGATTCCACCAGAAGCCTGCCATAGTTCCATCTCGCTGAGTGGGCTAAAGAATGGTGATGGATTAAACCCAGATCAGTTGACTGGGGGCGAGTGTTTGATTTGCTCAAACGCTCTGTCCATCATCCACTTTTGTATCGCTTTGTTCGCCCTAAGTGTGGCAGGGTATGCTCAGACGTGAGTCCCTTACTCACTTGTCCACTGGATTCAAGATAGCCTGGCTGATGAGGATTATGAATCCGAAACCGGTCCCGGGATGCTTGTTTCCGGTCCATGGAAGACATGGCTTGGCAGTTCGGGCTGGACTGTTCCCATGAGGCACAGGGTCAGACTGATTTGCATATGGCCATGTCTGAAATGGGGTGGCTGAGTGGGCTAAAGAATGGTGATGGATTAAACCCAGATCAGTTGAGTGGGGGTGAGTGTTTGATTTGCTCAAACGCTCCGTCCATCATCGCCTTTTGTATCGCATAGTTCCATCTCGGGCACACGTGGAAGCCTCTTCACATCAACTGAACAGTGAGCCCTCACCAACTCTACGCCACCCATGTGAATCCGCCAGTGCCTCCCACACTGGGATCCTCTGGTGGCAGCACACGCTAGTGCAGACTATCCCTTTACACTATGGGGTGAGACCGAGGACCGAAGACGCCCGCGACTCAGACCACCATGGACCAAAACACAGTTACTGACCAGGGGTTCCGATGCAAGGGCGAGGAGGCCCACCCCCCAGCGAATGGGGATCTCAGCACGATCCTGCAAGCCATCTTTGCCTCTCAAACCTCCGTTGAAAATAAAATCGGAGAAGTCCGGGAAGATGTGGCCCTGATCCGGCAATATCTCCACAATGCTACAGCCAGAATCACAGAAACAGAATCCTGTATCTCCTCAGTTTAAAGACGATGTGACCAGCCTGAAAGAACAACTGGCCCGCCTACATACTTAAACTAAAGAACGTCACAGGAGGACAGAGGATGCTGAAAACCAATCCAGGTGCAACAATTTGTGCTTACTGGGATTTCCAGAAGGAATTGAACGCAGCCCAATGGAATCCTACATCGAAGCCTGGATTAACTCCTGGATACCAAATGGAACTCTCTCAACCTGGTTCGCCGGCAAGCGGGTGCACCGCTCCCTGGCTCCGAGGCCTCCTCCGGGTGCACCACATCGGCCCATCATAGTACAGATCCTTAACTTTAGGGATGGGCATCTGATCTTGCAGCGAGCCCGTACTCAGAAAACTGTAACCTATCAAAATCATACTATTAAGATATTCCCGGACTATACCAGGTAAATTCAATCCCAGAGGCGTTCCTACACGGAAGTGAAGCAAAAACTCCATACCCTCAATCTGCAATACATACCCCTCTTCCCAGCAAGGCTGCGCGTGGTCTTCCAGGACAAATTGTACTTCTTTGATAGTCCCGAAGTGGCCTGGGCCTGGCTGACAGAGGAACGCCCCCTTCAACTCAAATCCAAGTACACGGCGCTGGGATCCCGAGACATTGGCGCCAACAACTCGGCTCCTCGGACCAGGCGAACACAGTCCCACAGAGGCCGGAAGACTGTAAGGGTCAGATTAGACTCTCCAGGGGCTGGGTCCCCAGGGTCCAAGTGCCACACTCCACAGGCGAGGCTTCACAGCTTTCACGATACCACCTCTCATGATCCCTCACCTACGAGAAGTTCCTCACCCAATTTGTAAACGCTCAAGATTCCGATACCTCCCGCAGTCCAAATATCCCTATCTGAAGCTCCACGTGAAGACACGAAAGAACCTCAACACACCACCACAAAGATAGCTACACACAAGCGAAGTCCAACCCAATCAGATATTTCTGCTGATGTACATTCTAATCCTCCGACAAGAGGAGTCCACCATGTCTCATTGACTCTAAGTGTTAGAGTTTAGTTCACTTCTACAGTTACGGCAACAGATGCTTCAGTTTCTGAAGTATAGGGAGGGGGGATGAAGGGGGGTTGGGGCCTTTGCCCCAAGTTTTTAGTTGTTTAGCATCTAAAGGCCTATAGCATCTCACCTCTATATTGGCACGACACAGCCCTGCAGAGATGCAGTCACAGCTGTCCCACAAGACAAATACTTCTCTGCTTTCAAGACGCTCACCACACAGCAGGCTCCGCGGCGCTGCAGGTTTTCCTTGCTGACCATGACGCGCTAAGGTAACTCGCTCCGCATCATGTCATGGAACGTAAATGGTCTACTAGACAGAATCAAATGAACCACAGTCCTGCGACACGCCCAGAGACACCCTCCAGACATTCTCCTACTCTAGGAAACCCATCTCCTCGGCAATCTCTGTTCCTTCCTAGCCAGATATGGCTTTGACAGAGCCTGGCACTCAGGTTTCTCACGGGACTCTCGTGGGGTTGCTATCCTTCTAAGACGCAATTTTCCCTTTGCACCTCCCCAAGTCACCAGAGACCCTCACAGTCGTTTTGTTGACCTCTCCGGATCCTTAGGCGAAGAAACTCCTAATGTCCTCTCTGCCTATGTTCCACACGTCACCCACACACAGACCCTACACTGCATAGGTGACACACTGGCCTCCATGCCTCCAGGGATGACAATAACAGGAAGGGATTTCAACACTGTCATGCAACCAGCACTGGACCTCACAGGGACTCCATCTCTCGCACACACCTCCAACGCCAAAATGCGTACAGACTGGGCTGCAGCTATGGGTTACTGCAACGTATGGCGGACATGGAACTCACAGGTGACCCATTACACTCACTTCAGCAGCACAACACAGTCACTCGCACACAGATTTGGTGTTTATGCCTGCCCCCGAGTGTAGCAAAGTCAGGGACATAGATATTCTCCCCGGGGCATCTCGGATCACTCACCTTTGCTTCTAACCATGGCTGGTCCATCCACTGCTCTTCGTCCGATGTGGAGAATGAACTCATGGTCCCTCCTGGACCACAAATTCAAAGAGGCCCTCAAAGCTGACATTGAGCAGTACATTGAGCAGGGTTCACCCTGACCAGTGTGGGTACATGCCGGCATGGGGTAGTAGGCACTGCCTGTGGTGTCTCCACGTGGCCCTGGCTAACCATCAGGTACTAACCCCCTACCTTGCGCTTCACCTAGTAGATTTCGAGAAAGCCTTTGATTTGGTCAACTGGGGTTACCTTGGGGATGTTACTCTAAACCAACTGCGCGGGTGCAAGTCAATGGTGTACTCTCTGACATTTTTCCGATAGGCAGAGGGACAAGGCAGGGGTGCCACCTTTCGCCCCCTCCTCTTCACCCTAGCCATGGAGCTCCTTGCCAACTTCGTTCGTTCTGACAATCAAGTTCAGGGCTGGCGGTGGGGAGGTTCCCATGACGACAAAATCTTGCTATAAGCGGATTATGTCTTGCTATTTCTTGGAGACCCAGTCTGATCTGGCCCCCAGTGCTTGCATATCTTTCACTCCTTTAAGCGGATCTCTAAACTGGGTCTGAACCCGGCCAAGTCAACATTGGTTCCCCTGCACCTCTCCAGGGATTGCTTCGACTGGCAATCCATCATCCCTATCAGGCGCTAGTCCTTTAAATATCTAGGAATATGGGTCGCTCTATTACCTGGGCTGGGCTGGCCCTCAATGTGAGCCCCTCACTCACTAAAACCAAGCAGGACCTGCTGAAATGGCAAAAGCTACCACTCAATTCACTAGGGAGGATAGCTCTATTCAAAATGATGATCCTCCCCTGGTTCCTTTCCTTTACATTATTCAAAACATACAGCACCACATCGCCCGAGCCTGGTTCCAAGGCATAGAGAGTCTAATCATAAAATTCCTCTCGAATGGTCGACGACCCTGTATGGCACTCCGGCACTGCCAGATTCCACCTTTTGATGGAGGTATGGGTCTAACGAATCTCTACTTGTAATATCTGGCAACCCGCCTCCTGGTGGTCCACGATTGGTTCAATGTGGGGGTGGTCTTACCCGGCCTATAGACACTAAATATGCTCCCTCGTAGCCTATCTATTCTCTATATCAGAGACTTAATCTCTCTTGGGATAACTCATACATGTAACCACAACAGTGACACTTAACATTTCAATTTTCATTACTTTTATTATTTCATGGCTTTATATACTTTATAGCATTTCATTTTTATTTTTATTTTTTCATTCTACATATTTATTCACAAATAGAAAAAGACTGATTATAAAAATTTGTACGAAAAACAAAATCATTTCAATATAAAATGTACATAAGACAAATTCACATTGTCACGTTTAAGCCAGGTTGAGGGTATAATGTAGGAAAAGAGATTTAAACTACATATCCCTGAAAACCTGTAGATAGGCTCTGTCTTCACTGTTTACTATTACCTCCTCTCACTTCCTATATATGCTCCTCTCTTCCGGTTGTTTGGGGCTTGTCACCTGTGTTCTAAGGTGAAGTCCGCTCTCTGAGAGAAGACGCTATTGCATTTCTTTCCTTTTATTTTTTCACCGAAGTTTCTCTGTGGATGTCGCATTGATCCTGGACTCGACTTCGCGGTATCTGAGGCGTCCAGATCCCTCGCCGGCAAGCATCCTTTTGCCGTGAGTTTTGCCAGGATTCCTTTCCGGTAGAACGTGATCGCGCTGGAGCACGACCGTGACCTTTGACCCGCCAGCAGCGTCTGGCCATTACTAAGATGACAAGGGTGCTAAAACTGTTCCCGTGGTGGAGTACCCATCTCCTGTGTTGGGAAATGGCTATGCTCAGACAAGTTAGAGACCCCTTGTTTGAGTCCTGATCACGAAGAGGTCTTTCACTCAGTGGCAAACACTGTGCAAACTTCCGTGCCCCATATGAATGTGTGTGTTACCGTCGAGTGGCCTGGAGCGGAGCCAGTGATGGTGCATGCATTATTGGATTCTGGGGCTACGGGTAATTTTATCGACCAACAATATGCACAAAGATTGGGAGTTCAGTGCATAAGAAAAAAGATTCCTGCACCTGTAAAAGCAGTAGATGGTACGGAGTTAACATCTGTCCCAGTGTGCTTCCATACACGTCAACTCGTCATGCAAGTTGGACAGAACCTTTATGAACACATACAATTTGACCTTATAGATGCTCCCCAATTTAAACTCATATTAGGAATGCCTTGGCTTACGCAACATGATCCTGTAGTCCAATGGGCAGCTCGCACAGTTACCTTAAACTCCGCTTTTTGTCTGGAACATTGTACTCAGGATAGAGTACACCAGCAACCCCATATGGAGAATCCTGCTACCCACGGGAGGCCGGGAGTTGTGTCTTTGCCTGGTCTCCACACTTCCAGAGGCTTATAAATACTACAAAGATGTGTTCAGCGAACAGGAGGCCAACAAACTGCCCCCACATAGGGATTATGATTGAGTAATAGAGTTGGAGCCTGGTGTTAACATTCCTTGTAGTTGGATATATGCCCTCACTGAGGCAGAAACTACCTACTTGCAACAATATTTGGAGAAACTTTCAGGTATTGGATTCATTCGTCCATCAACCTCCACTGCATCCTCGCCCCTGTTTTTCATTCGGAAACGTGAGGGCGGCTTACGGGCTTGTATCGACTACAGAGCAATCAACAGGGTGACGAAAAAGAACAGGTACCCCCTTCCTCTAATACCGGTACTACTGGACCAGCTAAAAGATGCAAAGATCTTCACTAAACTGGATCTAAGGGGGAGCGTATCACCTTGTGCGCGTGCGACGGGGGGGACGAGTGGAAAACAGCCTTCCGCACTAAATTCAGGCTCTATGAATATCAAGTCATGCCCTTTGGCCTCTGTAATGCCCCCGCCGCATTCCAATTTTTTATGGATGAAGTACTCAGAGGATTGTTGGATGTTTCATGCATCGTTTACATAGATGACATCCTCATATACTCTGCTACACAGGAGGAACACGTCCATCACGTATTGGCTGTGTTAGAACGCCTGAAGAAGCACGATTTGTATGCAAAACTGGAGAAATGTATTTTCCACGCTACAGAAGTAGAGTTTCTGGGGTATGTCATTGGGCCAAATGGGCTACGTATGGATCAGAAGAAAATTCAAGCTATCATTCAGTGGGAATCCCCTACATGTGTAAAAACCCTGCAGAGTTTCATAGGTTTTGCGAATTTCTATAGAAGGTTTATTAAGGAGTTCTCCAAGATAATACAACCTTTGACACACTTTCTTCGAAAACGAGCCATCTTCCTTTGGACTGACTCTGCAGAAAAAGCTTTCCAGACCTTGAAAACATGCTTCACAACAGCGCCTATTCTACGACATCCTGAAGCCAGTCAGCCGGCTGTGGTGGAAACGGATGCCTCACATTATGCCATCGGAGGCATTCTCTAGCAGAGACACCCTGAAACAGGACAGCTACATCCTGTTGCATTCTTCTCACGGAAATTATCTGCTTGTGAAGTAAATTATAGTATAACGGACAAAGAATTGTTGGCGATCAAGAGGGCCTGTGAAGAATGGAGACATCATCTACTGGGGGCCAGACATACAGTGGAAATTTGCTCTTTCGCAAGATTTCGAGAGCTCTGACTCCTCGTCAGCTAGGATGGTCATTATTCTTTTCAGACTTTGATTTTGTGATCAAATATAGACCAGGACCCCAGAATGGCAAAGCTGACGCACTCTCGAGACTCTTGCCCATTCCAGAAACTATCTCTACAACAACTGAAGAACCTCCAATAATTCTCCAAAAAGCTTATTTTCCAACAGAAATCATGGCTCTGACAACCTCTGCTGATTACTTGAAACATGTAAAGGAGAAAACAGAATCCTTGGATAAGAAGGCCTGGGTCGCTAAGGAACCATTGCATCGATCAACAAAGAACCGTTTACTGTTTTACGACAAAAGGCTTTTCGTACCGGATGAAAGTTTGCAGAAACAAGCTTTTGCAATGGACCCATGATTCTACATTGAGCGGCCATTTGGGAATACAGAAAACCTTGCAGTCTGTATCTAGATATTTCTGGTGGGAAACACTGCGTAAAGACACAGAAGAATAGGTCTCCAAATGTTCAATCTACACACAGGCGAAGGCGCAGCATCAAAGAACCAGTGGACTATTGAGACCCATACCAATACCCCCTGCCCCTTGGCACACTGTGTCTATGGACTTCATATTCTAAATGCCTCTCAGTTTCGGTAACAATACGATACTTGTAGTTATTGACCATTTGACCAAGATGGGTCCTTTTGTAGCCCTAACCAAACTACCCACATCAGGGAAATTGGCTACTGTATTCCTGCAACAAGTAGTACGATTACACGGTATTCCTTCAGTCCTCATTACAGACAGGGGTACCCAATTTACATCGCGGTTTTGGAAGGCTCTGTGTGATATCATGAAAATAGATGCACGTTTGTCAACAAGTTACCATCCCCAGACGGATGGCAAATCAGAAAGGCTCAATCAAACATTAGAGCAGTATCTGCGGTGTTTTACATTACAACAGGGTGAGGAATGGAGAACACTTTTGTGGACTGCTGAGTTCGCATATAACAACGCAAACCATTCCTCGTTAGGTTGTTCGCCCTTCTTTTGTCTTAATGGGTATCATCCCAATTTACTACCCTTTGAGCAACCAGGGGTGTCCAACCATACCACGATTCAGGAACATCATGCACACCTCAAAACTGTGTTACAGAATGCCAAAACACACTTAGAAGCAGCCAGAACCCGAGACAAGCTACATGCAGACAAGAAAAGAACCCCTGAGCCAGACTACAAGATAGAAGATAAGGTGTGGTTGAGCAGGAAACATCTGAGATCTAAGGGTAATACACGGTTGCAACCTAAATTTGTGGGCCCCTATCCAATAGTCGGGGTAATCAACCCAGTGGCCATGAAACTAAAACTCCCTTTCATGTGGCACATCCATCCAGGGTTCTGTGTTTCTCTGTTGAAACCTTATCTTCATGGAACTAGGGTATCTGTGAGACCGAAACCTGTGGAAGTGGAGGGGGAAGAGGAGTATGAAGTCCAATCCATTCTAGATTCCAAATGCACAAGGGGACAGGTGCACTACCTTATAGATTGGAGAGGGTATGGCCCTGAGGAGCGTTCCTGGGAACCTGGCAACCACCTTCACTGCCCAGGGCTCCTGAGGCGTTTCCATGTATTGTTCCCCACTAAGCCAGGTGGACCGCCGAGTCGTCGGTCGTTGAGAGGGGGTTCTGTCACGTTTAAGCCAGGTTGAGGGTTTAATGTAGGGAAAGAGATTTAAACTACATATCCCAGAAAACCTGTAGATAGGCTCGGTCTTCACTGTTTACTATAACCTCCTCTCACTTCCTATATATGCTCCTCTCTTCCGGTTGTTTTGGGCTTGTCACCTGTGTTCTAAGGTGAAGTCCGCTCTCTGAGAGAAGACGCTATTGCATTTCCTTCCAGTATTTTTTCACCGATGTTTCTCTGTGGATGTCGCATTGATCCTGGACTCGACTTCGCAGTATTTGAGGCGTCCATATCCCTCGCCGGCAAGCGCCCTTTTGCCGTGAGTGTTGCCAGGATTCCTTTCCGGTAGAACGCGG
The DNA here is from genome assembly GCF_964261635.1 of Lissotriton helveticus. Taxonomy (NCBI): domain Eukaryota; kingdom Metazoa; phylum Chordata; class Amphibia; order Caudata; family Salamandridae; genus Lissotriton; species Lissotriton helveticus. The sequence goes on along the minus strand of NC_136057.1, from coordinate 634,193,969 downwards.
TCGCGCTCTAGCAGCGTCTGGCAGCAGTGGGGGCTCGCAGCTCGTGTCGCGCTGGAGCGCAGGAAACGAGTTATGAGCCTGGTTTTTCTTTAATCAAGGAGGAAACATTTCTGCTTCATTTGCCCCCAGTTGAAGCGCTCGTGAAGAAACGAGTGGATTCTTTTGTTTTGCAGGTAGGTTGTTTCACCCACTTGAAAGGGTGTTTTACAACAGACATCTTTTGGGATTATTTACAGCTTTGAGTTTCTGCCTTGTGGAGCCGTTGAGAGGCTCAGATTAGCAACACATTATCCTAAGAGCTACAGAGTGTCTTTTCAAACCCTGTTTCAAGGGAGCCAAGTAATACCGTCCAATTGCAAGAAGTCTGAGAGAAAGGCTCACGTCAGCACTTTCAGATAAGTACACTTCCACAGTGACTTCCTATATTTTTTTTAAACCTTATACTGCTAAGTGCAACATTGAGCAATTAGGATCAAAGACCTCTTTCCTTTTCTTTACATTATTTTTTCCTTTTGTGCCTTTTTTCTCATTGGATTATTGTGGCAGATGTTATGTAAGTGGGTTACCTCTTCCCCATATATATATATAAATATATATAGATTGTATTTAGTGGGTGAGGGGGGAAACTCATGTCTGTTGTATTGTGTCTCTATATAATGACACATTGAAACCTTATGGTCTGTTGTTTATGTCCATCCCTTTAGGTTTCAAATTCGTAATTTGTCTTCTTTAAATAAATTATAAATTGAAAAAATATATACTCATAAATTAGTCTAGAACAAATATCTTTAGCACAAATAATTAGGAGAACCTGTCTTTTAAATTATTAATGATTGTGATCGAAACAGCGGGTTCGCGACCCATAGCCCGTACTTTCGGGTTTTATGGAGCTATCCACATCGTTTTGGAAACAATCAGGTGTATATTCGTTACGCCTGATTGTTTAAATAGTCCGCATTAACTGAGTTCCTGTGGCTTCACAAAATCCCCGCCACGAGAACGTTCGAGTGTGTGCTACTTCTGGTCTACTTCAGTTTATCCAAACAATCGGTAAGCGCCCGCATATTCTGATAACTGGACGTTTGACTTGCCATATGCTACAAACGTTTGACATTAATACGCTGCTTATATTATTTCTCCGTAGCGTGAACTTGGACTGTTAACCTCATATTCGGAGGAGGGTCTTGGTCACGACGGTTTCAATAGTTTCAATGCAGGTAAAGAATAATACAACATTGGCTATATGTCTAGTCTTTGAAGAAAGAACTCACAAGTTCAACAAAATTGATAACGCCTATCTCCCTTCTAGCGTATCAGTTACCCGAATTCTTACGACCAGGAGGTTTAATATTTTCCTTTCGAATTAAGGTAAACTTCCTACGCTATGTATTTTATTATCCTTTTTTCAAAATGTATAGTTTGAGGTTGTTTATTGGGCCTTGTAAGACTCCGTCCCTTCAAAATATATGCCTTCTAGATCCGTGCGAGTTCCGTTTCTCATCACGGCATAGCCTACATCGTGACTACAGGCAGCGAATCTTTTATATTATGTGAAGGTAAACATGCAACCTCATAAATGATTCGATAATAATCTATCTTTAGTTATAGGAAAATAGAATTATGATTTACCCTTATCACATGTTCTATAGATTTGTAGGCTGATCTTAACCCATACAATAATCAAATTGGCCTCGAAATGTTGAGTCTCCCAATAAGTCATATGTCCCATTTCAAATAAAGATATTCCATCATCATTACTGTTGAGAAAAATTTGTTTATTATGAGAATTATTAAAAAATTGTTAATTGTTGTGATCTAATATTGAATAATAAGTAGGAAAATAATAGGATGTAAGGCATTTCTCCAGAATATAATACACGTGGAGCATATTTTTGCCAGATACCTTTAAAATATAGAAGGTTCGTCCTAACATAGGAAATAACGAATAATACTCGATTGATTTAACTGTGCAATAAATATGATTTTAATTTGTAGATTCGGCTTTGAAGAAAGTATCCTTCATTGAAAGGCTTCGTCTATAGGAGTTTATATCGTTAGAATTTCAACCAAGTCGAAGTATACCTAGAACATTTAAGAATTGTAAGTCTCCCAAAGAAATCCTTTTTCTCTAATTAATCTAGTCTAATCATGTTGAGCCATGTGAGAAATACAAAAAAGGAAACATGTTACATTTGACACCTTGTTATCCCTTCTTTTAGTTAATCACCTTTGACTCACAGACTACAGCCCCAGTTTTCATATTTGATAAACTGTTAGAGCAGTAAGTATATCAGATGGTGATAAATGTACAAGTCATTAGTGATAAGAACTCATCTTTAAAGTAAATACAGACATGTACGAGTATCAACGGTCGGTCAGTGAAGGCAGTAGTTGCTTCCTGCTTCAAGTGTACTTGTAAGACACAAAGCCCCGTATTAAGTGAAAAAATACGTCTGGAGCACGTTCAACTATTGTGGACATAAACTCTGATAGTAGATTCTTTTGGACATTGAGGTCCAGTTGACTAAATATATACTTCCGGCTGGAAGTATTAGGATTGTGCAACAATTTTTCGTCCTGAGGATGGTCCTGGGAATGTTTTCACCATAGTGGACCGAAACGTCGACGCTTCTTAACATCGATTTGCTTAGAAGTGAACTTTTGTGTCATTTTGTAAACAGCTTTATATTGCTTTCTAAAATCATATGTTGTATGGTATATCATCTGTCCATACTAAATAACCAAAAGATGTTACATACTGCTTACAAAAGAATTTTGAAATGCTAGTAGTATTGTTGTTGCCGTAACTGAATCTATTTTGTGAATAAAAAAGTATTGTGATATATCCTATGTATTACGTAACCTATGTTCACTTACTGTGACAACTTATAAATAGTAAAGGAGTTTTGAAATAATTCCTGAGGGGACATTTATGTAGATTATTTACTCCAGAAGAAGGCGCTGGTCGCCGAAACGCGCGTCGAGAAACACTTTATGACACTTTACCTTTTTTCTTCCCATTTTTTAAAATGCTATTTTTAACTGTATTGTGATATTGTGTAATGCTGATTTAATCATTTTTGTAGTTGATTAATTGCACTTGAGAATCAACTTTTTATTATTGTCTCTTATCTTTTATGTTAATAAAACCAAAGTCATTGATTTTATGCTTTATAGTATTTTTCTCTCCTTTGTCACTTTATGTATGAGCACTAAAAACTAAATTGCCTAGGTTGTTAAATTTCATGTGTTGTTTATCCCTGACCTAGGAATTACCATATCCATATTTTCAGGGGGTTCTTGTTACCTATAAATAAAAAAAGTATTGTGTCTCTCATACAGGAAACAGGATGCAGTCCTAGGAGTGATGCCTACAACTCCTTCAACCCATGCTGTAGGGTGTTCGGACGGCCACAGCTTTTTGTTTTCTTTATCCCTTTTTCCCCTTAACCTGCTGGGGTGATATCTGTGGAGTGATTACTTACTGCTCACAGGTAGTGCCGCAAACAGGGAAGGGGTTAACTAGCTTCGTCATCGCTCCCGCTGCACCCGGCTTATTGAGGTTAGTCAACCATCCTCTGTTGTGACACATATACAAATCCACTGAAAGAAAAACACCCCCTGGACTGACCTAATACATCCATATCACAACCATTCAAGCACATACACACTCTCACAAACTTCATACAAACAGCATCCGAACAAGGTGGAGGTTATGTGTGACAAATAAACCTCCACGACCAGATTGATTCTTATGTTCAAAGCACAAGGCTGAGCATAGGGTCGACGCGCGTTTCGGCGGTATATGAAGAGTAGTAAGACCACCTTCATCAGGACCTTTCCAGATACCCACATCAATTTCACAGCAACCAGGGGACCTAAAATAATATACAAAAAAGTCACTGTTGTAAGCCCCAAGTTTAGACTCGTCAGTTGTTGATTGGACCGAGCATGAACACATACCTGAAATCACAAGTCAAAAGCCAACCACACAATTCATCTGCTCCCTCTACTCACAGATGGGAGCCCAAAAAGTCATTCATTCCAACATTTAGTGAGCATGCCATAGTGTGACCAGTGGTAAGAGATGTGAACATAGGGAAACTACAGAGTACCAGCCACCAATATTTAAAATAACAACCACCACATTCTAGTGACCAGCTGTATCCCAAATGAAGAGGTGTGATAGAACCTATCACCTTGAAAAATTCCATTTCAATTGTGCAAGGTCGTATTACTTGTTATAAACCAAATCATCATGATTACTCACAGGGTCAGAGGATTTATAGAATTTGGAAAAATTGCAGCTATTCATACATTCTAATTTTCAGAGAAAGCATCTTCCCTTGTTCACGACAAGTACTGCCGCTCTCTCTGTGCGGATAACAAATTATATCATCTATAATGGGTCCGCATGTAGGGATTTTTAAACAATGCATTTTATGCTTAATACCCTAGTGTTCTTACCCAAAGCGGTGTCCTTAGCAAGTGCGTGATTCAATATATATTATTCCTAAAGACCAGTGCGGGAAGAGGCCGACAATTTTCTAAAAAGAAAACACCACACTGTCACCATGAAGCTCTAAAATATGGATTTCCAGAACTTAACTACTGTGTCCAAAGTAACACAGTTTTACAGCGTATTCTCATAAATACTAACCCAAAAGTTGTGGAGAGGAAATATGGAAGGAAACCTTCTTCACGTTATCCTTCAACTGTTTATTTTTCACAATTTCAATTTTTAAATTTTATTCGTTAAGATTTCAAAGTTGTTACACAACTAGTGTGCTCTACCAAAATAGAGAGAAAGGCAATCCATTTTAATTCCTTATTACAATAGATACATGCAATTTCCTAATTGTTACCTGATCTAGTTCTTATAAAAATCGGCAGTACAGTATGTTATCTACCTTGGTAGATTAGCCCCTCACAAGTAACCCGATTACTATATATCCTTTATCTGCCCAAACTTAATATACTACAAGGTAACTCAATCCACTAGGGAGGATAGCTCTATTGAAAGGATGATCCTTCCCCGGTTCCTTTACATTATTCAAAACATACCGTTCCAAGGCATAGAGTCAATCATAAAATTCCTCTGGAATGGTCGACGACACTGTATGGGGGGTGGTCTTACCCAGCCTATAGAACTGAACTCAACGACTTGGGCCTCTCCCGCGTTCAAGCTATGTTATATGGATCCCCTCCATCCCCAAGGACCTCCCCACAATGACCCATGTGGTCTTCTCTGCCTGGCGCGCATCCCTAAAATACACTCAATGGCAAAACAAGCTGACCCAACAAACACCACTTTGGCAGGGTACTTGGCTGAGGGAGGTTGAGGGCCCAACTGGCTTTCGAAACTGAGACCTTATTGGCATCTCACAACTTGGAGACATGTGGGTCAGTGATCATGTTCGTTCCTTTGCCGACCTGCAAGCTAGATATGCACTTCATCCATCCCAGTTCTACAGATATTTGCAAGTCCATCACGCCTTAGACACACATATACAATCCGGCACCTCACTGCCAGAACATGGCCCCTTGAGGCCCAGGTCTTGATGGGTAATCTCGGGAGGGGCGGAGTCTCCTGAATATATCGTTCCCTAACAAACAACGCTCCCACTTCTCTTGACTGGCTCAAACTTAGGTGGGAGGCGTGGTTGGGTCCTTTGGAAGATGAGGACTGAAGGGATGCTCTGATGGCGCCTAAAACCATAACTGCTTCGCCTGGTCCAGCTCTATTACCTGCACACCTCCTACCTCTCCCCCAGTCGCCTACACAGAGCAGGCCATATTTCAAATCCGAGATGTGCAAGGTGCGGTTCAGACCCTGCAGATTTCTTTCACATAGTATGGACATGCCCACAAACTACCCCCTACTGGGCTGCTTTAGAAGCGGAACTCACGGAGATACTAGGATGGGAAATCCCACATAACCCCCTGAACATATTATTGGGCATCAATGATGGATTGGATGGTTCCAGGGCAGGCAAGGCTTTCCTGGGTATCGCTCTGGTGGTGGCCAAGCGTGACATCGCAACTGCGTGGAAGAATCCCACCCCGTCCTCTCTAGCTAAATGGCGTCGAGGTGTAGATTGGTGCACCACACAGGAACGCTCATTATACAAAGACAGGGATTGCCCTGCCAAACATCGGAGAATCTGGGGCAAATGGCTGGAATTGCTAGACTTCTGTAGGTCCAGTTTGTTAGGTCCTCTGGAGGGAGAGAAACAATAATATACCTTGCTATACCTGTACTGTGAGCCGAAATTCAGATGTTATGATGCTGTCTAAAATGCTTTATGGTTTACCTTCATTTTTCTCACTTCTCTGTAAAATCAATAAAACTGAATATAAAAAATAAAGAAAGAAGAATGATCAAAAGTACAAATCGTCAGCCCACATGGTTTGCTCAGATGTGTCACCAACACCAAAACCCATGACTACTACATTAATCAGCGAGATTCCAAGTAACACAATACCAGACGACAGGCTTTAGCATGGTTTAATAACAATCCACCCATAAAAGCCTACTGCCTTTAACACATGTTTTTCACACAAAGTAAAGCCTACTTTGTTATAACTTTTCATTATAAACCAATCACACCTAAGCAATCTGACATTACTTTTCCCAGTTTCCCGCTAAGCCCTTATGGTTGGCTTGTCATCATAACCAACTCAAGTCCATTGAACTGAGTGTAAGCTTTCCACAAGGCATCCATCTGGCATACAGTCATAAGAGGCCAAAATTATAGTTGGCAAAGCATAATACCATCTCCAGTAGGAAAGAAAATCTAACAAGGTTTATTGGAATGCATATCTTCCATCCCCACAGTTTGTTCGCTTTGATCACCAACACCAAAACACTAGCCTATTATAGCAATCTGGGCAATTCAATGTAACAAAATACCTACATACAGGCTTTAGCACAGTGTAATAACAATCCATCCTCAAAGGCCTGTTGTCTTTAACGCATGCTTTTCACAATAAGCAGTTCAGACTATGTGATAACTTTTCATAATAAACCGATGTAATCTATGAAATATGGCATGACTTTTCCGCCATTCACACACACCACCAGCTGTCAGTGGACGATTTTCCACCAGACACACACACCACCAGCGCCAGTCCATGCTTCCCCACCAGGCACACACACACCACCAGCCGTCAGTGCACGCTTCCACCAGGCACACACACCACCAGCCGTCAGTGCACACTTCCACTACACACACACACCACCAGTGCATGCTTCCCCACCAGGCACACACACCACCAGCCGTAAGTGCATGCTTTTCCATGAGGCACACACACCACCAGCCGTCAGTCCATGTTTCCACCAGGCACACACACCACCAGCCGCCAGTGCACAATTCCACCAGGCACACACATCACCAGCCGTCAGTGCACGCTTCCACCAGGCAAACACACCACCAGCCGTCAGTGCACGGTTCCACCAGGCACACACACTACCAGCTGTCGGTGCACGCTTCCACCAGGCACACACCACCAGTCATCAGTGCATGCTTTTCACCAGGCACACACACACCACCAGCTGTCAGTGCATGCTAACACCAGACACACACACACCACCAGCCATCAGTGCACGCTTCCACCAGGCACACACACCACCAGCCGTCAGTGCACGCTTCCACCGCTCACACACACCACCAGCCATCAGTGCACGCTTCCACCAGGCACACACACTATCAGCTGTCTGTGCACGCTTCCACCAGGCACACACCACCAGTCATCAGTGCACGCTTTCACCAAGCACACACACACAACCAGCCGTCGGTGCATGCTAACACCAGACACACACACCACCAGAAGTCAGTGCACGCTTCCACCAGGCACACACCACCAGCCGTCAGTGCAGCAGGCAGGCTCCTCTCAGAGTTTCTTGGTAAATATGTGTTCGATGCCTAATAACAATCTATCCTCAAAGGCCTGTTGTCTTTAACGCATGCTTTTCACAATAAGCAGTTCAGACTATGTGATAACTTTTCATAATAAACCGATGTAATCTATGAAATATGGCATGACTTTTCCAAATGAACTGAAGAAGTAGGTGGCCAACGTCAAAACCCTTTCCTACAATGGACATCTGCAAGATTACATATAACAAAATATCGTTCTATACCCTATAATACAACGTGATAACAACCAACTGTTAAAGGCTTATAGGCTAAAGGCTCTACACATTTATATATAGCTTACTGCCTCTGTTGAGGCTTCAAGGTTATTTGTTAGTCTAGTGTTATTGGTTATTGTTAGTTAATGGGGTTAGTCTTGTGTGCACATGCAAAGAATTCCATGCAGTCATCCCAGTTACCATACGCGTTTCACAATTAATAATCTAGACCATCTGCCTTTTCATATTTCATAATAAGATGACCAGACCATTGAAATCGAACATAATGTGTACTGAGTTCACATCTTGTCTCTTTCTTGTCATCATTACCAACTCAGGCCTGTAAATTTAGGAGTAATGTCTTCCACAAAGAAACCAACAGACACAGTCATAAAAATTGACATAAGCTTTTAACAATAAGTGCATCAGACCTAGTGTTTTTTTCATAACATTTCATAATAAACACGACAGGCAGCATGATCACTGGCTTGCCACTATAACCAACACAGTATTGCTGTATCGAGTATAAACTATGCAGAAAACCAAAAAGTGCACTAACAGCTGTTTGTTTAGTGGAAGCACTAAAATTCCGTCTAATCAAATCTTGTACTCAGGGGATCCAACATGTGGGTGGAGCCTAATCCCCAAAGTCAGTGGGACTCTGAAAGTTCTTTTTAGGTCTCGCCTGAGACAGCGCATGCTGTCTCTTCGAGACATTTAGTAAGTGGCTTTTAAAAGTGCCACCAGAGGATTTTGCTGGCCTCCAGCTTGTGTTCACGAGCGCGTGCAGGTGCACAGCTGCCACCTGTGTTTTCATTGCTGTAATCAGGCTCCCCTGCTCGCACTCCCCCCTCCATTCTCCCCCTTCCTCTTCGTCAGTTTCATTTGTGTGATTCTATTGCTGAGAATGCTCCTGCTTCCACCAGGCACACACACAATCAGTCGTCAGTGCACGCTTCCACCAGGCACACACAACCAGCCGTCAGTGCACGCTTCCTCTAGGCAGAAACACCACCAGCTGTCATTGCACGCTTCCACCAGGCACACATCACCAGCCGTCAGTGCATGCTTTTCCGCCATTCACACACACCACCAGCTGTCAGTGGACGATTTTCCACCAGGCACACACACCACCAGCCGTCAGTGCACGCTTCCACTAGGCACACACACCACCAGCCGTCAGTGCACGCTTCCACCAGGCACACACACCACCAGCCGTCAGTGCATGCTTTTCCACGAGGCACACACACCACCAGCCGTCAGTGCATGTTTCCACCAGGCACACACACCACCAGCCGTCAGTGCCCAATTCCACCAGGCACACACATCACCAGCCGTCAGTGCACGCTTCCACCAGGCACACACACCACCAGCCGTCAGTGCATGTTTCCACCAGGCACACACACCACCAGCTGTCAGTGCACAATTCCACCAGGCACACACATCACCAGCCGTCGGTGCACGCTTCCACCAGGCACACACACTACCAGCTGTCGGTGCACGCTTCCACCAGGCACACACCACCAGTCATCAGTGCATGCTTTCACCAGGCACACACACACCACCAGCTGTCAGTGCATGCTAACACCAGACACACACACCACCAGCCATCAGTGCACGCTTCCACCAGGCACACACACCACCAGCTGCCAGTGCACGCTTCCACCAGGCACACACACTACCAGCCGTCAGTGCACGCTTCCACCGCTCACACACACCACCAGCCATCAATGCACGCTTCCACCAGGCACACACACTACCAGCTGTCTGTGCACGCTTCCACCAGGCACACACCACCAGTCATCAGTGCACGCTTTCACCAGGCACACACACACCACCAGCCGTCGGTGCATGCTAACACCAGACACACACACCACCAGAAGGCAGTGCACGCTTCCACCAGGCACACACCACCAGCCGTCAGTGCAGCAGGCAGGCTCCTCTCAGAGTTTCTTGGTAAATATGTGTTCGATGCCTGGAAGGGAGTGGGTCGAGTTTCCTTAAATCATGCTGAGTGTGCAGGTGCAGTGCATGAAAAACTGTGTGAGTGAGTCATGCTGCTTGGGGCTCACTCACTCCACACTTGTAAATTGCCCCTGCACCAGGCATTTTCTCATTTACAAAGATGGTAGGGAGGGGGACACCAGTAGCTATTGTGAAGAACTAGGAGACAGAATGTATTTAGAAGTGCCAGGTACCTCCTTGTTATGGTAGGCTGGAAATCAGCCCAAGAACCATCAGTGTTCGCCTTTGTGATCTCGTCTACCCAGAAGGGGATTGTGAGCAGAGTAGTCACTGACTACAAGGCAGCCAAGGATTGGATTTCCACTGAAAGCCAACTCTCCAGACGTGAGAGAAGAGTGCCTGGAGTCCAATTTGAGGAAGGAATTACTGCACAGTCATGGTTGCCAGGACATTTTGCCTGCGAGCAAGTGAAGGCAGCTACAATCCTGCAGAAGGAGTGGATTGTGGAAGGAACAGCAGTACTGCCAGACCAGGCAGTTTGATCTTTGTCGTATACTGTCATAGTTATCACAGCACTTGAACCTGTGTGCCCAAGTAGTAGGCCCAAGCAAAGCCAGGACAAGTGCCTGCTGCTGGCCTGTGGGCCCCATAAGCTCCACTGCTTGACCACAGCACTTCCAAAGAATGCTCTTCGGTAGGGACAAGACCTGAACATCAAGTGATCTGAGAGGTTCTCCTGGAATGGCCTCATGAAGAATCGAGGTATTTACCTCCACTGTATGCCAAAGAAAATGCCTGGCAACCGCTCTACCAAAGAACAATCACCTGCTGGTGTGTTGTAGTCACTCTCAAGAAGGAGCAAAACGTACTCAGTGGAGTGCCAAAGTGAGCAATGTCTTGAGCAGAGCTCTACCACCAGCCGCCCAGAAGAGGGCCACCAACAGAAGTCTCAACTCCTCCAGCAACATTCTGAGCAACATGCTGCATGGCTAACTGCCTCAAGGCCCCCTTGAAGACTGCTATGGAGTCCCTGGAAGCTCCATGTGACAGGTGAGGTCACACTGCCACGGGAGGGCAGAACGCAGCTCAACGCTGCTCCTATGAACTGGTTGTGAGATTAAAGGGGCCTGAGCAAGAGAGACTAAGTGCTAAGACCAAATGGGAGAGGGGAGCACAAGCTGCACCCATAGGCAGTACTTCAAACTCTGGATCTTTGGAGGAGATGGTGAGCGGGGAGGCTTACTAAGGACAGGTGAAGGGCGTAGCTGAAATAACCAGAAAAGGCAACTGGAAACACACCAATAAATAAGGTATCCTTGTAATATTGTATGTGCAGTATAATTCCATGTTTTCTGTGCAATAAAGTACTTTTCTTTTATACAAGAGAAGCACTGGATAGACATTGATCTTATTGCACTGCTGTGGGGGAAAGGGGGACAGGGTATTGTTTACTGAGAATGAGTAAACCACACCAACCTCCCTGAAGACTATGACTGCTTGCCCTGCTACCAAGGGTGGAAATGAGATGCACTTGGCCCAATCGCAGAGCCACATAGTAGGATAGGCCCCGGGACAGCAGTGGCAAAAGGCCTCAACCTTCACTGTTGTGGCCCAGTAGCACCGGCCTGTCCTGTATCCTCCTGAATGGGGTCTGATAATTGGTGGCAAGCAGTGGGATACCCTGTAACGGCCAGCTTCAAGCCACTACAGCTGCACAATAGGTCCAACCTTATTACCTTAAAACCTACCCACCAAGAATATCACATAAAAGGTTGACAAGAGTAGAGATTGACAACCTATAACAGATAAGCAAAGGAGTATTCGGAAGACTTTATGTCAGCTGTAAGGAAGGTCTACTGTTTAGTGAGCTGGTGAATCCAGGGCCGGGAACTAGCAAGAGCCTACTGATTGCACAAGTGAGCAGGAATCTTCTGTTGTCACTGGCCCACAAAGTGCCCTTGAGAGGACACTAGGGCATTAGAAAAACCCAAGATCAGTTGGCTCCACTGTTCTACTCACCAGGCATTCAAAGAGGCAGAGCGGTTCTGTTGAACCTGTCCTCCTTGCCAGTTGCATGGTGGGTCAGGGGATAAAACCATGGCATTGTTCATGCCTCTACCCTTTGTAGGTGTTCCATTCAAGCAGGTGGGAATAGACATTTGTGGTCCATTTGACATACCTTCAGCATCAAGCAATAAGTACATCTTGGTTGTGGTGGACCATGCCACCAGGTATCAGGAGGTGGAATCCCTGTAGAACATCACTGAAAAAGTGGTAGCTAGGGCTCTCCTAGGGATCTTTTCTAGGGCTGAATTTCTAAAAACAGTACTATCTGATCAGGGAACAGATGTCATCTTATCGTACATGAGAGAAATGTGGGAGCAAGCTGGTGTAACGTAACACTTCTCTACGATGTACCATCCACAAACCATGTGGTTAGTTGAGCGGTTCAATACAACCTTAACAAGCATGATGGGCAGTCAGACAGAATATCTCAGGAGGAAATAGGATATCCTCCTGTCATGTCTCATGTTTGTCTACCATGTGATTCTGCAGAATGGAAGCGGATTTAGAGCCTTACGACTTCTGTTTTGACACCATGTGCGGTGACCACATATTTTGATCAGAGAAGGGCAGGAAGGAACTCACAAATTACTACAGAGGGAGGTGACTCGCTATGCGACTGGCCTCAGGAAGTTATATCGCAATATATGAACTAGGGAGGGGAAAGGAAAACATTCCGGCTAGCCAAGAACTGATGGAGGAATGGTATAAAGATCAAGAGCTGCTAATGCTGAAGCCGGTTTGTCCCAGAGCTTTGGAAGATAGATGGTGTGGTCCTTACAAAGTAGTGCAGAACGTATCTTGTGTGAACTAATTGGTAGACACAGTTGCCACATGGGAAACCAGACGAGTGTTCCATGTGAACCGACTTAAAATGTATCTTTTGAGACTTTACGCAGTGAACATCATGAGCAGCAGAAGCCCCGCCACCACACCCCCTCAGGTAGACCCAGCGCAGCACAATTCAGTCACAACAACACCAATGCCAACAGTCCAGGGGCGGCATGCCCACGAGCAAGCACCCAGCTATATATCCGCCATATACAAGAGTCAGTCTGCATCGTCCAGTCCCGATGCCACTTGTTCATCATCCACTCGCCTCCGATTCTGCTTTGCCTTGCAGATGTGTTTTGTGAACGTCAGAGCCGACTTCGAATCCGTAAAGAAATGGGACTGTTCCTCATGCGTAATCTTCAATTTCGCCGGGTATGGCATCGCGTAGGGCACCGCCGCCTCTCTCAGTAGCTTTTTTACCGGCACGAACTCTCTCTGAGCCGACTGCACCACCGGCGTGCAGTCCGGAAAGAAGGACAGAGTATCTCCTTTATACACCACTGGCTCCTTCGCCCTCGCCTCCGTGAGAATAACATCCCTGTCTGCATAATTCAATAGTCGAGCGATGATCGGGCGCGGCGGCGCTCCATGCTTGGGCTAGGCCCCAAGGATCCGTGCGCCCTCTCCACGATCATGACACTAGAGAGAGCAGGCCCAAAGAGCTCACGAAGCATGCCATCAATGAAGGACTCCACTTTCGAGATTGGTGTTGTCTCCGATAGGCCAAGGATGCGGACATTGTTCCGCCGAGACATGGCTTCCAAGTCCTCATTCTTTGCACTTATTACTTCGAGTATCTTCTCCATTTGTAGAATTTGGGTGCGCGCCTCCGCGTTTGAGTCGTGTCCATCTGACACCGTGTTCTCTAGAACATCCAGATGTTTTTCGTGTTTGTCAACTTTCTTTTTAACAATGTCTAAACCCATTGCTAAGGCATCAATTTTGCTGTCAATCGATTTCATCCCGGCACGCAGTTCCAAGAGTATTGTCCTGTTGTCATCCTCTGAGTTATCCTGGTGGCTCGAAGCTCCGCGCGCATCGCTCTGGTCAGCCGTGCCGTCAGCGTTGCTCGTCGACCTCTTATTCTCGAAAGTCAGCTTCACTTGCTTGGGCTCCGACTTCCCCATCTCAGCACGCCAGTCAGGCCCGGTCGTCACAGTGCACGTATTGACCAGTCCGTGTGGCCCAACCAGGTCTCCGCCACAACTCAGCAGGCCAGCAGAAGTTCCCACACTCATGGCACTGCAGTGGACCTAGCGGCACAGCTCAACAGCACACAGGACTTCCAAGAGCCAGCCACGCTTCTCTCTATGCCACCTCAGCCCGCCTGCAGCAGCGTCGTCGATCGCCCTCAAAAGTGCAGCGCCGTTCCACCTCACTCGGTCTCAGAGCCAGTACACGCAGACAGCCACTAGTCAAGGGCCACCCCCAGGCACTGCAAGGTCCACCCGCGGCCCTCCGCAGACCCCCGGTCGAAATGATCGGGGGCAAGGCAAAATGGCCGACAGGAAGTACCCCTCTGGCCCAAGAGCTGCCTCCTACACAGGCTGTCGCAGCACGAGGCACCACTGTAGTCCCAACACCCCGAGGACCCGCCGCGCGAGGCCTGCAGGGGGCCGCCACATCCAAGGGGGGCACCGCCTCACCAGCCCTGCACCACGCACCCCGGAGACCAGGCCTCCCGTAGCACCCCACTCACCTCGCCAGTCCACGTGCAGGCTCGACCTCGTGTCCCTGTACCGCCACTGTAGGGTCCGGGGGGCAAGGCAGCACCCCTCCCGACTGCCTCCGACGTCAGGCGAGCCCAGATCAGCAGTCTCGAAGTCGCAGCCCTCGGCGCTCCGCTCCTCGGGACACCCTCCAAACGGACCGCCTTCGTCCCCCGCCTGGCCGCAGCGCCTCTTCTCAACAGTAGCCGCCACTCCGTGTCCGCAAGGTAGGGCGCTGCAATCGGCGGACCGCACCCCGCAGGTCCCGCTCAGACCAGGGTCGCTCTGCTAGCTCAGATGGCCGTCGCCATCTTCTGACCGCCAGCTCAGTTCACTGCCTCGCTGAGGCCGGGGTGATGCGCAGGGTCCCAGCACCAAGCAGCTCTTCAAAATACGCCAAGGTCCTCCCGGGGGGCAAAGAAGGAGATTTCGCCCGTATTCGGCGTCGTTTAAGGATGGTATTCGCCCAGTGTAGAGGTCCGGCGCGCAGAGCTCCCTTACACGGCAGCCATTCCGCTCCGCGCCATAACCACGCCCCCGAACAGGGTCCATGATTAAGTTCGGACTAAGAAAAAGTTCTGAAGAAAAATGTCTGAAAAGGTCAAGTTCAGCAGGGCAAGGTTGCAGGAGGTGTCCGAGAAGGGAGAGTAGTTGTCGGATGGTCTTGGGTCAAAGCACTTGTTAAGATTTCTATGTATGGACTTTGTTTCAGAAATGGAAGTCGGAAATCTCGAGTGAGATGACGCAGAAGGCTGTAGCCAAAGACAGTTCCACGAGGTCAGATATCCTGTTGGCGAAGGACTGCTGAAATGGATTTGCTGCTGAAGAGTAGAATGTAGTGGGAGCAGCTGCGCAGTCATCTGACTGGCAATACATCCCGAATGTATAGGCAAGAAGGTTGGTAGGGGTCTCCTCCTGGTTCTGGGAGCACTTTTGAGGCACATTTTGCTAAGCAGTCACTTTTTCAAAAATAGCCATCTGGGCATTTTTAGCTCCACAACCATCGGTCCAGGACTGCTGTTAGCAGGTTCAGGACCCACTCAGGCTGGGTACAGGTGTGGGTTCAAGATGGTGGGAGCCTGTTATGTCCTCGTGGCTCTGAACAGGAGGCCAGGAAACTAGCCCTTGGAGTCCCTTCTGGTAGTCCTACATGTAGGTGTAGATGTATTCCTGGGGGGGGTCTTGCCTTCGCGCCCGCTTTCCTTCCTCCCCCCCCATTTACCGGAAGCATCTGCTGAGGCGCATGGGGGGATCATGGTGGGGGTCTGCAGATTGGGGGTTGACGTGGGCTATGATTAAGCCCTGGCCTGACCATGATATGAACATTGAAGGAGTCCTTGAGGTGGGGCCCTGCGGACCAATCAAGCCTGGTGCCTTCAGAACTGGTCAACTTGGGTGTGATCTCTTGTCAGCATGGCCATGGAAGTGGGAAGAGGAGCCTTGCCTTTTCCTTCAGGAGGTACTGTGTACTGAGCTTGCAGTATGGACAGGTGCCTGAGCTTGTTTGTGGGGTCGTGGAGCTGCAGTAGCCCTATTTGAGCAGAGCGGGTGTGCTATCTGAACCTCTCTGGGCAAGGAAGTTGTACAGCACATTTGCGAAAGTGCCCTTTCAGCTGAGCAGTAGGTTTGAGACCGGCTGAGTTTTGAGATATGGTGCGAATATGTGTCTCATGCACACACAAGACTGAGGCTCGCAATTAAGGTGGGCTCGCCCTGGGGAGGAGTATAGCTCGCCCGGGTTAACCCTGGACTGGGGCCGATCCTTGTGGAACAGGATCTGTGACTTTTTGGCCAGTTGAACTGAAAGTGGCCTGCATAGATAGGGTGTGGGCTGCGCTCTGGGCAAGAGAGTGGGGCTACTTCACCACGCACGGGGTGGCCTCGGTTGACGTCAATATGGGCAAGGATAAAATTGCCCGAGCAGGGGCATCTAACACCATCACGCAATACACTACGCTACGCCACCCACCGCAGCCCATAACGCGACTGTTAGAGCTGGCATCATTGGCGTGAGTCTCCCTTCCATTTTGACGGATTGCCTCCTCTGTTTTGATATGTTTTTACTGGTTTAATGCTTTGGGCACTGTGCCACTGCTAATCAGTGCCACAGTGCAAGTGCTCCCTATCTTAAATTGATATACTAATTGGTGATTCCATTATTGGGTTATTTGATTTACCTGTGAGCCCCTAGTATAGTGCACCATGTGTGCCCAGGGCTTGTAAATCGAATGCTGAAGGTGGGCTTGCAGCACTGGTTGTGCCACCCACAGAAGGAGCTTGTAAAGTGCGTCCCAGGCCTGCCATTGCAAGGCCTGTGTGCAGTCTAGCACTGCCATGTCGACTTGGCCAAGTGCACCCACTTGACAGTCCCTAAACCTTCCCTTTGCTTCATATTAGACACCCATATGGTAGGCCCAAGGGCAGGGTGTATTGTAAGTATAAGGTAGGACATGCTCTGATGTGTGTAGCATGTCCTAATAGTGAATTACAGCCATTTTCGTTTTTCACTATTGAAGGCTACCTGTTCTCCATAGGCTAGAATGGGCAGTTAGATTATTACATTCTTATAATCCTAACTGACTCAGGGAACATGGTAGAAATTCGAATTTAGTATGCCTGAACTCAGAATAATAAAATACTTTTAGTAAAGTTGGTTTTAATATTCTGTGTTTGAAAATACCACTTTTATAAAGTAGGTATTTTCTTGCCTAACTGTCCAGGCCTGCCTCTGCTAGGTTGTGTATTCCTTGACTGGGTTTGTGAGTGACAGGGCTGGGGGATTCCAGGAGACAGGCTGGGGCAGCCCGGTGTTGAATAGAGAGATCTGCATCTAGATGGGAGGGAGGAGTTGCACCTGGGACCTGAATAGGGCTGCCTTCCCTCTACAATGCTGGCTCCACCTCCTGTGGCTTGTCTGATGTCTCTGCCATGCACTGTGAAAGGAGAGAAGGAATCTTGTCAACAAAGTGCTCCAGATCTGTATCTTCCCTCCCCTGTGCTGGCTCCACCTCCTGTGGGGCGGCTGATGTCGCTGCCCTGCACAGTGAAAGGAAGAAGAGAGTCATGTAGACAAAGTGCTCAGGAACTGGTTTGGACTAGGCAGCGGCCTCTCTGCCATCAGAGAACAAAGGATTTTGGGGTATAAATATTGGGACCCTGATCCCAAGAAATTAGATATCTTCTGGAACAAGAAACCTTTTGCCAAGGAGAAGAACTAAGGAAACTGCAGAAGTTTTACTGCCCCTCTGCCAGTGTGCAGTTTGCTGGGTTGGCCTGCATTGGTTGCTTCATTGCCAAGGAAAGGAGAAGGAACTTTTCAAGGACTTTCATCATTTTCAGAATATTTTCCAAGGGCTTGAACTGTGCTTGCCTCCTGCTGAAGTCTCAGAGACAAAAGACTTCATCTCCAGCTCCCCTCTGAATTTTCTTGCTGGGAATTCTCAAATCCAGACATTTGCGTGTCGCTGGGAGCTGGAAGCGCGACGCATCGAGAAGAAGCGTGTCGCCGCCTTAGCTGAAATCATCGCATCGCCGGAGAAGTGGGCCTTCGCCGCATCGAAGCTGCCTGCTGTCGCATCACCAGAGAAGCGTGACGCCATCGAGAGAGTAGCCATCGCATCATCGGAGAAGCGTGTCGCAGGGCCTGTCGCGGCTCAAAGTACAGAGTCGTCGCAAGACTGCCAGGGCGTCTACGCATCATCATCGCCGCATCAAGGACACCATCTTCTCATATCGCAACCGGATCATCGCATCGCATCAAGGCGCCATCTTGCGCACCGCAACGGGCCCGCAGGTCGAGAACCTACGCATCACTTCCGCACCGGTAAGGATCACGACGCATCCCCTACTCTGCGCAAGCATTGAGGCACGACGCATCATCTCCCCCGGATCATGGAACCAACGCATGTCCCCTTTTGCGAGCCTTTTGTTTACTTTGCGTTACGCATCCAGGTACTTTGTTGAGAACTTTGTTGCATTAATCATCAACTTGAACTAAGCAACGTTTTATCATCTTTAAGTCATCTTAAGTGTAGTATTGTGGATTTTTGTCGTTTGTGGTCTTGTGTTTAAGTCTACATAAAGAATACTTATTTTTATAAAAACCTGAGTTGTGTCCATCTGTAGTGTTTTCACTGTATTACTGTGTATATTCACAACTGCTTAACACACTGCCTCTGAGATATGCCGGTCTGCTCGTGCCAAGCTACCAAGGGGGTGAGAAGGGGTTATTAAGTAGTGCAATCCCTTTATCCTGACTTAGAAGTAAGGGTCCCTATTTGGACAAAGGTGAATACCATTGCCAACTAGAGACCCCCAGATCTAACATTGGTGGACAGCGGTGAGGATTTGGACTTTGCATTTGTGTTTCATATACAGTGATTGGTGTACACTACTAGTGAATGCAGACCAAACGCGACCAAATAACTTTTTTAGAATCTTTTTCCTTGGACTGTTAGTTTTCCTGAAAACTCCCAATTTTTACTACCATGAGTAAACCAGAATCTGTTGCATCTATGGATCTTGAATTTGAGGAAGAGAGGATGGATACCTACACTGTGAAACAGCTCAAACATCTGTGCAGGAAACTGAAAGTTGCTGCACCAGGCATTTCTAAAAAGGATGACTACCAAAAGGCGCTGAGGGCCTGGGTAGAAGTAAGAAATGCCCCATATCTTGTGGTAGAGCCAGTTGTGGATACAGATGGGCCCAATGAGAGGCCAGTGTTTTCAGCTAGGGGAGGGGACTCGCTCCACCTGGCACCAGTATCTCTTCCAAAGACCTGTCCCCCAGAGAGTTGGAAGACGGAGAGAAATAGGGCACTGAATCTTGAGTTGGCTAAGCTTAAGATGGAGAGTCAGAGGGAAACAGAGAATAATAGGTTGTCTTTGGAAAGAGAGAGAATGAGAATGGAACGTGAGAGGATGTTGAGGGAGTTAGAAATCAAGGCCATGGGCTTAGACATCAATCCCTCTGGTGGCAACGCACCATCTGTGCCTTCAGAAGGCAGGGTACATATTCCCAAGGATGTCATCAAAGATTTCCACAAAAGTGAAGATATTGGGCAGTGGTTTGCAGCCTATGAGATAGCAATGTTGGCCCACCGGGTCCCTGAGAAGGATTGGGGAGCGGGGTTGTGGGGCCGCTTTTTAACTGAAGGTAGGGATACTTTGTTAGACTAGCCCATTGATAATAGGATGTCTTATGCCCACATGCAGAAAGTAAAGTAAAGTAAAGTCCACATTTGTAAAGCGCACAATCACCCGTAAGGGTCTCTAGGCGCTGGGGGCCGTCGGGAAGATTAAGCGAGCTATTGCCCAGAGTCACATGGTGCTGGGCTAACCTGCCGCCGGAGCCGGGGATCGAACCGTGGTCCCCAGATTCCAGCGTCAGTCGCCCTGGCCGCGGCGCCACACCTCTTCCCACAGCACTGATGACAAGGTATGGGTTTACTCCTGAACTCTATGGACAGAGGTTCAGGAATTGTAAGAAGTTGGAGGGAACCAATTGGGTAGAATATGTGTCTTTCTTTTGCAGAGCTATGGATGGTAGGGTTAGGGGTAGCAATGTGGATAATTTTCAAGCGCTGTATGATTTGATTGCTAGGGAGCACTTGTCTGCTAGTTGTTTTCCAGAGCTACCCCAGCACCTTATTGATAGCAAGTTGACTATAACCCTACAACGCTTGCTGAAGAGGCGGACCTCTGGGTCAGTACCAGGGTCCACAAGGGTCTTGTGGGAGACTCCGCCAAGGGTGGGCAGGCTCCCCAGCAGAAGAGTGGGGGGAACAAGGGTAAACAGAGGGAGTTCCAGAAAGGGCCTCAAAGTAATTTCCAAGGGAACCAAGATAAGGGTTCCCAGCCTCCCCCTGAGAAGAAGTCAGGATCCCAGACAGGTAAACCTGTTCATAGGGGGCCTGTTACCTGCTTTCAGTGTAAGCAGGTGGGACACCGTTGGTATGATCCCCAGTGTCCTCAAAAGGGTCAGTATGTGCCACCCCGTGCAACACCCCGTCAGATGGCCAGTGTAGCCCTGGGTGGGGAGGAGATGGGTGCCCAAGGTGGGTGGGGTTCCGCAGAAATGTCCCTCGTTTCATTAGGAGACTTTGTGATGGTCCCTAGAACTCAGCTGCCTGATAACACTAAGAAATACAGGCAGTGGGTGACCATCAATGGCCATAGAGTTGAGGCTCTGAGAGACACCGGAGCCAGTGTGACAGCTGTCACGTGTCACTAGGTGTCTGAAGAGCAGGTGGTTCCCAATGCATTCTTCCCAGTTGTTGCCGCTGACAATACAGAGAGCCATTGCAAGGAGGCTCAAGTTTCCTTTGAGTGGGGGGGGGGTGTCTCTGGTACTCTTCAAGTAGCTGTGAGGCCAGCCATGCCTGTTGATTGTCTGTTAGGCAATGATTTGGAAAGCTCCCCTTGGGCTAAGGTGGAGAAGAAGGCGCATTTGGAGATGTTGGGTCTGCCTGAGTGGGAGTGTGTGACCACTTGGTCTAAGGCAGCTAAGGGTTTCAAGAGACCCTGGAGCCTGAAAGTATGGCCCAAGGACCTGCCTTAAAGAGATGAGGTCGGGCGCGGAAAACCAGCCCCTATTGGTTCCACGGTCAAGGAGGAGGCAGACCTTGAGGGGGATGCTCTGGAACCTACAGGGGAGCAAGTTTCTGAACTGGGAAACCTACCTGAGCTGACCATTGGTAGCAAGAAGGGGTCCCTCCAGGGAGGAATTTTGTGAAAAAACGTAGAAGTGCCCTTCTCTTGTGGGTTTGAGGCAACAAGCCACAAACCAGGCAGCAGGTGATCAGTCTGGATCACATTGGATCTACAGGGAGAACGGTCTCCTGTATAAAGAGCCTAAGGTTGCTGAGCCTGGGTCAGCCTGTGTGATGGTGGTACCCCAGCGCTTCAGAGCCTTCCTAATGGGTTTGGCTCATGATGTTCTTTTAGCTGGTCATCTGGGGCAGAACAAGACCTTTGAAAGGTGTGTCTCCCACTTTTATTGGCCCCAGGTGCAGAAGAGTTCAGATATTCATTGTAGGACCTGTCAAACTTGCCAGGCAAGTGGGAAAAGTGGAGAAAGGCACAAGGCCCCTCTCCAACCTTTTCCTGTAGTCAGTACCCCCTTTGAACTGATGGGCATTGCCATTGTGGGGCCACTGGACACCAAGACAGCCATGGGCAACAGGTTTATCCTGGTCTTGGTGGACCATGCTTCCTGGTATCCGGAAGCCATTTCGCTCAGGACAGTGACGGCCCCCGTGTTGGGACGTGCACTGATGGGGATCTTCTCCCGTGTGGGGTTCCCCAGAAAGGTGGTGTCTGACCGTGGTACAAACTTCATTTCTAATTATATGAAGTCTCTGTGGAAGGAGTGTGGTGTTACATACAAGATCACCACTCCTTACCACCCACAAGGAAATGGGCTGGTTGAAAGATTCAACTGGACCCTTAAAGGCATGATCATGGTTCTTGAGGAACCAATGAGGCGTAAGTGGGACGTCCTCTTGAAATGCCTTCTGTTTGCCTACCATAAGGTGCCACAAAAGTCCCTAGGGTTCAACCCCTTTGAGCTTTTGTATGGTCACCCGGTAAGAGGACCTTTGAGTTTGGTCAAAGAAGGCTGGGAGTAATCTCCCAGGAAACCTCACCAGGATGTATATAGTTACATGCTGGCCTTAAGGAACAAGACTCGGCGATTCAGATATCTCGCTCAGGTGAATCTGGAAGCCAGCCAGGAGGAAATGATGCGGTGGTACGATCAGAATGCCACTCTGATTGAGCTTCAACCTGGACAGAAAGTTTGGGTCATGGCCCCTGTGGAGCCTTGTGCACTCCAGGACAGGTGGACCGGTTCATATGAGGTAGTGGAGCGCAAGAGTGATGTCACTTATCTGGTGAACTTGCAGTCTCCCAGGAACCCCTTGCGGGTCCTGCATGTCAACTGCCTAAAGCCCCATTTAGAAAGGTCCGAAGTGGGCATGCTCCTAGCGACGGATGATGGAATGGAGGAGGAGACCGAGCCTCTTCCTGACCTCCTGTCTGCAACAGAGCAAGATGGGTCAGTGGATGGTGTCAGCCTCCCTGCCACACTGACCCCTGATCAGCAGCAAGATTGTCGCCAGCTATTGGGGCAATTCTCTGATCTATTTTCTTTGGTTCCTGGTGTCACAGAGTGGTGCGTCCACGATGTGGACACTGGAGACAGTCCTCACAAGGCTTACAGAGTGACTGACAAGGTTAGGGCTTACATTAAGGAGGAAATCTCCAAGATGTTTGCTTTAGGGGTCATTGAGTCCTCAAACAGTCCTTGGGCCCGCCCAGTGGTCTTGGTTCCAAAGGCTGCCTCGCCGGGTGCCACACCTGAACTCCAGTTCTGTGTGGACTACAGAGGGCTCAGTTCACTCACCAGGACTGATGCACACCCCATCCCCAGAGCTGATGAGCTCATTGATCGGTTAGGAGCTGCACGGTACCTCAGCACATTTGATTTGACGTTTGGGTACTGGCAGATCGACTTGACTGATGGGGCTAAGGAGAGGTCGGCATTTTCCACACTAGATGGGCACTACCAATTCCGGGTTATGCCCTTTGGGATGAAGAATGCCCCTGCCACCTTTCAGAGGTTGATCAACCAGGTGTTGGCTGGGCTGGAGGATTTCAGTGCCGCCTACCTGGATGACATTGCAGTGTTTCGCCAGTTGGGAAGAATATCTGTAGCACCTCTGGGAAGTGTTGATGGTACTGCGAAAGGCAGGCTTCACGATCAAGGCGAGTAAGTGCCAGATCGGGCAGGGTTCCATGGTGTACTTGGGTCACCAGGTAGGAAGCGGCCACGTGGCGCCCCTACAACCCAAGATTGATACCATCCTGGCATGAGAACCCCCAAAGACTCAGACACAAGTGAGAGCCTTTTTAGGACTCACGGGGAACTACAGGAGGTTTGTCAAGGGGTATGGCAACAATGTTGCACCCTTGACTGAGCTGACTTCCAGGAAGCAGCCCAAGAAAGTGAACTGGACTGACACCTGTCAGAAGGCTTTTGACGCCCTGAAGACTGCCATGTGCACAGCACCCGTGCTTCAGGCGCCCAACTTCTCAAAATAATTCAGTGTTCAGACAGACGCTACAGAGCATGGTGTGAAGGCTGTTCTATCACAGATTAATCAAGAGGGCCTAGACCAACCTGTTGCCTTCATCAATAGGAAGTTACTTCCACGGGAACAGAGGTAGAGTGCAATTGAGCGTGAGGCATTTGCTGTGGTATGGGAACTGAAGAAGACCATACTTGTTTGGGACTCACTTCCTGGTTCAAACCGATCACTGGTCCCTCATATGGCTGATGCAGATGAGGGGTGAGAACCCAAAGTTGTTGAGGTGGTCCATTTCCCTACAGGGTATGGATTTTACGGTGGAACACCGCCCTGGTACAGAACACGCCAATGCTGATAGTCTGCCCAGATTTTTCCGCCTTAGTGAAGAGAACTCCCTAGGGGAAGGGTAGTTCTCCCCACATTTCAGCTGGAGGGGACACGTGTTAGACCTGGCATCATTGGCGTGAGTCTGCTTTCCATTTTGACGGATTGCCTCCTCTGTTTTGATATGTTTTTGCTGGTTTTATGCTTTGGGCACTATGCCACTGCTAATCAGTGCCACAGTGCAAGTGCTCCCTATCTTAAATTGATATAATAATTGGTGATTCCATGATTGGGGTATTTGATTTACCGGTCAGCCCCTAGTATAGTGCACCATGGGTGCCCAGGGCTTGTAAATCGAATGCTGCTGGTGGGCTTGCAGCACTAGTTGTGCCACCCACAGAAGGAGCGTGTAAAGTGCGTCCCTGGCCTGCCATTCCAAGGCCTGTGTGCAGTCTAGCACTGCCATGTCGACTTGGCCAAGTGCACCCACTTGCCAGTCCCTGAACCTTCCCTTTGCTTCATATTAGACACCCATATGGTAGGCCCAAGGGCAGGGTGCATTGTAAGAATAAGGTAGGACATGCTCTGATGTGTGCAGCATGTCCTAATAGTGAATTACAGCCATTTTCGTTTTTCACTATTGAAGGCTACCTGTTCTCCATAGGCTAGAATGGGCAGTTAGATTATTACATTCTTATAATCCTAACTGACTCAGGGAACATGGTAGAAATTCGAATTTAGTATGCCTGAATAATAAAATACATCTTTTAGTAAAGTTGGTTTTCATATTCTGTGTTTGAAAATACCACTTTTATAAAGTAGGTATTTTCTTGCCTAACTGTCCAGGCCTGCCTCTGCTAGGTTGTGTATTCCTTGTCTGGGTTTGTGACTGACAGGGCTGGGGGATTCCAAGAGACAGTCTGGGGCAGCCCGGTGGTGAATAGAGAGATCTGCATCTAGATGGGAGGGAGGAGTTGCACCTGGGACCTGAATAAGGCTGGGCCTTCCCTTTACAATGCTGGCTCCACCTCCTGTGGCTTGTCTGATGTCTCTGCCCGGCACTGTGAAAGTAGAGAAGGAATCTTGTCAACAAAGTGCTCCAGAGCTGTATCTTCCCTCCCCTGTGCTGGCTCCACCTCCTGTGGGGCGGCTGATGTATCTGCCCTGCACAGTGAAAGGAAGAAGAGAGTCATGTAAACAAAGTGCTCAGGAACTGGTTTGGACTAGGCAGAGGCCTTTCTGCCTTCAGAGAACAAAGGATTTTGGGGAATAAATATTGGGACCCTGATCCCAAGAAATTAGATCACTTCTGGAACAAGAAACCTTTTGCCAAGGAGAAGAACCAAGGAAACTGCAGACGTTTTACTGCCCCTCTGCCAGTGTGCTGTTTGCTGGGTTGGCCTGCAGTGGTTGCTTCATTGTCAAGGAAAGGAGAAAGAACTCTTCAAGGACTTTCATCATCTTCATAATATTCTCCAAGGGCTTGAACTATGCTTGCCTCCTGCTGAAGTCTCATGGACAAAAGACTTCATCTCCAGCTCCCCTCTGAATTTCCTTGCTGGGAATTGTCAACTCCAGACATTTGTGTGTCGCTGGGAGCTGGAAGCGCGACACATCGAGAAGAAGCATGTCGCCGCCGCAGCTGAAATCATTGCATCGCCGGAGAAGCGGGCCTTCGCTGCATCTCCCTGGAAGCCTGTGTTTATCGAAGCTGCCTGCTGTTGCATCA
This sequence comes from Lissotriton helveticus, assembly GCF_964261635.1. Lineage (NCBI taxonomy): Eukaryota > Metazoa > Chordata > Amphibia > Caudata > Salamandridae > Lissotriton > Lissotriton helveticus. Next base: position 634,168,119 of record NC_136057.1, on the reverse strand, counting down.
CCGGAGAAGCGTGATGCCATCGAGAGAGCCGCCATCACATCACCGGAGAAGCATGTCGCAGACCCTGTCGCAGCTCCAAAGTACAGAGTCTTCGCAAGGCTGCCAGGACGTCTAAGCATCGTCATCTCATCGCCGCATCAAGGACGCCATCTTCTCGCATCGCAACCGGATCATCGCATCAAGGCGCCCTCTTGCGCACCGCAACTGGCCCGCAGGCTGAGAATCCATGCATCACCTCCGCACCGGTAAGGATCACAGCGCATTCCCTACTCTGCGCAAGCATTGAGGCACAACGCATCATCTCCCCCGGATCACAGAACCGACGCATCTCCCCTTTTGCAAGCCTTTTGTTTACTTTGCGTTACGCATCCAGGTACTTCAACTTGAACTAAGCAACGTTTTATCTCTTTAAGTCATCTTAAGTGTATTATTGTGGATTTTTGTCATTTGTTGTCTTGTGTTTAAGTCTATATAAAGAATACTTATTTTTATAAAACCTGAGTTGTGTCCATCTGTAGTGTTTTCACTGTATTACAGTGTATATTCACAAATGCTTAACACACTGCCTCTGAGATAAGCCTGTCTGCTCGTGCCAAGCTACCAAGGGGGTGAGCAGGGGTTATTAAGGAGTGTAATCCCCTTATCCTGACTTAGAAGTAAGGGTCCCTATTTGGGTCAAAGGTAAATAACATTGCCATCTAGAGACCCCAGATCTAACAGCGACAAACTGCCAGCACTGATGAGGAGGATGGGGGTGGGGAGGCGGAGCCGGCGCAAGCCGAACTGCTGGAAGCTATACAGGGATCCCGAAAGGCGTTGAAGGCTCGGATCGATACAGTCTCTATTGATGTCAATCTCATATGGGCTGACCTCCGCATGGTGGTGGACAAGGTCACAGCGGTGGAAGAGGATGTATCGGGTGTCAAGGGAGAAGTGGTTGCCCAAAAAAAGCAAGTGTTAAAAGGGGTGTGGCCAAGATGGCGGTGGAGTAGGATGTGTTTCCCTGTCCCTCCGGCACTGCCTGGCATATCGCTTTGTAAAGCTCCGTACCTGGTGCCCATCCAAGCTGCAGATGGTGGGCCCCTGGGTCCCCACGGCGTCCTGAGTCCAGCGGTGCCCCTATTTCCGAGCCTCGTGGGGGAATCTTGAGGTTTGGGGCGGTGCAGCCCTGACGCTGCTTGGGCCCGGCGGGCCTCGTGGCAGGGGAAGCGGAGGCCTGTGCGGCGCGGAGTGGCGCCTCGGCCGCTGTGAGTGGTTGGCCCGCCTCGTGGAGTTGGCGCGGAGTGCGGCGCTGTGCCTGGGGCGGCGGAGGAAGCGAGCTGCTGCTGTTAAGCCCGGAGCCGCTGCGGTGCTGATGCCTGCCCGGGAGGAGCTGTTGGGCCCGAAGATCGCTGGGGCGCCAGCCGAGGAGGTGGCGGTTGAGACCCCCACTGGGCGGGTGTGTGCTCCCGCGCATTGTGGCGACCCGGGCGGAGGTTGCCCGCTACTGACAGCCCGAATTGACGAGAGGTGAGGAGTGGAGGGGCGGCTACCAAAGGGTCCGGAGCTCGGTCCGCGGTCCGGCGAATGGTGTGGGGCCCTCGCGAGTGGTGCTGGTGTTGGGGTCCGACTCTGGTGGCGTGTGCGGCCTCCCCCCCGGATTTTGGCTGCTCTCGGGGCTGCGTGGCTCCGGACTTTGCTGGCTGGCTGGGGCCTGCTAATCTGGGAGCCTATCGGCGGGCGGCACAGCGGGGGGCCCCTCCCCCCCCCATTGACTGGTGTGCTTCCTGGGGACAAGGAGTGAACGCGTGCCAGTTGCGCTGGGCACGGTGATCGCGGGGCTGGTGTGGGCCCCCATATCAGCCCGCATTTCGGCGAGCGGTGCTCTCCTGCTTTTGCTCTCCCCAGCCTGCCGGGAGCCAGCGGAGTCTGAGGAGTTTGGGGAATTGCAGCGGTGCCTTGCTGGAGCTTTTACTATGATGAAAGGGGGGGCATTGGCAGGCGACTTCCAGAGGCGCCTGTAGGGAGATCCACGGGCAGTGTGAAAGAGTGGTCGGGAGCCTGACGGGCGCCTGGCTATGAGGCTCGTGGGGCCTAGACTCGGCCTGGGAACTGGTGTGAGGAGCCTCGCCGCCCTGCTTATTTACCTGCTGCGGGATGCTGCTTGTGGGTGCCCTAGGTTGGGGAGTGACGTTGCCTCCTGGGCAGAAGAGACGGGTGCTGGACCCTGCACCTGAGCGGTGTGATCGGTGGTGCTGGAGAGCCCCGGGGCTGTTCGGCGGCGCGCTACTGAGCTGAGGAGACCGTCAGACGGAGGAGGGTGAACCTTCGGCCTGTGTGTCGGCGGGCGGCGTCTTTCAGCCTTGGCCCGGGCCAGAGCTGTCAGGGGAGAGTGGGCGCTGCTGGTCCCTGTTTGCGCCCTGTTGGGCCCTCTGTGGCGCCAGGATGTCGGCTAACAGGGGAAAGAAGGATAAAGCCCTGAAAGACACCTTACAGAAAACGGCGGGTCAGATGGCCAACCCTCGCAGCCCGAGGATGTGGATGCGCCCGCGACTAAGGCCTTCATGCTGGAGCTTTTTGCTGCCATTAAGGAGGACATCTTAGAACTTCGTTCCCAACTCTCTTCTGACGTGAGGGAAATGCGGCGAGATGTAGATGCTATGAGGAGCCGGTGGTGACCCTGGAGGAACATGACCTGGGCACTGCCGATGAGGTTCATCAACTTCGGCAGGACATCCTCCGCCTCACGGAACAAAACCTGGACCTGCAGGCACATACAGAGGATTTAGAAAACCGCTCCCGGAGAAACAATATTAGAATTCGTGCAGTCCTGTGGAAAGGGGAAGGGGACAGTTTGCGGGAGTATTTGGAGGCGTTGTTCCGACAAATCCTTGAGGAGGGGGATGAACTGGACATTCATCTAGACCATGTGCATCATGTTGGTCTGCCGAGAGGTACCAAGGCTCCCCCACCGGACATCTTGGTATGCGTGCATGATTTTCAGCTCAAGGAACGGATTCTCCGTAAAGCACGAAACCTCAATCCGGTGCAGTTCAGGGGGCACCAACCCGCTCTTTTTCGAGATCTGGCAGCCTACACTCTTGTCAAACGCCGGAGCTTCCGACCTATTACGGCCCATTTTCCGGGAACAGGGCATCCCCTACTCGTGGGGGCACCTGTTTCCCATCATCTTTGAGTTCAAAGGCAAGCTTCTGCAGATCCGCTCGCTGGAGGCAGCTTATGAGGCGCTAGGATTGGAGAGGTCTGCTGCTCAGGCCGAATCCGGCAGGTCACCATCTCGGCGGCGCAGACACTCCACAGAGTGGCAAAGAGTTGGAAGATCTCCTCCTCCGATGAAGCCTGACCTATCTGCGAGTCTCTTGGAGAGGGAGGCGGCGGTCTCCTCAGTGGTGCTGGTGACGGACAATAAGAATGTCCCTTGAGGATCATCGGCTTGGCACAGGTTGGACTTTATTGCGTCACCGGAGGAGGGACAGGGGGATTGAGAATGGGTTTTCCGCTCTTCTAATGGCCCTGTGAATTGGAGGTGCCCTGTATCAGGGATGGGTGTGGTTCTGGGATGGCGCCACGTTTTCCCTTCAGATTGATTCCTCTGCCGGACTTTGGTCGACTTGAAAGACTTTTGCCATTTTTCTTGGTTCCTGAGGTTCAATATTTTTGTAGGGGTTTTGGGGTTTGGGTCTGGGGTTGTTTTTGGAGCTCCGCATCAGTTCTCAGGGTAGTTCAGTGTAGACCGGGCCTGCTGCTCACTTCCTGCGCTTCCCTTAGTGCTCTGGTTCTAGGATGAAGCATTGGCGCTTCCCTCCCTCTCAAGGGTTATGGGTAGAGATCTGAAAGTTATAAGCCTGAATGTTATGGGCCAACCCTGTCAAGCGAGCGGCCATCCTTTCCTTGTTGGAGAATGCTGACGGGGATGAGTGCCTGTTGCAGGAGACCCATCTCCTATCTAGGGATACTAGGAGGATGAAGGATAGGCGATTCCCTGTGCAAATTTGGTCTCCGGGCTCAGCGAAGAGACACCGGAAGGTAGACACCGGAAGGTATTTGTGCGCTATAGAAATTTTATAAATAAATAAAATAAACATGGGGTAGCTATTCTCTTTAGTGCGAGGGCACATTGTAATATCCTATCCCAAGTGGTTGACATCAAAGGGCGGTTTGTGGCTGTCCGGGTGCAATGGGGGGACACAACTTTGACAGTGGGGTCACTGTATGCACCAAACGACCGCCAAGAGTCCTTCCTGCTGAAGACAGCTCTCTCCGAGGTGTTAGCTTCTCTGGACGCGCATGTGCTGGTGGGGGCGGGGGGGATCTGAATATAGTGATGGACGCGGGGCTGGATAGATCTGAGTTGAGGTCGCATCAGGTGGGGGCCCTGTCGCAGGAGGGGAGGCAATGGCTGCTAGAAGGTGGGCTGCATGATGTGTGGCGGGTCCAACACCCACTTGATCGGGATTACACGTATTATTCCGGGGCCCATAAAACTTATGCGCGATTGGATCATTTCCTGGCTATGTCCTCTCTTTTGCCCCATCTGTCAGCAGCAACCATCACCCCGCGCTCCTTGTTGGATCATGCACTTATTTCGGTCATGCTTACCGGTTGTGAGCAGAGCCCACTGTCGTCTGGCTGGCGTCTCCGAGATTCTCGGTTGCACTCGGAGTCGGTAGTCACTCGAATCCGGGATGCTGTCACCCCGTATTTCGCTAGCAATGATCAGGATGGCATATCCTTAGCGCCAGTGTGGGAGGCCCTCAAGCTGGTGGTCCGGGGGGAGTTTATTGCGCTGTCTGCGACATATGCCTGGGTGCTCAGGGAGAAGCGTGCGGAATTGGAGACGGAGACTGGCGACCTGGAAGCGATACATAAAAGGACAGGGGCACTGCGCGTATGGAGGGAATTGGAGACGAAGAGACACATGTTGAAGTACCTTGATTTTGATTGAGCGGAGCACGCCCCTTTGGGCCTGCGGCACAAATTCTACCTTAGCGGGGACAAGGGGGGCCGGATGTTGGCACATAGGTTGAGGGCGCTAGCGCAGCAATCGGCCATTCAATCTATTAGGGACTCTCAAGCAGTGGAGCACACCACTGACTACCTTATCGTAGAATCCTTCCGGCAGTTCTATCAGACCTTGTATCAGGGGGAGGCATCGGACTCTGAGCAGGTGGCAGCTTATCTGGCATCCTGGGCTGTTACACCTTTTACTAGGACCTCGGCGGATGCTCTGACGCTTGCCAAATCCCCGGGGCCGGATGGCTTCTCGGCCATTTTCTACAAAACTTTTTGTGTGGAGCTGGCTCCCTTTTTAATGCGCCGTTTCAACTCCTTTTTAGTGACGGGGGAGGTGACCCCTTCCATGTTGGAGGCGGCCATTACAGTCCTCCCCAAGCCCGGGTAGGATCCTGCGGAGTGTGGATCGTATCGCCCGATCTCGCTCCTCAACATTGATGCTAAACTTTTCGCCAGTATCCTGGCGGCGCGACTTAGTTCGTTGATGGACGGCGTCATAGATCCTGACCAGGTGGGCTTTATTCCAACGCGGCAAGGGGGGGGGATAACACTAAAAGGCTTCTGCACCTCATGGACTTGGTCCACCATTCCCGCACACACAGGCCTTCTTCTTATCTGTAGACGCGGAGAAGGCCCTTGACTGCGTAGATTGGAAGTATCTGTTTGCGGTGTTAAAGGCCTTTGGTCTGGGGGATAACTTTGTGCGGTGGGTCAGCTGCCTGTATGCGGCTCCGAAGGCAGCGGTGAGGGTAAATGGGTGCCGATCCGCCCTTTTCCCTATTGCCAGAGGGACGCGGCAGGGGTGCCCCCTGTCCCCGTTGCTTTTTGCGCTCTATATGGAGCAGTTTGCTCAACGGGTAAGGTCTAACGGCAGTATTGCGGGGATCTGGTTTGGCGCGGACACACACAAAATTAGCTTGTATGCTAATGAAGTGATCCTTTCGCTCTCGCAGCCCCACTCTTCCCTGGGGCACTTGCCGGCGAAGCTTCTCAAATTTGGCAGGGTATCTGGGTTCAAAGTTAACTTCTCCAAATCGCAGATCCTTAATATATCCGTCCCTGCTGCTGAGGTGCAGGATTTGCAGCAAGATTTTGCCTATCAGTGGATACATTCAGATATTACGTATCTGGGAATCCGTCTCACCCCATCTATAGCAAAAACGTCTTCTCTTAATTACAAGCTGATGGTGGACCAGGTGGTCAAATCACTGTCCGATTGGTCCCGTCTTAATTTGTCCTGGTATGGTAGGCTGGCGGCAATCAAAATGACGGTGCTTCCCCGTATTCTGTATCTTTCCCAGATGCTCCCATTGATCCCTCCGCCGGGTGCCCACCAGAAGCTACAGGGGTTCCTCAATAAGTTTCTCTGGAGCAACAAGAGGCCGCGGCTCGCCCCATCACTTATCGCGGCTCCAGCGGTGGGATGGGCATCCCCCTGCTGAAGGCTTACTTTCAAGTAAGTAAATATTTATTTATATTGCACAGTTACTTAAAACCATTTACAATACATCTTGCATGCCACTTAAAAAAAAGAAAATAACAGAGAAAAAAGAAAGACAATCCTAAAAAAAAAAACAGACATTTGTATACCAAACTTTCAAATACAATGTATAAAAAACAATAAATGTATTAATATTTGTATCTGTACATTCGTAAAATAAAAACAGCAAGAATATACCAGTGTGTCCTCATTAATGAGTTTCTTGCATGATTTAAAATGTTATAGTTAATAAAATGGTATCTTATCCATCTGGTTAATGGGGCGAGTTGGCTTATAGGTCTGAAGTGACTTTCATCATGCCTGACCCTTCGTTTTCCGTAAACCTGTTTCGAAGCTTGGCCATGTATTTACCAAACCTGGCCAGGTCTGATGGAAGAGTACAGGAAAAAAGTACCGAAACAGCTTCTTTTACTGTTCGAACCCCGTGTCGTAGCCAGATTTGTTTTAAAAGGATCCGTCGGGGCAAGAGCACCTCAGGACAGCAGCAAATCATGTGTAACAGAGATTCGTGTTTGTAATTGCAGAGTCTGCATCTTATTTTGTGTTCCAGGGACCTCCACCCGGGGTTTAGCTCTTTAATTTGGAGAGGCACTAGTCTGGCCCATATGATGTTTTTGAGTGCTTTCCTTCCTAGTGCTTGGTTGAGGTAGGGCTGTGTTTTATGCCCTATGTATGTTACCAACCCGGGTGGTCCTCTTCCTGTTACGAATTCTGCTAGGTCATTTGTGTGTAACAAATGAAGACATTGTTTGTTTATTGCATTTTTAATCGCCAGGTAGTTTGTTGGTGCATCCTTCCAATTTTCAATTGCCAGCCCCAACGTTTCCACTGCTTTTTCCTTGTAACTATGCCACGGGTTAGCGATCTCTCCGTATATTGGCTTAATCATACTTTTTAAACTTCCAGCTGGGGCTGTTATAACTTGGTAGAAGTATTTAGCATGGGTTCCCAAGCATTCCTTGCTTTGTTGCTTTAGGCCAAACTCCAAACGAATTAAACTGTGACGAGTGTGTTTGGGAAGTTTAAAAATACGTTTGTAGGCCTGGCATTGTACTTTATCCAACATTACCTCCATTTTGCCTGGGAATGCCTGTTGTGCATATCCTGCGGTTGCCCTGATCTTGGCTTGTAGTACCTCTCTAATGTGTGCTGACGTTGGGCCCTGCCTGAGCTCATTTAATTTGCATATCGAAAAGATTGTTGCCTGTGCTCTGGCCTTCATTTTGTGCATGTGTAATGTTGCTTTGCCAGTTTCACTTAGCCAACACCCAAGATAGTTATATGAGCGCGTTGTTGTGATAATTTCCTTACCCATGTGCCATTTCAGTGAGGCTTTTTTTGGGAAGTGGCCAAAAACAACAACTTTCGTTTTTTGCGCGTTGATTATGAGCTCATTGATTTCGTTGTACTTATTTAAAGCTTTTAGACCTCTTTGCAGCCCAATTTTTGTGTGGTCCATTACCACTAAATCGTTGGCGTATTGTAAAATTTGCAGTTTGTTTCTCCCGATTTTTGGGGTTACAAGGCTGGCATTCAGAAGCTTCTTCCCCAGATCTGCTGTGTATAGATTAAACAGCGTGGGGGCGAGTACACAGCCCTGTTTTAGTCCACGATTTGTTCGACACTTCTTTGTTATAGTGTTGTCTGCTAGTTTTACTTGGATCCAGGTATTGCTATATAATGAAATGATGGTGTTAAGGAGTCCTGCTGGGATGTGCCAATTGCTCAGTTTTTTCCAGAGCTTATTTCGGGGTACCCTGTCAAAGGCGGCTGAGTAGTCTACAAAACATGTGAAAATTGGTTTGTTGTTTTTGCAGTTTGCTTGCTGGCTCAAGTATGACATGGCCACGATGTTATCAATTGTAGAACATCCCTTACGGAAGCCAGTCTGGTAGTGGGGGAGGATTTCGTTCTCTTTAATCCATTCGTTTAGTTCCTTCAGTAGAGTGCTGGCGTAGGCTTTCCCTTCAATGTCCAGAAGAGCAATGAGTCGATAGTTTTTTGGGTCTGTATTGTCCCCCTTCTTGAAGATAGGATGCAAGAAGGACCCTCGCCATGAGTCTGGTACTCGTCCTTTTAGTCTACATTCGGTAAACAGTGTGGAGAGAATTCTACTCCAGTAAACTGGATCTTCTCTAAGATTGCCCCAGGAAGGCCATTGGGCCCAGGAGCCCCGTCTCTTCTTATCCTGCTTATCACTTGTTTAACTGAGGTACCATCTTGTTCTTTCCCAAGTGATTCCACGAGGACTTCCGTATCAGTTTCTTCTCCAATTGCGAGTGGGACCTCATGCTTACTTTCAAGCGACATGCCTGCTGTTTGTCCTGGAATGGAATAGGCCTTGGTCCAGTAAACATTGGAATTTCATGGATCAAACGGTAGCGGGGTGCAATTTTTGGCGCGAGTTGTGGCTTCCCCGTAAGCACAGTGCCTGGGGTCTTTACTCCTCCCCGGTGACGTCACCGACACTGAAGGCCTGGGATCAATTGGCGCGGCGCAAGGGGTGCCCTACTTTCCCGTCCCCTATGACGCCTATTGTGGATAATCCGGATTTCCCCCCAGGCTGTGCGTCCCCGATCTTCCAGCGCTGGAGGGAAGAGGGATGTAAGAGTGGGCTCCCTCTTTGACCTTGAGGGCTTAATCCTGGTTCCTCGGCTTTGTAGGGACTACTTCTTCCTCTCGGAGTCCGATGCCTTTCCTTACTCGCAAGCGGCACATTGGGTTACTCAGCCTTCTAACATTGCGTCTATGTCCCTGCCTATGGCGGCTTTTGAAAAATGGATAGTATGCAAGAAGGATGATCGCAAGCTCATATCTGATCTGTATGCAATGATTATGACGCGTCCCAAAGCCCCACGTACAAAAGCGCAGGTTCGCTGGGAGACGGAGCTGGGGCGCCTGCTTTCGCGTAAGGAGTGGGACCAGGTTTTCTATTGGGCACACCACACCACTGCCAACGTAGCTGGCACTGAGTCCGCCTATAAGAAGATTGCTTATTGGTACTATACGCCAGCTCGTCTTAAAGCTTGGGATGAGATGAGCTCAGGCCTCTGTTGGAGGGTGTGTGGTGCCCCTGGCACCTTGACGCATCTCTTGTGGCACTGTCCGAAGCTAGAACGATATTGGAAGGTGGTCCTAGACGACTTGGACGACGCTTTTCAGATTACATTCCCTAGAGCACCTGAGCATGCGCTATTAGGGCTTCCATATGTCAACTCGTTTCCTCTGCGCTCGCTGAGGGGTAGACAAATTGCCCTATCCTTGCTTGCTGCGCATCTAGTCATTCTTGCGTGGTGGGGTTCCCCGGACTCACCGGACCTGAGGGACTGGATTCGAAGACTGTGGCATCTTTTAGCTATGGAGCGGCTATCACTGAGTGTGGAGGGAAAGGGAGAGGAATATGCGGAACTGTGGGGCCCATTCCTGCATCTTCTATCTAGGGACTTGAGGGAGGTTACTTGCCCGAAGTACCTACAAATTCTTCAACTTATTCCTCTGGAACCCTGGGGGCGAGCTAAGGTGAATTGAGTAGCGCTGAGGAGGTGCATGGGGGCGGTGGAGAGTGAGAGGAGGAAGTAGAGACTGATGTGGAGAGGGGTGGTGGGTGGTAAGGGGGTAGTTTGGGGGTGGGAGGAAGAGGGGTTTCCTTTGTTTTTGTTTGTTTTGTTTCTTGTACTTAAAAGTGGTAGCTTTGTACCTGCATTGGCTGCTCATGAAGGCATACCATTTTCCTTCGCGGGGTCGCCCTCCAGGGTTTAGGCCTGAACACTGTGTCTAAAGCCTCTGGACTTCGGTCTGCCGGCCAGCAGATGTAGGCAGCTGAGCTGTGTTCTGAATTGTGCTGCACAATAAAAACGATTGATTCTAAAAAGCAAGTGTCACAATTATCCTCCAAAAACAAAAGCCTAGGAGCTCCACGCAGAAGATGCACAGGGCCGAGCCCGGCTCAGCAATATTTACATCTTGGGCTTCCCCGAAAGGGCAGAGGAGAGGTCAGTAGAAGGGTTTTTGGAACAGTGGATCAGGGCCCAGTTGTGCCCGTAGGATTTATCAGATGTGTTTGTCATTGAAAGAGCACACAGGGGATTTGTTGCCACATCCTCCCCCTGGAGCTCCTCCGCAGGCATTCATCGCTAAAATCATGAACTACAGGGATAGGGACTGCATTCGACGGGCCGCCAGAGAACAACAAGACCTCAGCTTCAAAACAACAAGATCTCTATCTACCCCGACTATACTAAACATGTGCAGGAGCAACGGAAATCATTCCTAGGTGTGAAGAGGAAATTGAGGGACCTACACCTGCAATATATGCTTCTATATCCTGCGAAGCGTAAGGTCCTGTTGCAAGGAAAGGCGTACTTCTTTGAGACTCCTGAGGAGGTGTGGGAATGGCTGGAGATACAGGGAATGCACTTCCTCAGCGAGAGCCTCGGACACGAACCAAGAAGTGGAGAGCCAGACCCATTTCGGGAACATAAGCTGGGGGTGCTCAGGGGGGGTTCACCTGTTAAGGATGCTGTCCCAGATAACAGAATCAAAGTTGGGAGCGATGGGACTCTGCATCTGAGTGAGGATTCACTATCGTCTCCGGATGCAGAGTGTGATACTGCGGGCCAGGACAATGGTGCATCGCTGCAGTGGCCTACAGCATCGGTGGAGGTGGTTCAGGAGATGCTGCTTGAGCAGGAGGCTGATGCCGGTGGAGGGAGGAGGGAGGAGGATGAGTAAGGGCAGCAGGGTTTGACTGTACCAGGAAATATAGCTTAAATAAGCAAATATTTACAGGTTGAAGTGAGGATTGGCATTAATAGGCTAGGTGCTAGTTGTAGGCGTCGGGTGTTGGCTTAATGATCATGCTGCTTGTTGTCTTGTTTTGCGACCGTTGCAACTGCAACATGGGTCACTTAAACCGGCTGAAGACAGAAATTGGGGAGGGGAGGATGATTGTTCCAGATTTCTACACATAGGGTGGTTTGAGAGGGTTTGCCTCAGTTGGGCTATATAAGGGGATGTGTGTAGTCTGGCACAACATTAGGGGTGACATTTCGGACCAGATTGTTGTTTGCAAAATGTCTGTGGGAGGGGGGATGGGTATGGGGGTTATTAGTTTGTTTGGGTTGGTTTGTTCTGAAGGTGTGCACTGTAGTGGCGGATGCAGGTGTGGACAGGGCTTGGCAATGGGCCTGAAGTGAGTACACTCCACAATGGGGACAGAAATTACATTTCTGACCTGGAATGTAAGGGGATTGGGCACTTGTAGCAATATACATAGGGTGTTAACATTTCTCAAACGTCATCATGTGTCAATTACCTGCCTCCAGAAAACGCCCCTAGACGATAGCGGGGCAGCCAGAGTTGCCAAAAAGTGGCAAGGTCAGATGCATCTTTCTTCCTATTCTACCTATGCTAGGGGCACTATGGACTGGGTGGCTCGGGGCATGCCATTTACTGTGACGTACAGCGAGGCAGATGTAAATGCAAGATATGTACTGTTGCATTGCTCTCTGGATGGCAGGGAAAATGTCATATTGAACACATGCACCCAATATGGATGACCCCTCATATTTTCAGGTCACCCGAGAATTATTGACTAACCAAGTAGATGTTCCCTTAATATGGATGGGCGACTTCAATTGCGTGCTGGACTCAGCTCTTGATAGATCTCCCACTAAGACTGGCACGAAACCTAGAATAGAGAGCAAAATAGAGAGGTACACCTTAACGAAAATCAAGGGAAGTAGGGTTAACCAACCAATGAGAAAAGGAGAAATTCCCTTGAAAAGAGTTAAATTTGTAAAACACAATTATAATTTAGAAACGAAAACGATTACAAGATTTGCATGTATAAAAAGAACACAATTTATTGGTTACACAGTAATTAAAAAAGTGGACGGTTTGAAGACCACTTAATACAGGTTTAAAAGGAAAACAATAAAAATACCTGACATTCAATATTGACCAGCAAGATTGATACATAGAGACAGAAAACAGTAAGACATTGAACTTGTGCAATACTAAGTGTATATTCTAACTCAATTTCTGACACCAATGTTATGCACACTACGGTACAGTGTATTAACAGGGATATCCGAGTCATGAATTATACTGAAGAATGCGTTGACGCGTTTCGGTGGTTTCCCAAAATTCTATCCACCTTTATCAAGACTACAAATGGTATCTGTCGTAGTACAGGGGTCAATACAATCTCCCTCTATAGCCAAAGGTGCTATTGCGTTTCACTCCTGTTCCCGCTTCATCTTATTAACGACTTTTGGCAGAGAACGTCTAGTTGTATTTGGCGTTGCTCTAGTTTGCACGTGAGGTTGGCATTCCTCTAAATCCGTTTTTGAATGCTGGCAGATTTCGCTCTTTTCCACGATGGCATATAGTGTAGGTGAAAAAATGCTGGCTTCAAACTAGAGCAACGCCAAATACAACTACACGTTCTCTGCCAAAACCATTTGTAGTCTTGATAAAGGTGGATAGAATTTTGGGAAACCACCGAAACGCGTCGACGCATTCTTCAGTATAATTCATGACTCGGATATCCCTGTTGATACACTGTACCGTAGTGTGCATAACATTGGTATCAGAAATTGAGTTAGAATATACACTTAGTATTGCACAAGTTCAATGTCTTACTGTTTTCTGTCTCTATGTATCAATCTTGCTGGTCAATATTGAATGTCAGGTATTTTTATTGTTTTCCTTTTAAACCTGTATTAAGTGGTCTTCAAACCGTCCACTTTTTTAATTACTGTGTAACCAATAAATTGTGTTCTTTTTATATATGCAAATCTTGTCATCGTTTTCGTTTCTAAAATATAATTGTGTTTTACAAATTTAACTCTGTTCAAGGGAATTTCTCCTTTTCTCACGAAACCTAGAATGACTTAAATGCTTAGCAAGGTCTTGCAGGATGTGGGGGCACATGACATATGGAGGGAAACTCATCCTGCACTTTCTTTGGTCACCTGCCAATCCCAGACGCATGGCACACAGAATTGGTCTGGATAGAGTATTGGTGTTGGGCACGCCAGCATTCCTTGAGACGGCAGTGACATATTTGTTGCGTTTCTTGTCCAATCATTCACCGGTGCTATGCACGGTGAGGCGGGGGACTTCTATCCTGGGCCCTAGGTATTGGAGGTTCCCGTCTGACCTCTTGGAGTATCAAGTGGGAAAGTCTACAATATCACAGACTACTTAGGGATGACCTGGGGGAGTACGACTGGGAGGGCCACTGAGTGGGAGGCCCTAAAAGCAGTGACCTGCGGTGTGAATAAGGGGCTCTTGTGCGGTGTGAGAAGAAAATTCTTGGGGAGTTTGATAAGGAAGAGAAGACCAGGCCGAAATACAGGTGCAAAGCCCAGCAGACCCGGGTGTGGAGAAAAGGAAGTGGGAACAGCATGAGCACATAGCTGACATTTGGGACAGGCTGGACAAGTACAACATGGCATATTACTGCCAGCGATTGCTCGCTGATGGTGACAAGTCGGCCGATTATTGGCCTGGATTTTGCGAAGGGAGCAGGCTCCCACGCTGACCACTGACTTGATAGCAGTGGGAGGAGGTTTTGAACATACCAGGACTGGCATCCTAGAGGTATTCCAGCAGCACCTACACCGGGTCTATAATGCAGACAATGGAGTAACAGCAGATAGGTATATCCCAATTGTTGAGGCAGTTCTTGCCGGAGATCACATAGTAGCTCGATGCTCAGTTAACCGCCGATGAAGTGCAGGCGGCACTCCGAGCCATGCCGGGATCCAAGGCCCATGGAGAGGATAGGTTTCCTATGGCCTTTTTGTAGGCATATTCAGACCAGTTGATACAGCCACTACTGCAGGTGTATGAGGAGGCCTTTGTATTGGGGGTGCTACCACCCACTATGCGGAAGGGTGAAATCGTCATGCTCCTAAAGCCTGGGTGGAACGCATAGAACCTATCAGCATATCGACCTCTTACAATGATTAATTCGGATGTGAAAATACTATGTAAGGCCCTGTAGTGTAGCTCCTATATTCCCAATAGGCTCTGCGCATTGGAATAATATAAACAGCAGTGTAGACGTAGGACTGAGGTCGACTAGGTCTCTACTGACTATATTAGACTTAATTAGTTTTGCCAGCTAGCTCAGAGGTCACTAGAAAATTTCTCGAATAAACAAGGAGGAGTTTAACTTCCCTGGATAGACAAGAAGGGATTAGCTTCTGACAACCATAAACATGACAACTTTGCTCCCACAGAATAAGAGTGTATCTCTAGAGTCGTGTGAAAACAATAGACAGCTATTTTACTCAGTCAATCGTGCATACTTAGTTTCACCAGAGTGCAGAGAATAGAGAGACGGGCGTGTTCAATAAAAGGTGTTATTTATTGAGCAGTCTTCTTTCTCATGCAAGAGAAATGAATTGCCACAATTGCAATACTTAACATGAAGTAAAGTGCGTACAGTAAAAGGAGTATTATGAAATAATACTGTAAACGCATTGATATGGTTTCTTAGCCATATGATACTTTAAAATGGATAAAATATATACATACATATATACATTGACTAGCGTACTCAACTGGTGCTTCTAAATACGCCTACCCCGGTGTACCTGACCTAAGCCTAATACGTGGGAAGGAGTAAGTAAGTAGCAGTTTAAGTTAAGTTAGTTTTTGCTAAGAATCTGAGTCAAAAATTCTCTTTAAGGGTTTAGTCAGCTCCGTACCTGGGTAATAGAAAGCAGGAGGTCTGGTACCTCTCTCTCAGGACTCAATATCCCAGCAACCCGCAAGGGTATCTGGTAACACCGGAGCTGGATTTTCTCGGCTGGAGAAAAAGACAGCGTCTTTCTCAGTGCGTCAAAAGGGAGGGGCGGCGTCCGTGGGCTCTCGCATCAGCTGGGCTCTCGGGCAAGTAGATAGCCGCTCTGCTCCAAACCACTGTGTGTTTGCTTAAGGCAACATTGGTATATTTATACCTGAAAGGTGCCGGGTTTGACATAAGGTTGGACATAAGACGTCAATAAAGATGTCACTAAGAACTGGCCGTTCTTTCAGTGTTCGCAGGAGTTCTAGGACAAATCAAAACAGAAGCATGGGGATTTCCCAGGTTGCTGGAGGTTTGTTTTGTTTAAAGAACTCGTTGTACTCTCTAGGAGTCTGGGGAAGTAGCCTTGCTTAAGTTGGACTGCATGGGCTACGACTAAACATGGATATGATTCTTATGCCTTTATAAGGATATTATTTATTATAACCACATAAGGGCATAAATCAGGAATATCGAATTAGGGTCCTAGATAGAAATACAACACCCACTCCACGATCTAATGTCCCTCATTACTTAAAACTAAGCAGTAGTAAACATATAATGGTGCATGTGTTTTCCAACCCACCCCAAAATACATAATTCACATTTGAAATGATATATGGTAAATACACGAAAAATGAGTATTGGTACTGTACGCTTTTCAAGCAGTGGTATCATTCAGTTAAAAATGCATATATATATCAGCTGAATGAATTGCGAAAATTACACATGAAATGGCTCTTAATACAGAAGAGAAGGTCGAGACCATTCCATCACATATTAATACAAATTCTGTACATGTGCTAGAGGCTGAGGTAAAATATTGTCTTTAGAGTTCCTAAAATAGAAGCTCTGTTCTCTAAGAATAGTTCTACTTTACGCAGAGTACATGTGCCAGAAAAAGGTAAATATTTTGGAAGTGAAAAAAAATGTATTTCGTTTTCAGGGAAAAATAGTTCCAAATGTTTTCAGTAGCTTTTGTTTATCAAAGCTGAAGGCCGAATTCAGAGTTCAGGGAACGCTGTGTGCTTGTTGCTTAAAAAAAAAAAGTTATTCCAGTTGTTCAGGGGAGAACATCATTTCAGACAGACTCGCAAAAAATTGGTCTACAGCCTCAGGTGAAAGTTCGAACAAGTTCGAAAATGCTGTAACAGTGCAGTCGTGAGAATGATTGCTATCATCGATATCAGGATCAGCAATGCTCACAGAAGGTTGTACCTGGGTGATGCTGCTCTTATCTCGTACTTCACTGCCACATACTCGTAGTGGTGAAGTCTCAACGAATGCCGTCATCAGAATGGGTAGCCGCTGGGGACAACACGATGCATGAGCCGTTACAGGACCTAGCAAAGTATCTGTATCCAATGGTACTGCTGATGGTAGTGTAAGACAGACGTCCAACATGCATTCTTCTCCGCATAGCACACATCCAAGCACAGGTAAGATGCAATTTTGCCAGATAGGTCTGAATGAAAGAAACCAGGTCATATTCAGATCTCTTAGCCGGGCTAATCCGAGGACTTTAGTTATGCGGTCCCGATAGCGTATAGCTAGGATCGTTTCTTCCATCGTTGCTGGAGTCTTGTCTGCGACTTGGCTTGCCATATCTGAGCAGAAGGATCAAAAATAAGATTCCTGCCACGAGTCCCAAAAGTAGAAGTAGGCGGCCAAAGACAGAATGGACAAAATTAGGAAAAATGCCCAGAACTGTTTCGAAGGGTGTTAACAGTCCCCAAAACATTGTCTTAAATACATGTGCGATGCCACTGGTATCTGACATGTTTAGGATTTGGCTTAGCATTTCTACGAAATGCACGGGGCAATTTGTTGATAAAAGGGAATGTATCTCTGCCCTTGTCCTTGCAACTTGCAGATCATACGTTTCTCTGGACGAGGTCAAAGGCACAGTTGTCTGTAAAAGAACGGATTTCATTCTGCTTAAAGTGTCAATTCGAATAGAAGAGATATTCAAATAAGGCCATGCCACCTCCATGTCTGGAGTGCTGTTTGGATACAATACTTGCATACAGCAAGTGACCATGGAACTAACGCTGACGAGACAGGCTTTCCCTGGCACCATGCCACAACAGCTGTGGTCATTTATTAGAATATAGCTCCCGTTAGAAAGTTGTCTAAAGAATGGCTCTATTTGTGCTGTAGGAGTGCCGTGCAGGTGACATGAAAGGTTATTCGAAGACCCTTCGCAGGCCCCATGCAAGTTAATACCTTGACACAGAAGTGTACCGCTTAGTGATCGTTTACAATTTTTACCACTAAGAAATACATTCTTTTTCTTTTCACTGTAACATGTGTGTGTATAAGGTAGTTTCCATGTTGACTTGATGTACCCTTTACCCAACCTTTCATACTGGCCCGCTGGTATATATTCTTGGCAATATTTAAATTGGAAAGTTGTTATCGGAATTGTAATTATTCCGTGTATTATCCATTCAATGACAGGTCTTTCTGACATTGTCAATGGTAATCTCTCAAGTTTTTCAATGCTCAGAATCGTATAGTCTGCTCCTTTTTGTGCCAAACTGATTTGTTTATAAGTCAGGTTAAAGATAGAGAATAATGACGTTACGTTGATTAAACGCCATGGCACGTAGCCTGAACGCAGATTTTGCAACGTCCAGCCAAGCTGTACAATAGAACGTAATTGGGACTGACCATGTTGTAACATTAGTAAGTCCTGCTCTATTATATCAATAGCAGATGATACGATACTGTCCAGTGAATATATTCTGGAGGTCAGAGTCGTTAACCCATTGTCCACAACAGAAAGTGATTTTTCCAAATTAATACGATCAATTTCTCGTATTTTTTCTGCTGTTTCAATTTGCATTACTTTCCAAGCTTCGTTGTACGCAGCGTATATACTGGCCGCTATGAAACGTTTTTGACGCTGTTTGCGTGGTCCCAGTATGAAATCACGCAAGTCAGCACCGTCTTTAAGTAAAGTCAAGTGTTGCTTAATTTCAGCCAGTGTGGATTTCTGTAGCCATTCGAAGCATAGTTTCCCTACACTGTATGTTGTAACTATCCCTGGATGTTGTCTCTGGGAGTATCTATGGTCTGGCCTGTTCAGTTTTAACCCCTGTATTTTGTTCAGGAATCTATCTTGACAGTTATTTGTGTCTGTGGGCCAGATCAACCCTTTTTTCCAATCAGGATGTGTTCTGTTTTGGTATCAAATATGGGATACGTCTATCTCCATATCAGTAGTGCTATTACTATCAGGTATGGGCTTTGGAATAGACGGTTTGTTTAAGTCCTTAATTTTGGCTAGGCCAAGACAGGTAGTCTGTTGAACGGTGTCATTCAGGAATATTAATTGTTCTGGGATCATGCAGGCTCTAAACAATGCTTCTAAACCTTGGACCTGCCATTCTTTTGTACCCCAGATGGTTTTTGTTTCAATGTTTTTGTTCCAGAATTCAAAACCAAATGTAATAATGTTTTCATAAAATGCTTCAGAATAAATCAATTTAGTATTTGTCAACATTGTTTTCATTCCTGTCTTCTTTATCATTTTAAAATAAAACGCTTCTGCATCACTTGTGTTAAACCCTGAGAAGTATGGGAATTTCTCATAAAATGTTTTAGAGCTGCTTTTAGGTGGTGTTGCACAATGTTCCCATTGGTTATACTTAAAAACATTTCTAGGTTGAGCAGATTTATGTAAATAGTGATGACCAAAATGATTGTAGCAATACATTTCTTCATAATTAGATGAACCCTGTAAATAATCATGTTCTGTAAATTTTGCTGACAATACTAAATCTGACATCATACTATTAATATTTTCAAAGTCCCAATCATCAGCGAAAGTACTTGGTTTTACAAAATCACTTTATGAAACCTTAAATTGGTGTAGATATTTCAAGTGCTCAATCGGGCCATAGATTTCATAATCCGTTTTGTCCCATGCTACCCCACCGGGTATTGGATTGGCTGTGACGTTTACTGATGATAGTTCTCTTTTCTTGATGTGAGATGATTTGTGAGGCTTTAGGACCCAGTTGATGTTCTGACTTGCTGTGTCCACTGTACTGTATTTTCCTTCAATGAATTTTCCCAAACAAAGAACCATGATGAGCCAAAGCAGGAGGAAAAGTACACCTAACACAATCCAAAATTCAATCCATGGAGAAATCAGATAGGTTTCTTTGAGTTCATGAAAGAGTTCTGTTACTTTTTCTTTGAAAGTTTTTGTGGCTGGCTTTTCTTCAGGCTCGCTTGGATCTTCAGAAAATTCATCGAAATTGATGAAGTAGCCAGATGCAGTTCTGTCAATTGTTGGAATTGCTTCCGGATTTTCAGTTGCTTTTGGATTTTTCTTTGTTTTATTAGCATAGTCTGAGGCTACATCGTTGTAGACTGGTGTTTCTTGACGAACTGTTGCAATTTGGGTTTCAAGAGGCACAAGTTCCATGGCTTTGTTGCATAGTCCTTTTTTATTCACTGCAGGTTTTTTTTTTATATTTCTTTTTATTAGCAATAAACATGAAATAAACATAACATTGCATTGGACATAAATCGACAGTATGACAAGGTATTGGGAGCAAGGGATGTCTGGCAACAGGATATAAGCAGAATATGAATAGCCGGGGCTCAAGAGGGATCCGGGACGTCGGAGTCAGCCCGCCTGGCTGGAGGAACACAAATATCTCCCCGATAGGCGTTCCACGGTCCCCATATCTTTGTCCATTTCTCAGGGCAGCCCCTCGCCACGTAAACCGCCCGCTCCTTGAACATACACCAATCGAGATCCTGTGACCACTTTGCACGCCGGGGTGGCTGAGTGACCCCCCACAGCTGCGCTATGTTACGTTTTGCGATCATACAGGCCAGCGTGACCCATTGCTTCAGGTATTGATTAAGGTCTGTAGGCTCCCAAATGTTTAAGAGACATCTACGCACTTCCAAGCTCACGTCACAATCCAAAACAGACCTCATAATCTCATGTATATCACGCCAATAAGCTTGGATGGTGTTACAGTGCCACAGAATGTGGAGACATGTAGCAACCTCCCTACCCCCCCGCTTGCAGTCACCATTCGTTGTCCACCCCATTCTCACCAATCCAGGACCGGTCACATAAGACCTATGCAAAATCTTTAACTGCACCAAACGCAATCTCATTTGTACCGCTACAACCCTTGGGGAGGAGACCGCTTCAACCCAGTCTTCATCGTCAAGTTCCAACCCATCAGCCGTCCAAGCCCCTCGGAGTGACTGCAATGGATCATCCATGTGATTAATTAGTTTACGGTAGACCAAGGAGATAGTCGTTTCTGGCAGGTGTCCATCCAAGACACGATCCTCGAGGGTGGAGGCGTCTGGGAGGGAATCCCCCAACGGAATGTGAGACGTTAGGGCATGTCTGACCTGCAAGTAGCGAAAGTGTTCCCTAGCGTGGAGGTGGTGACTTCCTTGTAGTGCTTCAAACGTCAGCATCTCCCCCTTCCCCCAAACATCTTTTATTTGACTGAGCCCAATCAACTCCCACTTGTCAAAACCTTTGGTAGTCCACAAACCACCCAATTTGGCAGAGTCGAAAAGAGGGGTCGCAAGGGTCAGCCGTCCCTCCCAACCCAGGCACTTATTGGCTGCATGCCAGACTCTCACTGCATGCAAAGTAGGACCCGTGAGGGAAAAGCGCCCCCGCCGATTGTATAATGGCCGGAGAAAGTTTCCCCCAGGGGACAGGCAACGATCCATGGCGTACCCAGGGTCATTAGGAAGACCATAAACTATGTGGCTGATAGCCGCGAGTTGGGAAGCCCAATAGTATTTCCGTAAATCGGGGAGACCAATACCGCCATCGTACCAGGCGAGGGTAAGTTTAGCGTAGGCAATGCGGGACCTGCCACCCCAAAGGAGGGATCTCTGGAGCGTCTCAACCTCCCTAAAGTACCTGGTAGGCACCGAGTCCATAGTGTTTTGGAGAACGTACAGAAAGCGGGGGAGAGCCAACATCTTGAAGAGCACTGCCCTACCCAAAAAAGACAACGGTAACGCCCGCCAACGTTCCACATCGGCGCGCAGTCTAACCAAGGGCGGTTGCAAGTTATTTGCGTACCGTGTTTTGGCGTCAAGGGAATAAATATGCTACTTACCAGTATGCATCTGTTCTTGGCATGTAGGGCTGCTGACATTCATATCTATAGCATAGATCGCCGCCTAGTGTTGGGTCCGGATGATTGCACATTGTTGTCCTGGAAGAGTCTTCGAAGTATCACGAGATAGGTGGCTCCTCCCCTGGACTACAGTGCGCATGGGCATCGACTCCATCCCCAGATTGTTTTTAGCCATTGTGGCAAAGATGGAGTGTAATAGTGTAAGCGATGGCCATGCTCAATATTGAATGCAAGAAAAATCTGCAGCCGCTACGGGCGCCGGGGAGGAGGGCGGGCGATATAAATGTCAGCAGCCCTACATGCCAAGAACAGATGCATACTGGTAAGTAGCATATTCAGTTCGAGGCATGTGGGCTGCTGAATTCATATCTATAGCATAGAATACATAGCAGTCCCTCCATTAACGGCGGCCGCCCGTGCCAGCTGCAGAAGTCTGAAAAAGTGTTTTAAGAACAGCCTGTCCTACAGCTGCTTGCTGTTTGGAATGCACATCTACACAGTAATGTTTGGTAAACGTATGTGGTGTAGACCATGTGGCCGCTCTACAAATGTCTTCCAAAGGAATATTACCCAGGAATGCCATGGAGGCCCCCAACTTGCGTGTGGAGTGTGCTCTGGGGGGGACCGTTAGAGTGCGCTTAGCTTTCTGATAGCAAATCTGAATACACTTAACGATCCACCTGGCAATTCCTGCTTTGGAAATGGGGTTGCCTTTGTGCTGGGCTGAGAAGGCAACAAAGAGTTGTTGTGTCTTTCTAAACTGTTTAGTTCTGTCAATGTAGTACATTAACGCCCTTTTGACATCAAGCGTGTGGAGCATTCTTTCTGCCACAGTTTCAGGGTTTGGAAAGAACGCGGGCAGTTCTATGGTTTGATTGACATGAAACTGCGACACCACCTTAGGAGTCAAGTCAAAACCACTTTATTCGATTTAGTTAAAAATCATAAAAGCATGCTACAATCAAGAAAAAGGGCATTTCAATTTCATAAAAAATTCATACAATACAATGTCATTATTTATACGAAAATTAAAAGCAAACATTAAAATAGTTACAGGATAAAATTGTCATATATAAAAAACAGTTTGTCTTCCATCACAGGCCCCAATGCTACATTTACATTCTCCTCCTCCTGATCCTGACAGCTGCAACAAGGTAATTAGCCACACTAAACATAACCAAGGGTGATTCTAACATTTGTAAATACAAGAGAGCTGGTTTTGCCTGTAAGAAAGCTTTACCTTTGAGTAAAGGCACCAAATACTTCTGTCTTGGGATATTATAAAATGGACAAAACAACATTAGGTGCATATTGTCTTGTAAAGAAAAATGATCACATTTGCACACAGGTGCATCCTCAGGCTTGTACCAACCATGGCTGTCACAGAGAACCGTATAAATCTGGTTAAATCGAAATTTAACCAGAAGCCACCTGTGAAAAGGAATGTTTACTTCAGCAAGGTACGGTTGAATAGCTAAACAAGTAATCGTCATGAAATGGGCTCTGACCGTGGGTTTGATTAGTTGATTTTCCTCCCGATCCAAGCTCTTCAATTTAGGAAAGTTAAGCTTGACCCCTTCTAGGTCTGCTTTTTTTAAACCCAAAGGGGAGGAAAATATCTCAGGGCGTCCAAGTTCTATTGAGCACTTGTAAATATATGACAGCCAATCAATATCTTTAAATGTATCAAGTTTTAAGCAATCCATCAATATTTTATGGTTCAGACCTAAGTTGTTGTTAATCCAAACCCTAATCCATAAGAGAATAGGTGCCATGGACAGGATATCAGTAATGTACCCTAGTCCAAGCTCCTGATGGACTGAAAAAGTGGCTGTCGACTGAGGGAGCCCTAACATAGACCGGAGGAACTTGTTTTCCTCCCTTTGGATAGTATCACTTTTAGCGTAACCCCACAGACCTGCTCCATACCTTGCTATTGCTAGTGTTTTTGCCTTGTACAAGGCTATTAGTGCACCGCTCGGTTTCCCACCAAGTCTCCTTGAAAAGCTTACATTTGCATTTGCCGAGCTCCTCACCGCTTTAGTTTTAGCTATTATTTGTGGAGTCCAGCTCCCCTTAGTATCAAAAATTATTCCAAGGTATGTGAAAACTTTGACACTAGTGATCGCTTCACCGTTACAATAAAAGGGTTTGGTATTATTTTTAGCAGCCCCCAATGCCATAACATGCGATTTAGAATTATTTACCACTAGGTCAAGTGAGGACATAAAATCACTGAATGTATTTAATAGTCTTTGAAGACCTAAATGTGTCCGGGCTATTAAAGCAGCGTCATCCGCGTACAGGAGAACAGGGATAAGAGTATCACCTGCACGCGGGATGTCTAAGGATGCAGTTAAAAGTTTTTTCTCCAGAGAA
Organism: Lissotriton helveticus; assembly: GCF_964261635.1. Taxonomy (NCBI): domain Eukaryota; kingdom Metazoa; phylum Chordata; class Amphibia; order Caudata; family Salamandridae; genus Lissotriton; species Lissotriton helveticus. Next base: position 634,144,277 of record NC_136057.1, on the reverse strand, counting down.
TTTATATATAAAGTGAACAGCATGGGGGCAAGAATGCAGCCTTGGCGCACACCCCTGCCCGATTTAAACCATGCTGTGCGATTTCCTTCTTGATTCATTCTCATAGATGCCTTTAAATCTTTATGGAGTTCAGCCAGAAAGTGGACAAGAGGTGGGTCAAGGCCCAATTTTAACAACATGGACCACAGCCAAGTCCTGTTAACCAGGTCAAATGCTGTGGACAGATCCATAAAGGCCACAAAAATTGACCCCTTTGCAGCCCTTGTATATTTTGAAATTATCAAATGTAAATTTAAACATTGATCCTCTGTGCCTCTTCCTGAACGGAATCCATACTGGGCATTAGACAAGATATCATTATCCAGTGACCACTTATTAATTCTAGCAAGCAGTACTTTGCCCAGGATCTTCATAGAAGAATCTAACAAGGAAATGGGACGGTAACATTTGGGGTCACTTCTTTGCCCTTTTTTAAAAATAGGCACTATGATTGAGCATAACCAGGTTTTGGGAAAACCCCATGCAAGTACACAGTTAAAAACATTCGCAAGTATCGTTGCCCACATCTTTGAATTTAATTTATAGAGATCCAAAGGAACCCCATCCGGGCCAGGGGCTTTGTTCCCAGCAGAACCTTTTATCGCTACCTCAACTTCAGTTACACTAAATTCTAGTTTAGGTAGCATATCGGAGGGGCAAGGCATATGAAATGTCTCAAAGACTTCATTACTCCCATAAATTGCAGAAAAATGTTTAAGCCAGTCTGCTTCAGGGATATTTACTTCAAGATCTGTATTTCGTGATTGGGCAAATAAAGGGTTATTAATTATTGACCAGAATTTTGAGCTTTGTTTAAGAGTGGTAGAATCCATTAAAGAGTCCCAGGCTTCTTCTTTTATAACTTTTTTCCGTGTCTTCACCACCTCAGCGTAGTTCTTCCCAAGTTGGGCTACCAGTGACTTGTCTCTAGGAGTATGTTTAAGCGCTCTCAACAGTGCAGAGTGAGCTTTAAAACATGCATGATCAAACCAACCATGGACTGGGGCCGGTCCCCTCCTTGGGCTAACTGTGAGCTCATCTTCCACTCTAGAACAGATAGCCTCAAAGGCGGCAACTACCTATTTCCCCCCCATGTCTGAATCCCTGCATGTATCAAGTTCCACTGCCAGTTCTTGTTCAATCAGACCTAAAAAGTCCTCAGGACACACTCAACACCATTTTAGTCGCCTCCCTTGATCTTTGCTCTTGACATCCTTCACAGAAGTGCCCAGCAAGGCACCTTTGAGTAGACAAAGAGACCCGTCCATGACAAGTGACACCGGGTTATGATCACTGAACCCGCTTACTATGGCATTATACAAAATTACATAGTGGAGAAGACCTGGGGACATAAAAATATAATCAATGATCGAATCACTTCCCCTTGCATTATATGTGACCACACGATCACTTGGATCAAAAAACCCTGGTTCATATAAATCATTGGATGATAGCAAATCTTCCATTGCTGAGCCCTTTGAGCTGTGCTCAAAATGTGGCAAAGTCGTGTGATCAGGACCATCAACATCCTCAATCTGGCAATGTAACCCACACAAATAAACATTAAAATCTCCCATTAAAATGAGTTGCACAAAAGTGGTTTGCTTTGACACATAATCAGTTAAAAAAGAAGATAAACCTTCTAAAACGAAATTTGGGGCACCCCCCTGCATTGAATTATAGCAATTTATAAAAACTATCTTGTTTTTGTCTGGTAGGAGGATTTCCAACAGCTGAAAATAGTGTGAGGAGCTGGAGATTTCCTTAACACTACCAGCTACATTAACGCACACTAGGAGCATCAGGCCCCCTCTATACCTTCCCACCGGGGAACTCTGGGCTTTAACAAAGAATGATGTGTAGCCATCCAACCAAAAAACGTTGTCCCTAGACCAAGTTTCTTGTAAGGCCACTATATCATACTCTTTTAAAAATTTTTAACCAAATCGGGTCTTCCTGCTTTGAGCGTAACCCCGCAATATTCCAGGACAGTAACCTGACGTTTTCCCGGCCAAGATCTGTTGGGCCATCACAAGCTGTAGATAATATATTACAGGGTGAAATGGTAATAGCATTATCATGACCATAGGCTTTCTTTCTCATTTGATCGTGCACTAGTCAGTCAATATCTGCTTGATTGGCAAGTCCTGTAAATCTATTAGACAGGATTAAATCGTCTCTGGGCATGATTCTTGAAGTATTAACTGTACCACCACCCCTAGATTGCTTGGTAACCCATTGATTAGCTTGTAAAGGCGTAATTGCTCTATCTTCTTCCCATGGGTTATTATTATTATACGGTCACATTTCACCAATAGGTCCTTCACACAGTCCTTCAAAGTCTCAGTTATATCAGTGGCAATCTGGATTAGGGCGGATTCCAGTCTGTCAGAAAAAAGTTTTTCTAATAGTGACGAAATACCCTCCTCTGTAATCTAAATAGCACGTTGACCCCCAATCTGGCTACTTGATATACTCTCCTTAACACCAGAGACAACAGATATGGGAGGTATCACTGTTTCTGGCAGTTCCGGAATAGGAAGTACAGTGGGGGACTGGGGCATGTTAGGTCTACATGTCTCAATAATGACCCTTGGTTCCAGCGGTATACAGTTGATGGAAGAAGTATTAGGTGTACCTGAGCCCTCTTGAGTACTTTCAAGGCCCAGCTCCCGCTCTGTGACCGCAATCTGGGTAGAGAGTTTGTCCACTTTCGTGGTCAGATAAGTTATAATACTGGTGGTATACTTAGGAACTTTAGCTTTCACTTCACCCACCACAGATGTTGGTAATTTTCGCTTACCCATGATGAAAAGGACGTGGCCCGTCCCGTCCCTGGTCGTCCTTGGACGGCCTTAGACGGCCCGCCCTCTGCCCGGGCTCCGCCCGGCGTCGCCCGCGCGCGTCCCGCGACGCGGGAGGAGCCGCTGTAACTTATGCGCCTCCGGGCGCTGAGGGCTGGCGCTGCTGACGCTGGACGCTGGATCCGGCGTCCCCGGTAAAGGGCAGGGGCCGCTGGGAAATGTAGTCCCTCCGCTCCGCTCCGAGGGAAAGCACTGCTGCTGCTGGTCTGCTGGTCTCAGTTTAGCGTCCCTCCGGACCTCCGCACAACAATGCCCCCAGAGAAGTGCCCCCGCTCCTCTGCAGGAGCCGCTGTAACTTATGCGCCTCCGGGCGCTGAGGGCTGGCGCTGCTGACGCTGGACGCTGGACCCGGCGTCCCCGGTAAAGGGCAGGGGGCGCTGGGAAATGTAGTCCCTCCGCTCCGCTCCGAGGGAAAGCGCTGCTGCTGCTGGTCTGCCGGTCTCAGTTTAGCGTCCCTCCGGACCTCCGCACAACAATGCCCCCAGAGAAGTGCCCCCCTTAGGAAGAAACTTGGGGTTAGTGCGCAGCACCACCCTGTTTGAATGAATTTGTATAAATGGCTCTTGTATTGTGAGCGCCTGTAGCTCACTAACACGTCTCAGAGACGTGATGGCAATGAGAAAAGCCACTTTCCATGTCAAGAACTGAATCTCACATGAATGTAGAGGCTCAAACGGGGGACCCATCAATCTGGTGAGGACCACATTGAGGTTCCACACAGGAGCCGGTGGGGTCCTGGGAGGGATGACCCGCTTCAGTCCTTCTAGGAATGCTTTAATGGCAGGCACCCTGAAAACAGAGAGATGCTGCCTGTTCTGGAGATAAGCCGCTATGGCGGATAAGTGTATCCGAATGGAAGCGTATGCTAGATTGCATTTGTAAAGATGTAACAAATAGCAATGATATTAGGAATGGATACATCTAGCGGGTTGATATTGTGTTCTGTACAGTAAATGACAAACCGCTTCTATTTTGCCGCATAGCAAGCTCTGGTAGTGGGCTTTCTTGCCTCCCGGAGGATGTCCATGCATTCAGGAGGCAAATTAAGGTAGCCAAACTCTAAGACCTCAGGAGCCAGATCGCCAGATTTAGCTGTTGCGGTTCTGGGTGCTGAATGTCGCCATGGTTCTGCGTCAAGAGCCTTGGTGTGAGGTGCAGCCTTTGATGCGGTACCACGGAGAGTTCTAGAAACGTGGTGTACCATGGTTGGCGTGCCCACGTTGGAGCAACCAGGATGAGCGTCATCGAGTGTTGCTTTAGCTTTTTTGCCACCAGCGGAATGAGAGGTGCTGGGGGAAAAGCGTACGCAAATCTGCCTGACCAGTTCATCCATATCGCATTGCCCTGCGACTGTGGATGAGGGAACCTGGCGGCAAAGCTTTGGCATTTTGCGTTTTCCCTTGTGGCAAACAGGTCTATCTCTGGATGACCCCACTGCTGGAAGTACGGGCGGAGTACCGATGGATGCAACTCCCACTCGTGCATCTGGTGGCTGAACCTGCTGAGCAGATCCGCCATCTGATTGTCCTTGCCCGGGAGGTGTTCCGCCATGAGGAAGATGTTCCTCTGAATGGCCCACTTCCACATGCTCTGAGCCAGATGAGACAACTGTGGAGAGTGCGTACCTCCCTGCTTCTGGATGTAGTACATGGCTGTCATGTTGTCCGTCCGGATCAACACGACTTTGTTGCACAGATGTACCTTGAAGGACTTGATTGCCATGAAGATTGCCATCAGTTCTAGGTAGTTGATGTGCATCTTCTTTTGCTGCGTCGTCCATAGTCCCTGCACCGTGTAGTGGAGCACATGAGCTCCCCACCCCTGGAGAGATGCGTCCGTCGTCAGGATAATTTGTGGCACAGGCTCTTGGAACGGTCGGCCCTTGCAAAGGTTGTGTGGATTCCACCAATGCAGAGAGTTGTATGCCCGACCGGTCACCAACACTAGGTCTTTTAACTGTCCTTGAGCCCGAGTCCACTGATGCGCCAAGCATTCTTGGAGCGGACGCATATGCAACCGTGCGTGACTGACTATGAAGATGCAGGAGGCCATCATGCCTATCAACTGCATGAACACTCTTGCTGGGAGTGAGTGTTGCGGTCTGAACCTCTGGATTAGCGACTGGATGTTGTCGATCCTCGCCGGGTTTGGCTGAGCCGTGGCTGCCAGAGTATTTATTGTCGCGCCCAAATATTGCCGCACATGGGCTGGCTGAAGGTGCGACTTTGGATAGTTTAGTGAAAACCCCAGACTGTGAAGGAGGTGAATGGTGTGGGACATGTCTGCGGCGCACTGCTGGGCCGACTTGGCTTGAACCAGCCAGTCGTCCAGATATGGGTAGACATGTATGCTCTGTCTCCTGAGGTGCGCCGCTACTGTCGCCAGACATTTTGTGAACACTCTGGGGGCAGTGGTCACTCCAAAAGGGAGGACCTTGAACTGGTAATGCCGGTTTTGAATGGTGAACCTGAGGTATTTCCTGTGGGATGGATGGAGTGGTATGTGAAAATAAGCATCCTTGAGGTCCAAGGTTGCAAGGAAGTCTCCCTGGTTTAACAATGGAAGAACCTGCTGCAGTGTTAACATGTGGAAGTGTTCTGAAAGAATGTACTGGATCAGGGGGCGTAGGTCCAGAATCGGTCTGAGTGAGCCGTCCTTCTTTGGGATTAAGAAGTACAGGGAATAAACCCCTGTGCCTTCTTCCTCCACTGGCACGAGCCCGATTGCGCCTTTTAGCAGCATCACAAGAACCTCTTGCTGCAATAAGTGCAAGTGCTCTGCTGACATAGGACGTTGTCTTGGGGGTATGTTTGGTGGAGTGGATGTCAACTCCAAACAATAGCCGAACTGGATAAGTTTCCTGACCCACCTGTCTGTGGTGATGGACTTCCAGACCGGCAGGAACTGTTGGAGTCTCCCCCCGACAGGTGTTGGATGGTCGGGGGGCAGTGACAGGGAGTCACTGTTTGTTTGTGGCAGAGGAACGGGAACTGTTGTTGCCTCTGCCTCTACCCTCTGCCCTGCTTGGTGTACGAGGATTGTGCACCACTTTTATTGAATGGTGTCTGCTGCGACATGTGTCCTCTGTTAACACCTCGACTGCCTGAGCGACGAAAAGTGTTCCCTCTAAATTGCTGTGACTGGAGAGCACCCATGGATTTGGCAGTCTCAGTATCTTTTTTGATCTTTTCCAGGGTGGTGTCCACCTCTGGACCAAACAACCTGTCTGGGTTAACCGGCTGGTTGAGGATAGTAGTCTGTATTTCTGGCTTGAACCCTGAGATGCGGAGCCATGCCTGACGCCTCAACATCACACTAGTATTGATTGCTCTCGCTGCCGTGTCCGCAACGTCCAGCGCACACTTTATAGCAGCGTTGGAGATGAGCTTTCCCTCCTGGATAAGCATTTCAGCTCCCTCTTTAAACTGGTCTGGAAGGTGTTGCAACAGCTGTTCTAGGGTGTCATAGTGTGCCCTATCGTATCTGGCCAACAGTGCCTGCGTGTTTGAGATGCGCCAGATGTTGGCCGCCTGAGCCGCTACTCTCTTCCCCGATGCCTCCAGCACTTTTGACTCTTTGTCCGGGGGAGGAGCTTCACCCGTGGTTTGGGAGTTTGCCCTCTTGCGGGCATTAGAGACCACCAAAGAGTCCAGAGGCAATTGGCCCCTAATGTAGGTTGGGTCGCCAGGTGCCGGTCTGTTTTTTTTCTCTATCCTAGGGTTGACAGCCCTTGATCTCGTGGGTTCCTTGAAAATTTCTGCTGCATGCTTAAGGACCCCTTTCAGCATCGGAAGAGTCTTGACAGTTTTTTCAGCAGTGGAGAAAGTGTCAAAAAGGAAGTCAACCTCCACAGGGTCAGCATGCATCTCAACTTTATGGTTTGTAGCTGCCCTTTCAATTAAGGCATTAAATGCCGCAGAATCTTCAGTGGGAGACGTTTTAACGTTATAAATCTGAGGGTCGTGGACTGTTTGCTGGTCCTGATCACCTGTGTCCATCCATGAGTCCTGTTGCTCATCAGGCTCTGTGTGCGCAGGAAAGTTGTACTTCTCATCCTGCTCCCCTTCACCTCCATCAGAGTAAGTGGGTGAAGGTGTTGCACTCCTCCCAGGCTGTGGAAGAATCTGTTCAACCAGTACTGGTGTGTCTGGCGCAGGCTTTTTGCGCTTTAGAGGAATTGTAAATGACTGTAGAGGCTGTGATGTTATTTTCCTCTTGTAAAGCGTGAGCTTCCCGTGTCGGCATCGATGAAATGCTCCGACCCTTCTTCCAATAAAGGTTGTCGATGACTGAAACTCCCACCTGGGCGAGTTGGCTTCGACCCTTCTGAGTCTTTGGGCACCGAACGTGGTGCGAAGGCCTTCGGTGCCACCTTAGGCGGTAACGTGTAGAGGATCGGCATGGAAGTCTTCTTTGGCGGGTCAGACGGCTTCGGTGTGGAAGGCGTTTTCGGTTCCGATGCTGAAGCCTTCTCCCTAATCCGCTTGAGGGAGTCCGAGACCTGCTTCGTAAAGGAAGCGGACGGTTTCGTTGACCCGGCCTACGACCTTGGGCCGCCCCCAGGGGAAGACCAGAGCGTTGACGACTGTTGTTTGTCTGTGTGAGGCGCAGGAGGATCCGTGACCGGTGCACTTCGATCTCTGGCCACGGCCGCAGACGTCGACGGCTTCGGGACGGCAGCCTTGACTCTTGGCGCCGTGGTCCCAGACTTCGGCTCGGCGCCCTTGGGTGACTTCGTCTCGATGGGCCCTTTGCTTTTCGGCTCGACAGACTCGCCTGACGTAGGCTCGACAGCCTTCTTGGGCACGCCCGCCTTGCTTGACACCGACTCAACGGCCTTATTCGAGCTCGGCTCCTTGACCACCTTTGGCACCTTTGCCTGGTCGACAGCCTTCTTCGGCTTCGAGGCCTCCGACGACGACGGCGTCGATGTTGGAACAGACGGTTTCGTTTTCGATGGCGCCTCGGCCATCTTTGTTTTTGTCGATACCGATGGTTTCAGTTTCGGTTTCGATTTTGGTAATGGCGGCTCCGCTGAGGTGTCCGTAGCCGGGCCGGAAGGCGGGGCCGTGGATTTTGGTGTAAGGTCTTGGGTAAGGCCGTGTGGTGATCCCGCGACCTGAGCCTTTGTAAGAGTACGAACGGGGCATAGCTTATCCTCCGAGCTATCTTCCATGGCCCCATATGCTTCGTCGTCGTCCCCTACCTCCTCGACGACTTCCTCCAGATCTTGGCATTCGACGTCCGCTTCGTAGTCGGACTCGACGTCCACCGCCGGAGGTGAAATCTGCAGTTGAAGTTCTTGGTCGTCTGCCTCCGCGTCGTCGAAGATGTCCACCGGTGCTGGAGCCGATCGCTGGGCCTCGATGCGCGCCACGCGCCGCATCTTGATCGTTTTCTTCGATTGAAATCTGGAACAGGCCATACAGTCGGCCTCGTTGTGGTCCGGTGACAGGCACTTGTTGCACACAGGATGGACGTCAATGTGTGGGTACTTCGAACCACACACGGGACACTTCTTGAACGGGCTCCGTTCCATGTCGTCTCGTCGAGGGTCTTGCTGCGTTCACTGGGCCTCGATAACCTAAGAGTCACTCGACTCCCTGGAAATCCAACTCGACGAGTTGGAGTACAGTCGGGACCGAACGCAAACAATACCGACGGTTCAGAGAAGGCCTTTTGGCCTTAAGAAAAGTCTATAACGATTCCGAACAGGAGTTGCCGAAATCACATCCGAACCCAATGGCGGAAAAAAACAATCTGGGGATGGAGTCGATGCCCATGCGCACTGTAGTCCAGGGGAGGAGCTACACCTATCTTGTGATACTTCGAAGACTCTTCCAGGACAACCATGTGCAATCATCCGGCCCCAACACTAGGCGGCGATCTATGCTATAGATATGAATTCAGCAGCCCACATGCCTCGAACACGTAAATACCGAGGTACACAAAACCGGTAGTAGTCACCTGGAGCGGACAGTTCTGCGGAATCACCGGCGGAGCACCCGACAACATCAACATCACAGATTTCGACCAATTTATAGTGAATCCGGAGAATTCACCAAACACCCTAAGAATGTCGAGGAAGACATCAAGGGAGGAACGGGGCGTAGACAGATAAAGAAGGACATCATCAGCATATAGAGAAATCTTATCTTCCCACTCAGGGGACCATCGCAAGCCGCGTATCATCCTTTGCCACCGAATCCAAGCCGCGAGGGGCTCCAGAGCTAATGCGAACAGAAGGGGCGACAACGGACAACCCTGCCGCGTCCCTCTTTCTAACTCAAAATCGCCCGATTGACAGTTGTTCACTATGACTCGGGCCAAGGGAGCAGTGTAGAGCAAACGTACCCATCCGATAAATTCCGGCTCGAAACCCAATTTTCCCAACACAGCGAAGAGATACGACCATTCAATTCGATCAAAGGCCATGGTGGCGTCAAGGGACACCAAGGCAGCGGATTGTGTCAGTGTATGTGCTCTACCTAGGACGCCATGCAGGCGTCGCAGGTTGAGGGCGAGGTTACGGCGTGGCATAAAGCCCGACTGGTCCGGATGCACTAAAGTAGTAATCACCTTGACTAGTCTGATAGCCAGCAGCTTAGCCAGCACCTTAGGCTCCACGTTGAGCAGCGAAGTAGGACGATAGGAGGAGGAAGAAGTACGGGACTTACCCGGTTTGGGAATCACAACAACGTTAGCAATACGTTGATCATAGGGGAGAACCCCGACCTCCCGACTTTCCAGAAACATAGCACGTAGATAAGGCGCTATCTTCTGTGCATTCAATTTGTATAGTTCAATGGGGATACCATTGGGGCTCGTCGCCTTACCTGAGTTAATACTCCTAATGGCACCCCCAAGTTCGTCATCTGTGAGCGGGGAGTCCAAATACTTCCGGTTATCATCCGACAATACCGGCATAATAATATCTCGGAGCAGCTCCTCGTGTTCAGAACAATCATGCACATCCGAAGAAGAATAGACGTTTTTATAATAAGAGCCAAAGGAGTCAGCTATCAATTGCGGATCGGTCACAGTCGCAGAACCATCAATCTCAAGCTCAGGGACCAACCAGGACGCGCGATCACCCCGTTCTAGCCAGGCTATAAGCTTACCGGCCCTGTCTCCATGCTCGTAAATTCTACTCTGAACATTGTTATTTTGCGTCACCGCCAACTCCCTAGACAATGCACGATATTCATCTTGTTTAAGACGCAGGTGATGTCGGACTTCAGCCGACGCCGAAGTCGCGGCCTCCCTCTCCAAACGTATAACCTCCTCCTCCGCCGCCGTTAAGTCTGCCAAACGCCTCTTCTTCTTACTGGCAACGAGAGATAGCGCCTCACCACGCAGGACCGTTTTATAAGCCTCCCACAGCGTCTGAGCGGAGTCAACCGTCCCCCGATTATGCTGAAAGTAACGCTCGGAGGCACCACACAATTCCTTCTTAATAACGGGGTCACGAAGATGCCAAGCATTAATAGGCGCAACCCTGCCAACCATAGGTCGTCCCAGTTCAACACGGACCCAGACCGGGGAATGGTCAGATATGCCTCTACCCAAATGGCGCGCTTCCCGTACACTATCAGCCATCGCGGCCGGTAAAACAACGTGGTCGAGCCGCGACATGGATCCGTGAGCAGCTGAAAGATGGGTATAACTCCTAAGTGTAGGATTCAAGAGACGCCAGGCATCAACCATACCCAAGGAATCTAAAAAGTCACCTAGCCACTGGCGTGCCGGGAGCAGCATCCTCGGCGGGACACGATCAAGGTCACCATCCAAAACAGTATTAAAGTCCCCACCCAATAGCAGAAGGCCCAGCGGGAGAGAAAGGAATATATGGGCAAGGTCTTTAAACGTTTCAGACTGGAGAGCAGGGGGAACATAAACAGAAAGGAAAGTCACCACTTTGCCCCCCAGTCTTCCGGATACCCCTACATATCTGCCTCTCTGATCAGACCAAGTAGCATGTACATCGAAAGGAAGGGCCCTCCTCACCAAGATCCCCAACCCTCGCGAGCCCGTTGTAAACCCGGCATGTGCAATCAATTTATAACCCCCTCTATGGAGCGCCATACAGTGATTGCCCACAAGATGTGTTTCCTGGAGAAGCACTACATCAGGCGAGTGGCGCCTGATAAACTGGCTAACCATGCCCCTTTTGATCTTGTCCTCCAAACCATTTACGTTCCAACTCAACACCCGAATCCCCAACCCCACTGAAGAGCCAGACATTCACCCAACTCCCTCGCGCATGCGCACTTCATTCGAGGTCCAATGCAATGTGAAACGAAACTGAAAACAAAAACCCTGCAACAACCCGCCTCCCCAACTCAAAGGACCGCCCCCCTCCCTGCACCCCTGCATCAGGACGACGCCCCAAACCAAACTAGCAGTGTGCCTGTCGCCCCATCCAACAATGGTTACTAAAAGTAGGAAGAGGAGGTGCCTGCCATGTAGCCCGCAACCCGAACCCCAAGAATAAACATCCCAGAAGACAGGCAACACAGTCCAACATAACACGAATACAGTCCAATGAAAGGCCATTCCCTTCCCCCCCTACATCAATAATAAATGATAATCAAAAGAAAAGTTCCTCATTCCGGGTCTTGCTGCTCTGTGTCTGGCTGGTGTTCCGCCGTGCCATCCGGTCTTACAGTATCCAACCAGTCCGAAGCCACCTCGGCCCTGTCAAAAAACCATGTCCGATCGTCCACTTCGACTCGCAGCTTGGCAGGGTACAACATAGAGTATCTGATCCCTTTGTCCCTCAACCTCCGCTTGACCTGGAGGAAGCTCTGTCTCATCTTTTGCACCGCTTGAGTAAAATCCGGGAAAAAGGACACTGTGACGTTGTCATACCGCAGAGGGCCGTCCGTCCGCGAGGCCTGCAGAATAGCATCTCGGTCCAGAAAGTTCAGCACCCTAGCGATCAGGGGTCGAGGTTGCGCACCCACTTTCGGCGGCCCCCCTGGCACTCTATGAGCCCTTTCCACCGTGAAAAATTTACTGAGGCCCTTAGGTTTCAGGTGTTTAAGGATCAGGTCCTCAACAAATAGGTCTGGCGCATGCGATTCCGAGTTTTCAGGAACACCTAAAATGCGGACGTTAGTTCGACGATTGCGACCTTCATAATCATCGAGAAGCCTCCTAGTCTCCGCACGGGCCGCCTGAAGAGCGCGGACCTCTCTCTGCAGCTCAGCGGTATCGTCTACCAGGCTCGAGGTATTTTACTTTCTCGCTCGTCTTAGCATGATCCGTGCGCAATAGGGTAAAGTCAATCTTAACCGAGTCAAGCTTATGGTCGAGCGCGTCCATTCTAGTCGCCATAGATGTTTCAATTCTGGTGACCACATCCATGATGTCCTGCAAAGAAGGCTCTACGCCAGCTCTCGGTGGGGTGGCCTCAGTGACTGGCAGCTGCTTCTGGTCAGCCGGGGACCCCTTAGGAATAGTATATTTGTCCAATTTATTGGACTGGACGGATCTCTGAACTCTGCTGCCCTTAACGGGAGGCTTCTCCGATTCCGCCCTGGCAGCCATGACGGGCAACCTCCGGGGGCCCAGGAGATCAAGCCAGCGAGAAGCAAGAGGAGACTCAAAAGCGCTCAGGGGCTAAATCGCGAGTCTTCACGCCAAAATGTGGGAGCTCCCTCCGGAATGCGCAGCGCCGACAGTCAATTCAAAAGGCGGGTCAAGGTGGGGTCACCACTTCCGGTAGACCATGCCGTTGTTGTCGCATTAGGTCCCGGGCCATCAATGCCACCAGAGTCCGTTGCTTCGGCGACGAGCAGGCCCAAAATTTCGGACAACGATTTGAAGGGGTAGAAATGGACCCTTCGGGCCACAATTTCACCAGGACACTGCCACACTAATCACCCATCGAAGGTTGTCCTCGGGCAGCAGGATATATGACAGGATAGACGAGCGGCGGAGCGGGTCACACGGAGCTACACGATCACGCGGCCATCTTGGTCCCGCGCTCTATTCACTGCAGGTTCATCGAATGTGATTAGTCTCTCAGTTTGAACCTCTTGTATTGTAGCAAATTTTGGTACTCTGCTATTTCTTGGGAGTCCACTGGGCCTACTACTTATTATTGGCCACATGATTGTGGTTTTACCAGGTCGATGGATACAACTCGGTTCTCCTTTTTACCAGCAAGGGGCGGTAGTACAACTGATCTTGTTCCGCTGACAGCTAAGACAGATACTGCTTTTCTGTAAGAAGGCCCAAATTCCTTCTTCACCGCGATCTTCTCTCTGACTAGATCCCCAATCTTTGGAATCCAGACAGGTCTTGCTGGGACAGGTGGTTTTTCTTCAGTGGCTGTTGGCTGTTGTTTTAACTTTATGTTGCTCAGGTTTCGTCTTGTTTCATTTAGTCCTGCAAAACAGCCAAACGGTCTTTGATATCAAAGCATTTTTTTTCTACCACTGAAGTGTGACTAATAAGGTCCTGAATATGCATTCTAGTACCGAACAATAGTTCGTACGGACTGAGACCTTTTAGAGAATTTCTTGGCAGATTATTAAGACTACGTTGGACACTTGTTAAATGTTGGACCCACCCATCACCCGAACCTAATACCCTCGCTGTTATAGGTTGCTTTATGTCCCTGTTTTTTCTTTCCACTACCGCATTTCCCTCAGGATGGAAGGGACAAGAGTACCACAATGCAATGCCCATGCTGGCCATGGCCTCCTTGTAAGCCCTAGGGCTAAACGCAGGACCCTGGTCAGAATGTAGCATGCCAATTGCGTATGTGCCGATAAAGACTCTCAAATCTTTTATAACAGTTCTGGCGTCAGCCGAGCGCTGGGGCCTACATTTTAAGTGAATCTAGTCTTAAACATTAATGGGACGCATTTCTCCTGCTGGATTTTTGCGTATAGATAGACTTATGCTTTCTAATAGAAAGGTCCTGGCAATACTCCGGTCGGTTCACGACTGCGATCTCTGTTGCAGTTTGGACAGCCCATTGCAAAATTGTAATGTTGCTGGCTCATCCTCGGCCACCAGTATTCTGATCGTAATTCTTTCTGAGATTCCCTGATCTCTCTGCGCCTTAGACCCAATCCCATGTGTGCGTCTGCTATTAAGAAGACTCTCCTGTTCGTGTTTGGAATTACTCTATCCCCCACTCCAGGGATATGAGCAAAAGGAACGGAGTTTGCATCAATTATGTATGTATTACTGAGTGGATAGTTCAGAGGTAATGCTGCATAGTCGCTTTTTAAAGACGCTTTTACCGCCAGCATAGTTTCTCCGTCTATGTATTTTTCTAGACGCTTTTTTGTGGCTAAGGAAGCCGGTTGAGCGGCTTCCGCTGTGGCTCTATGAGCCAATGAATTCCCTGCAACGTGTACGCCATCACGTTGGTGACTCAGTGTATGTATCACGTGAGTCTTTTGTAGTTCTTTCTGTAAAAGAAGTACTTGTTCCCAAAGCTTTTTATGCTTTATTGTGGCACCTGTGTCATCTTCGTAATCGTTTTGAATCCAGGTCTGCAAGTCATTATTGTAAGACTTGACGCAGAAATGCGAATCGCACACTATTAGTGTGGGGAATTCGCGATCGGCATTTTCAAGCGCCATCTTTAAAGATCTTATTTCAGCTCGCTGAGTTGAGCAGTTTCTGAGTGATTCAGTTCTAGTAATTAATGGTTTGAATTTACCAAAGCGCCAGCGACCTTTAACAATCGTGCACGCTGCGTTGTAGGATTTTTTCTCTACATCGTAGTGTTGTGCAGATTTGTCCATGTAGATTACACATGTGTATTGTTCGAGAGGCAGAATTTCGATTGGCAGAGGATATTCTTCTTCGTATTCTAGATTTTCTAGTTTTTTTCATTTTCGGGTCAAAATAGTATTTCACGTCTTCTGCAGCAAGAGAATTTTCCCATTGTATCCATTTTGGATCTAATGCCACAGCAGTCAAATTGCCTGGGCTTGTTAGTGCCTCAAGGGCCGATTCTGCTGTTAAAACAGTTATTTTTCTGCCCTGGGCTTGGGCTCTTTCTTTTGCTACAGCAGTGTGAACCGCTATTAGAATTTTTTCAGTAGAACTGAATTTCATTTCAGCCTGTGTGTACAAGTGTGATTTGTAAGCTATTGGTACCGTTTCTTCCTCATTAGAGGTTAGGTACGTGAATCCGCATCTTCCTGGGATGACTCGGATTACAAGGTTGCGTACGTTTTCGCGTGTTTGTAATTTAGTTTTAGCTAACATGTCTGTTTGCAGTGATCTTAAAATTTCTGTGTGTTTCCGAGTCCAATTGATTGGTTTGAAATCAGGTTTTATTAATTCATAGAGAGGTTTAACCCTGCATAATTTAGAATGTATGTTCTTCCGAAATTTAGGAAACCTAGTATCGATTGTAAGTTCTTCAGCGTTTTTGGTGCTTGGAGTACAGCACACTTCTCTAAGAAGTTGTCTGCTAGGCTTTTGCCTTCACATGATAATTCATATCCTAAAAACAGGACAGTAAGATGGGCAATTCGTGACTTTTTAAAGTTGAATTTGTAACCCTCTGCTGCGAAACCAAGTATTATGGTGTTCACTCTTTTCAAGTGAGTCTCCAGGTCATCATCTGTTAGATAGATGTCATCGACATAAGATAATGCTTCATCATCATATATTTGTAGTAACTCTGTTACTCTTGCTAAGAATAATCCTGGGCTATTCTTGAATCCCTGTGGGAGTCGACAGAAGTGTTTTTGCGACCCCATTATTGAGAACGCGGTCAAATACCTGCTCTCAGGTGCAATGTTCTGACAAAAGAATCCATTAGAGATGTCTAATGTCGTTTTATATTTTTTGCGCACGATGTTATTCATTAGTGCTGCACTGTGTGAGTTTTGTACTGCAAATGTTTTGCAACAGGAGTTTAAGTGTCTGTAGTCCAAAACTAGACGATATGAATCGTCTGGCTTGGAGACAGGAAACAAAGGATTGTTCATTTGTGAGGTGCATGTTTCAATCACCCCCTGATATTCAAGTTGATCTAAAATCTCCCTGACTTGTTTTTTAGCTTCTTGCTTAACATGATACTGCCTTTGTGCAGTGGGTTGACATTTTAACTGGATTTTGTGAGGAGGAGACTCCTCATCCCATCCTACATGATTTTTATATAATGCAGGAGCTTGGTCCACTGCCCATCCATTTTCTTGCAAGTGTATATTTTTTATGAGTTGAAATATGATCTGAGAAGGCAGGCATAATCATTTCTTCGCCATGAGGGCATGCCCTGACAAACTCTGGTGGCCAGTCTTTCTCAGCTAAAAGGATGTCATAGCCTTTTGAAAGGTTATCCCAAAAGAGCCCCTTACTTTCCTAGTCTTATCCCCCTCTATACGCAGTGTTATTTCGTATATTTTATGAGGTTTGCTAACTCCACCTGAATGTATTCATTCGTGTCCGCTGTCTCCAGAAGATTCATCAAGATCTTGCGAGCAATGGTCACTTCTGCTGCGCTGTCTAGCATTGTCTGGGCCCACTCTCCATTTTTCAGTTGTGTCCTCAGTATCCTCGGCATGTTTAATTATTTTAATACTGGCTACCTTCTTTCTTGGAAATTGTAATTTTTTACTTTGATGAGCAGGTTCCTTGTCTTTGGACTTGACGTGCTCTTCCCTGTGTTCTGACGGTCCTCTTCTTTCCGATTTCTGTGAGGAAGTCTCAAAAGATCGAGAGGGACGTGTATCAATATCTTGATATCTATCAGGTTTTTTCAAATTATCCCTATTTCTAAGGTTGTATCTTTTCTCAGAGGGCTTGCCTCCTCGGTCTGGAGATCTTTCTCTCCGTTGAGGAGACCTTCCTCTGGACTGGAATCGTTTTTCTTTGGGAGTGGATTGTTTATCACCATCCCAACTCTTTTTTGGAGTGTTTAGATTATTTTTAATAAAAGTTTTTTCCGGATTTTCAGTTAGTTGGGATTTTTACTGGTTTCCCACCCAAACTATCTCTTCCTAGTTCTTCATAGGATTTCTCTATGATTCTGGCAAGTTCAAAAGGTTGTTCTGCTATATCTGTTTCTGTCAATTTCTAGAGGTATGTTATGTCCTCCATTGCCAATTGAACTAATTCTCTATATGCCTTTGTTAATTCTTTTATTTTAACTAAAAGTTCTTCACTTGACATTTGTTCAATGTCGGGATGTGGTGTGTAGCTGGCTAGAACCGGCCACGTTGCTCCTGGTCTACCTAGTGGACAGAGCCTGGTGATGTGATTTTTATGTTTTAGGGTGCCTTTAAACCAGAGCAGGTGCTCTTGGTAATTTAATGGGATTTCAACCTTCTCGAAAGGAGTGTATTCCTCCGGAGGTTCCTCTATTTTGTTATAGTGGAATTCTCTTGTTACAGCGTTTGCTGCTGGAAAGTGTATACATGAATAGAATACCTCTGTCTGCCGATATTCATGGGCCTCTACCACGAATATGACTGTACCACCTCGTGATGTCAGTCCATTTTCTATAAGTTTAATAGTTATAGTTCTTCTTATATTGACCGGAATGAATATAGCATTCGGGTAATTTTCTTGGAGACTTGTGTCATCCGCTAGGAGTTGAGCTGCTATTCTAGCTCTCTCCGCTTCATCGTCACTTTCTACCATTTTACTGACAGAAAGTTTTGTTGCAGATCAAGTTTCAAGGGAAACAAAGATTAGGTGCACAATATTTTGGAACACTGTATCCTTCAACTTTGACTAAATCAAAAACTATACATAGGAATCTCTTCCTACTAAGTTCCGGCGGATTTTAACCTTGTACCCACTCCAGACGTCTTTTGGAGTATTTACGGGAAAAAAGGGTTCTGTGTGAAAAAGCACGACTGAGTTACTATAGTGTCTTGCGTTAGATTATCGCCTTACCAAACGTTGGGCGCCATCTAGTGTAGTACCTATATTCCCAATAGGCTGTGCGCATTGGAATAATATAAACAGCAGTGAAGACGTAGGACTGAGGTCGACTAGGTCTCTACTGACTATATTAGACTTAATTAGTTTTGCCAGCTAGCTCAGAGGTCACTAGTAACTTTCTCGAATAAACAAGGAGGAGTTTAACTTCCCTGGATAGACAAGAAGGGATTAGCTTCTGACAACCATAAACATGACAACTTTGCTCCCTCAGAATAAGAGTGTATCTCTAGAGTCGTGTGAAAACAATAGACAGCTATTTTACTCAGTCAATCGTGCGTACTTAGTTTCACCAGAGTGCAGAGAATAGAGAGACGGGCGTGTTCAATAAAAGGTGTTATTTATTGAGCAGTCTTCTTTCTCATGCAAAAGAAATGAATTGCCACAATTGCAATACTTAACATGAAGTAAAGTGTGTACAGTAAAAGGAGTATTATGAAATAATACTGTAAAAGCATTGATATGGTTTCTTAGCCATATGATACTTTAAAATGGATAAAATATATACATACATATATACATTGACTAACGTACTCAACTGGTGCTTCTAAATACGCCTACCCCGGTGTACCTGACCTAAGCCTAATACGTGGGAAGGAGTAAGTAAGTAGCAGTTTAAGTTAAGTTGGTTTTTGCCAAGAATCTGAGTCAAGAATTCTCTTTAAGGGTTTAAGTCAGCTCCGTACCTGGGTAATAGAAAGCAGGAGGTCTGGTATCTCTCTCTCAGGACTCGATATTTCAGCAACCCGCAAGGGTATCTGGGAACACCGGAGCTGGATTTTCTCGGCTGGAGAAAAAGATAGCATCTTTCTTAGTGCGTCAAAAGGGAGGGGCGGCGTCCGTGGGCTCTCGCATCAGCTGGGCTCTCGGGCAAGTAGATAGCCGCTCTGCTCCAAACCACCGTGTGTTTGCTTAAGGCAACGTTGGTATATTTATACCTGAAAGGTGCCGGGTTTGACGTAAGGTTGGACATAAGACGTCAATAAAGATGTCACTAAGAACTGGCCATTCTTTCAGTGTTCGCAGGAGTTCTAGGACAAATCAAAACAGAAGCATGGGGATTTCCCAGGTTGCTGGAGGTTTGTTTTGTTTAAAGAACTCGTTGTACTCTCTAGGAGTCTGGGGAAGTAGCCTTGCTTAAGTTGGACTGCATGTGCTACGACTAAATATGGATATGATTCTTATGCCTTTATAAGGATATTATTTATTATGACCACATAAGGGCATAAATCAGGAATATCGAATTAGGGTCCTAGATAAAAATACAACAGCCCTGGCCACCAGACTGGGTCCTCATATGACTTACTTGGTACATGAGGATCAATGTGGGTTTATACCTACTCGAAACATGGGCATGAACATCACAAGGTTGTCCCACATACTTTTTTTTTGTCTTCATGTCAGCATGGCATCTTACAAGTCAAGGACCATATCCCGGTGCCCTTTTTATCGTATGGACCCTTGCCTCTTCTCAGCCAGACCCTTGATGAAGGTTCTTTTATCTCAGAGGATGGACACCTTCCAACTTTAGTGCTGTAATCATAGGAAACCAGAAAAAAAAGGCAAGAAGAAAAGAGACAAAGAGAAATCCATCTAACTCGACCATACAGCAAAGGTTTTCCACACTTCCCTTATTCGTGGTAGATTGCCACTTATTGATGTTTTACATATGAGAACAACAATCAAAATATACGCATTTTTGAGAAATACTCAATTGCCCTGAAGAAACTCCATGGAAAAGGAGTGAAACGCGTTGGCTGATCAGTGTTGTAAAAATTGCTTGGTGATCTGTATTTAAAAGGACGGATAAAAACAAATAAAGAACTTTTCTACATATATGAGCAACACTTTTTCTTTTTGGACTTCTTATTGGTGCGCCCCCATAAAAGATTGAACTAAGCATGTTTTACATATCCACCTGGCCGCTGCCAGCCAACTACTAGGGTGAGGAGGTACGATATCTTTCCAATGTTTGCATATCTCTCGTCGAGCCAACAATATCAAATAAAAAAGCATTTGCAATGCAATAGGTCTCGCATATTTAGGAGTGTGAGCTATTGGCATTGTAAATGACAATGCCTTTTATTTATGTGTTGTTTTTAAAACAGAAACATAAAAGGCATGGTAATTTTTAATGCCAATATCTTAAACTTTTGCAAATGTGAGACCTATTGCATTGCAAATGCGTGCAAAAAAAACCATTAGGAGAGAGCCTACTCATAATGAAAATGTTAGCCTGCCTCCCATGTGCTGCTATCCAGTTCTTTGAGCTCCAGCGAACAGATATTCCAGAGCAGGAGGGGGTCGCAGTCTGCACTCATCCCCTTATCAGCAGACGGGAGGGACAAAGCATCTGGCAGTACCTGTGCGTGGCAGGGGATTGAGAATCCAGGTGAAGCATGGTGGGTAGGTCTGCTGTGGCTCACGCTGGGGAAGGAGGCGTTGTTGTGCTGACAGGCAGAGGAAGGGGTGTGGCCCGTATCAGCAGCAGTAACATTTCCTGCAAAAGTGGCCTTTTTTAAATTTCATTTGTATTTAAGTTAATAAAATTCGCGCTGTTACAAATTTTAACCAACAGTATGCAGAAATTCATGAGCCCACATTTAACAAACTTAATGTTGAAGTAGGCCGTTACAAATAAAAATGTATGTTAAAAAATTAGCACATTTCACAAATACAGGCAGACGTGGTGGCGGGAGGATAACATGGTGAGATTAGAAGAACTGGACAGGTGGGAGGTAGTGGTGGTGGGAGGGAGGTAGTTATTTGGAAGGCTGGAAGGCTGGGAGCGGAAGCTGAACAGCCAACAACTGTACCTACACAACCGTAGACACGACCATTCCATTCCACCATGGCCTCCCGAACAATTCAACGAGAAACAACCTTAAACAAACCACAAGGCACCTCCTGAGCGCCTCGACGCCGACTCCAGCCCCCACAGCGCTGTGTCGGAGGTCCACACGCACAGGGAGCTAGGCGAGAGGGCGTAACCCCGAAGCGAAAGTGAAAGCATCAGCTCCCCGAGGTGCCCTGCCCAGGAAGGCGGAGCCGTCACCGCCTAAGCTTTAGGGCGAGGGTAGTGTAAACACCCCATGTGCCACAGGATGCAGCTCTCCAATATCACGATAGGCTGAGACAACCCGAGAACATCCCAAAATATTATGCACTTTGGTGTGGTTCTTTTGCTCTTCGTCTCTGACAACGCACAAGGCGTCGTTTCTGATTTGCCGCCCTAGATGCAAGATTATACTGTTCAAACAAGTTGCTCCAGTGTACCGTGGGTCTTTCGCTACCTTACGTAATTACTTAGGTCTTGATTATGGATGATCAAATAATATACTCTTCCTTAGCGCGTTACTTCCGGTCTGCATGGCTTATTTTAAGTAACAGCTGATGCCGAAGCCATCCAATGCAACCAGTATATGTAACTTGCAAGATTATTATTGCATTATCTATCCATTGCACACGCTGATGCTAAAGGCACTCTGTTTTAATATTTCTAGGTTGTGCATGATTTTCAGTAGTTTATAATTGTTTTTACTGTTATGTTTTACTGTTATGGTTTATACTGAAACAATTATGTATTTACAGCCTTGACCCATCCACTTTTAACTCAGCAACAACTATAGGAGGAGTAAAGGCCTAGGCCGGGCCACAGGGTGAACGTGAGAGCAGCTTAGTGGCGTCAGAAACCTATCAACTTGGCCAACCAATGTAGGTAGCTGCTGTCTCTTCTGGTTCACGCAGCACTCAACCAACCCTTTGCAGCTAGTCCATTGAGCATCCAGTTTGGCGTTGGCTGAGAGGAAATGGCTGAGCAGGATCGTCATCAGAGGTCCACCAAAACTAACCGCTTTTGTGCAAGGACAGGGTTCGCTAAATACAGACAACTCTAGGGGCGCCCCTGCTACATGACAGGACGAAACCCACCTAAGTTCCTCAAGACTAACAGTTATGTGAACTTGACCGAGGTACAGGGCGCCGATGACCATATATTTCACTTGCGACCTGCCTATGGCATTCTAGGCCTTGAAAAAGCCCAAAGCTTACTGGCTGTCCAGAGGCATCGCCCGTGTTGGCTGAGCATAGTCCCCTCTACAGGCTGAGTAATCCTACTGAACGGAGAGACCAATTCATGTGACAGGAATCAAGACATACAAAAATGAGTCAAAATAAATTAAGAAACGTAAATTGTCTACTTACGGCGTCACCTGTGGAACTTAATATAACCGTGGCACTGTTCTTGTTCATTCACACTTCAAAATAATTAACATTTGTTCTAAGAATAGTCGCATTCTATACACTGCTTCATCGACTTAATGACGCTCCAGGAGCTTTGCCAGGCGGGTACTTGAATGGCAATCGCGTCACTGAGGATACATTTTCAAAATAGTCCTGTGGGCGTACTCAGCCTTTCATTATTTTAAGAATGACGAAATTAATACCACTAAGAGAGCAAGTGATATATATAAAGCTACTGGGATTTTGGAATCCTATTTTCTACAAATATGTCTACCGTAAGCCAAGCACAAAGAAAGGAAACTCAATTAAAATAACAACACAAACCAATGGACATCAAAACAACAAATGACAAAAGAAACCCGTTTCAACAAGCTGTTCCCCTGCCATTGCGCGAATAAAAAAAAATTAGGAAAGTGAAAGCGCGCCATGCGCGTTGTGCCTGCCTGCAGTGGACGCTTCCTTTAGATAAGAAATACCCTCACGACAGCCGTCAAGCAAACGATCCAGTCCAGGTGGGCGCGGCCTAAAGGAGAGAGTGCGATCACCAAAAAGCACCACTTTCAATCGGAGGCCAGGGTTTATCATAAAGGATAACGCGCGCCAATCAAAAGCATGGGCGGAGCTTCCACTCCATTAGACATCATATATCAAGGACATTGACACTCTTTCTTATGGTGACCTGAAGCAACAGTTAATTACTTATTTGTATCCAAAGACAAATGAGGATTATGAAAGACATCTGTTTCATTCAGTCACTGGGAGACAACCGACGTGTTTCTGACAAGACTAAAAGAACGTGTGCAGCACTGTGATTTTGATAATTACAAGAGTGAGGAAGAACTACGGACAGAAACTCTTGCAGAAGCCAAGATAGCTTGAAGACATATTATCTGTGGCTGGAACCTACTGTGCTGTTGAATACCAAGCAGATGTGATGGATCGCCACAATTTAAAACAGAAGAAGAACAATGTATATGTAGAACTGAGAATATGTGCTTGTCCAAAAGCGATGTCAGACGTGCAGGTTCACGATGTGGTTTGTTTTCCCACATTCTGATGTATGTCAGTGGCTTAGGGCATGTTACACGTCTGTGGAATGAAAGGTCACATCTGTTTTCAATGTGTCAGAGCGGGGGTGGGAGGGAGGGGCGGGGGAGATCAGTGTTCCAGGATTCAGAAAATAAGGCATCCCAATAAGACAAATAAAAATACGCGCCTCGCACTCGCCAACATGTTAAAGAGGAATTTGCTCATCCATGTTCTCCCACCTCATCCTCACTATCCACATCAGACACTTAAAGAAGTTGGAAGGCAAACGTTTTCTCGAATCAGAGCATCATTGCTATGAAATTGATCATGTATGGAGCAGCTGCCTTGTTCCTTGTGGACACCCGAAGCTACTATCAATATGATGACTAATGGCTGATTTTGCAAATCTAGTGCACTGGCCTGGTTTAAATGATGCTGATGTATGCATATAAGCATATGAGTCAAAGCAATCCCTCAAATGTTGGAAAGTGTTCTGTCTATGTCTCAAGCATGGAGACCAGCCCATAAGTTTAAAATTACAATATATGAAAAGAAAACTTACCGGTCTGCGCCGCCTCTGCTTGACTGCTCTGGGCCAGGGTCCCATGCGCGCTCTTCAAACAAGCCGTGAGCATGCACACTCCCGAACTTCCGGTTTTGGGATGTGCACGCTCGCGGCTATCGTGAGGCGGGAGCGGTGGCAGCAGGAGTGGCGGCAGGTGGCAGCAGAAGTCAGGAGTGGCGGCTAAGGCCGCTGATGCGGTAAGTAGGGCATAGTGGGGGGGCGGTGTGTCTGTATGTGTGTCTGTGTGACTGTGTGTGTGTGTGCGTGCGTGTGCGCGTCTGTCTGCGTGTGTCTGCGTGTGTGTGTGTGTTTGCTGGGGAAAACTAGTCGGCCTGGAGCAGAGAACAGCGGGATGCGGGAGTGCATGAGCGTGACGCCGTGAGCGTGCACGTTAGCGTTCGTTCCCTGCGGCTCCTGCCAGTGGCGGCCCTGGAAAGCTAGAAGCGCGTTCAGGGAGGCAGACCTGGAGGCAGACCTGAGCTCGTGCCCATACTAGAATCGGCTCGTGCACAGGCCTGTGTCCAGGTCTGCCTCCAGGTCTGGAGGCAAACACGGCAGCTATAAGTCTCGGCGGCAGCGCTTCGCGCTGCAACGCCAGCGAGACCTAAAAAGCAATTCTCTTGAAGTCTTATCAAGCGTTGTGCCCAAATTACAGTGTACCCCAAAAAGCACAAGCGTTGCTGACAATGTTAGTGGTGTCCCCAAGATGTCACAGAGGGTAGATTCTACCACTTTCCAATACCGTTCTATTTCAGGACATGTAAAGAAAATATATATATCATTGGCTTTTGGTGATTTACATCTATGGCAGCTGGGAATTGGGTGCAGTACAAACTTGGCTAATTTATACGGTGTCCAATACAATCTATTTATTGTAAAGAAATTATGCCTTTTAAGATTTACTGGTGTGACCAGAGAATATAGCATTTTTAAAGAGTTCTTCCAGGTTATCAAGATATCTTATTCCTGAAGTAAGTCTTGCCAAATAGTATATGGGGGGTGTCTAGTTTCCCATCTTCCTCTTCCCCAAAATGCTTATACCACTTGGAGACTTCTTTATTTTTTGCCCTTATGAGTTGGATATCATTCTCAAAGTACCAGAATGATGCTATCTCTTAGGCATTTGTGGAAATCCATGAGCTCAGCTGCATAGAATAGAAGTTTGATAATTTATTTTCGGTTCGGATTTTTAATACTTCCCAAGAAACCAGTTTACTAGTTCGCCCCAATTCATCAACCCGGCATGCTTCAGTGGTAATGCCAAACTACCTTTTAAGCATTCCGGAATATCGGGCGAGTCCCGAATAGGGGAAAACTCCGAGAAGTATCCTATGTTTAGCATCTTTCTCATTGTGAGCCAAAGATTTAGAGATGCCATCAAAACTTTTAATCTCACCTTTTTGAAAAACTTCTGGGCCCCAATTTATACAGAAAGGCTACTCCGTACTCCTTTGTCATTTCCCGCAGTATTAGCCCCCATGTAGTAGAATCGGGTTCCCCTATAAGCATTCGAAAGTTTTTAAATTGAAATGCCATGCAGTAGATCTTAAGGTCTGGTAATGCTAAGTCACACCCATGCAGTCGCCTTCTTAGTTTCTTCCATGTAAGGCGTACTCCCCGAGAGGCCCAGAAAAAAACTAGTTAACTTCCCCTGAATTTTGCTTATCATTTCCTTGGGGAATTTTAACGGGATACAGTTGAGTATATACGTTAATTTGGGGAGAATAGACCATTTTGTTTTAGATTCACCCTACCATAAATAGTAAGAGGGAGGTTTTTCCATCTAGCCATAGTTCTATCTATCTCTTTTCCTACTCTAATTAGGTTCTTGACCGGAATATCCTTGATATGTTTCATTATATTGATCCCCAAATATTTCATCTCCATACAGCTTCTATCTTCCCATCCACCCAAGTTCCACACCATCACATCAGTTTTACTGGTATATACTAAATACCCTGACATTCCCCCAAATTATTTAGTTAGCTGGGTCAGAGGTATATATTACAAGATCACCTGCAAATAGGGCTATTTTGCTACAAAATCTAGTGAATAAATGGGGACTATCTGATCATCCTTCCGCAGAAGCTGAGCTAGCGGTTCAATGTAGAAATCAAAAAGGAGGGGGGACAATGGGCACCCCTGCCTCGTGCCTCTAGTAATCTTGACAAGTTCAGTCAACATTCCATTTACCAGTATCTTGGCTGTAGGGCTTTGGTATAAATTTTGACTGGCCTTAATAAATCCCATACTGATACCCATTGATTCCAACACTGCCCATAGGAATGTCCAACATAGACGATCGAGTGCCTTGGCAGCATCTACCGTGATTACCGCCAAGGGAAACAATCAATTCTTGGATCTGTCTCCTAGTAACGAATCCCTTTTGATCTATATGAATTAGCTGAGGAGCTAACTTGGCCAATCTCCCTGCCAAAATACCGGCATAGATTTTATAGTCAACATTTAGCAGGGAGATGGGCCGGTACGAATCCGCACTCTTTGGATCTTTTGTGGGTTTAAGGATCAACGTAATTATGGCGTCTTTCCATGAAACTGGGACTTCTTCCTCCCCCTATAGATCGAGTTAAACAATACTACCATTTCTGGGGTTATTTCCTCCAAAATTAGTTTATATACATCTCTTGGCAAGGAGTCCGGGCCTGCTGCTTTCCCTTTTTTTTAATGTTTAATTTGTTCTCTAATTTCGCCTTCAGTTATTTCTGCTTCCATTATCTCTCTACCGTCTCCTGAGAGGACCGGTAGATCTAGTTTATACAACCAGTTCTTTACTATAGCTTCTGGTCTAATTTCTTAAGTATAAATTCAGAAAAGAGGGAGACAAGACAGGTATTGATCTCATCCTCATTGTTTGAAGTGTCCCCCTGGGCGTTGATAACTAGTTCTCGGATATAGTTCCGGGACCTATCGGCCCTAGCCTTCCAGGCTAGCAATGCACCTGCTTTCTCCCCATACTCAAATAGATCCATATTACCGATCACCCACTTCTCCCGGCACTTGGCCTCTAAGGCCATCCTATAATCCAATCTTGCCTCTTCCAGTTGTTTAATTAGGGACTCGACATGCTGAGAGGGCTCAGGGGATTGCACCATTAATTCCAATTCCCCAACTCTTCCTTTCAGATGTTTCAATTTGACTTTATCGCATTTATTTAGGTGTGATGCTTGATTTTGTAGTAACCCTCGCATATATGCCTTGAAGGAGTCCCATATTATGCTTAAAGAGGCGGAACGGGCATTCTCCCTAAAAAACTCCTTAGTCTTTTCCCTCACAATACTGGAGACTTCAGCCTTTAGTAGAATTGATCTTTTTAAAGTCCATCTTGTAGTTAAGGCTGTTCTCACCCCCGCTAATGTAGTGCTAACCGGGGCATGGTCGGAGATGTGGAGTGGTAGAACACTTATATCTTTTACTTTCCTCACCCATACTCGATCTACTAATAAGTAATCTAATCTAGAAAAGTGGGAATACTTTTGGCTGTGAAAGGTATACCCTTGTTTTTGCCCTTTTACCTGTCTCCATACACCCACCAGCCCCATCTCATAAATCATATGCTTCAGGGCTTCCCTTGTTTTAGTTGCCTGAGTCTGTCCGCTGGCCCTTTAATTGGATCTATCTAATGATGGATCTAGTAGAGTGTTGAAGTCTCCACCAATAATAATGGGATTTGCGACGCCAGCTAATAGCAAATGCAAATCGATTATGTACTGGGGGTCGTCTACATTTGGCTCATAATAAGCCACACAAGTAAATACCCTGCCTGCACATCTTAAAGTTGCTACAACCCACCTTCCTGTACTGTCCGTTTTATGGGCTATTAAGCTGATTCCAGAACCCCCCCTAATCATTATAGCTACACCCTTATAGTACTCAGCTTGATCTGAGACTGCATAGTCCTCAATCCATTTCATCTTAGCATATAGCTCTCTACTTTCCCTTGCCGTTATATGGGTTTCTTGCAGCATAATAACTTGTGCTTTAGACTCCTCCAGGTAATTCAAGACTAAACTCTTCCTAGCCTTGGATCTAATAGCATTTACATTCCAGGTTAACACCTGTAAGGTGGTCTCATACCCGCTCATCTCTACATGGATTTATGGGTATGTCCTTGTTTAATCCTAACAGACCTAATAATCTTCCATGAGGATCTATTTTTTTATTTTTTCACAAATGCTCCCCACCTTGTGCCCCCCACCACCACCACCCCTCTCCTCCCCCCCACCCCCGCTACCCTTGGGAACCCTCCCTTGCTCTTCAGGCATACAAATGCCTATTTGGGCCTCCGGAGTGAGGACTTTCCCCAAACGATGTGGGAAAAGGGACTGAGAAAATTAAGGAAGAAACAAAAAAGAAGAAGTAAAAATATGGAAAGTGTTTCCCCCTTTCCCCCCCTATAACTAAAGTGTTTCTCTATTGATACTATCCTATAATCCAGTGGTTCCCAAACTTTTTTGACCTGTGGCTCTCTCCACCTAATTGACAGTTGGTCGTGGCTCCCCCTTTAGCTCATACTCGCAGGTTCTTTTTGACCCCTACTTTCTCCCTTTGCTATGGCTTTTCCATATTTCTCTTTCTTCTCCCTTTTGCGTCTTTCTCTCTGTCTCTTGCTCCGGATGCGTTTTTCTCTCTGTCTCTTGCCCCGTAAAAAAAAAAAAATTTGAGGAAAAACCGGCACCTGTCCCCAAAAACATGTGTGCCCGTGGGCCCCACCTTCAACCAACGGCCAAAATTAACCCCTGCAATTGCCGCATATTCAATAATCTGTTCAAAAATAGACAAGGTGGTTGTGATTCCGTCATTCACTTTGAAGTACAGTACCGCCCTTTAACGGAAAATACAGAGAGAACACAATTTCTCAGTCTACATTTATGGTGACATATGAAAACAAACACAGAAACGAGGCATTCGGTTCTTTTGTGCTGCCCATCACGATGCCAAAAGTTGTACAGACCAACGAGGAGACGAGAGGAATTAATAAAAAAGGGAAAAAAAATTCCAGTGAAGCTTTAAACAGTTGCAGGTGTGCTTGTACCAACATTCTAATGTCATATATCTATATTTTAATTATGAGTGATGCATTATATATGGCCTCTTGTAGCATCTGAAAAACCCATAAGTCATCAAATTTCAAGTGTACCTTTTTCGGTGAAAGAAAAGATGAAAAATACTAGTTCCAGGTTCATTGTCTCAGAAAACACTAAATACGGGAAAAAATGCAGATACAATGAGGAAAAAATATAATGCAAATGGAAAAAAATACAGAAAAGAGTCGAGGGAGGGAAGAGTGCCTCTTCCCATTCGCCACCTTCTACCCGCTGGCCCAGCTGGTCTATCTCTTGCCAGCCTCGTCGTTCTGCTCCTCGCCGTCATGTATATTGTTATAAGTTGGTGTTAACTTTAGAAGTGAGTGAGTCGAGTTAATGCAGTTACAACTCGGTTCCTTCCAGCACCTGAAAAAGTCCATGTGAAGGAAGGAAGCGCCTTCTGTTTGTGTGTATCTTGCTCTCGGGCCCTCGTGCCTGCCCTCCGTCGCCTCCTCCCCCACAAGCCTCTCCGTGATGGGCTGTAGTTAATGTTCAAGCCCCGCTCCCCCAACACCGACGGTAAGGTGCGATTCCACACGGCGGACTTATCTTTTTAATTACGTGAATATGTCCCGGGATAGTGCACTGCTCTCCGGGCACGACAGTGTCACCACTGCCCTCGTGCAATGTGCCCCCTCCACCCCTGCACGCACATATATTGCCAATCAGGCGGACACACACACAATCCACACTCTCACACTGATGCTCAACAACAGGTAGACATATATGCAGTGACATGCAGACGGACGAGCTGACACACACTGACACGCATATGCGTAGACAGACATACACACACAGGAACACACATGAATAAACACGCACAGACACACGTGCACAAACATACAGGTACATATACAGAAGTATGTACACACATATATTCGTACGCACAAAAATGCTTACACAAACATACCATAATTCACGGTGCATTCGTAGGTGGCTGGTGGGGTGGTCGGCACAAACCAAAATACATGTTCACAGGGCAGCAGAGGTGGTAGCAATACCATTTCGAGTCATTAAAGGTAACATACAATTAATACAGTTTCTGTGTATCACTTGACTGCTCGCTCACAACGTCGTCAAAATGCCCACAGTGCAACTTCGTATTTTCCTGCAATATTGCGCCTTCAACACCACTAACCTCCCCTTATAAGTTCTGGAGCATTAACTGCCGATCTCTGCCTAAAAACAGGGATCACATATTTGATCTATTAACCTCCTCCCAGCCAGATGCACTGTTCCTTACGGAAACCTGGCTTCATACAAGTTCCGGGCCAGACGTAGCTAGCGCCTTGCCGCCTGGATATGTTATAGTTAGGCAAGACAGAGCCACGGGGAAAGGGGGTGGGATAGCGATTATTTTCAAAGACATCTACTCCTGCTCACTGGACGCTATCTCATTTCCGGACTGTGAAGCCGCAATATTCAAAGTAGCGGTCTCCCCTCAACTGACGCTATCGAGTTTATTGATTTATCGTCCTCCTGACAAACCTACTCAGTGGCTAACTTCATTTGCTGAGCGCGTTGCCCCCCACGCTATGAAGGCAGCTAATTTCACCATCTAGGGAGACCTAAACCTCCACCTAGAAGATACGCAGAATGGCTTAAGCAGAATGTTTTTATCTGACTGCGAGGCCATTAAGCTTACATTGCGCAACCGAGGCCCTACCCACCAGGCTGGCCACTTACTTGATCCTGTCATCTCCAACATCTCTTTTGACTGAACCTCCTCTGCCCTCCCCCTCGATTGGTTGGATCATTTTGCCATTCACCTCACTCTGCCCGTTGAAACTGTAAAGGGTATGCCCCTCCTCGGCACGATGGGCAACCATAGAGCCTGGTCTAAGCTGAACATGCCGGCGTTTAACGCCTCGCTTACTGCCAATTGCCCCGACACCAACCTTGGGTGCATTTCTTTGGCTCAAGCAACATCTCACTGGCTAACTCTTAACATTAATCGCCACCTGCCGCCGCGTCCCAGATGACCGATCCCGCACCTTGCCCCCGCCCCATGGTTTACGAACGACTTGAAAGCAATGAAATCAGAATGTAAACATCTGGAGAGATCCTGGCGTAAAACCTACGCCCTGGATAAAAACTAACCTATCGTTCAGAACTCAAGCAATACCATCAAGCCTGTAGAAAGGCAAAAGCCTTTTTTGTCTCAGAGTCAATCGAAAAGGCGATTAACCGTCCGAAAGCTCTCTTCTCTATGGTCAAGAAGCTAGCAGGCTCAAACACCGCCCCCACTCCACCTGCGCTGGGGGAAACGGAATGCAATGAGATTGCCGACTTTTGTACATCCACAATTGAAACCATCTACAATGTCCTTTCTCTGGCTTCCCACAAACCGCCCACTGACCCCCCTACTCTGGACTTACTGGGCCCCTCATCTCCGGAAACACAGATCTCAGAGTGGCCCCTATTAGACCCCAACTCGCTGTTCGCCTGCATGACGAAGGTCAAATCAGGCTCTCCCCTGGATCCAATTCCAATGGATATTCTTCGCCAGCTTTCCCCTGATGCTCTCCTAGTCATTCAAGAGCTCCTGAACTCTTCACTGCGGGAATCTATAGTCCCGGATGATTGGAAGAGAGCTATGATAGTTCCACTCTTAAAGAAGCCCGGCGCAGACCCCAAGATGCTCGCCAACTTCCGGCGTCTCCTTGCTGCCCATGTTCTCAAAAATCCTAGAGAGGCATATTAACACACATCTTACTGCTCATGTGGAGACTACAGGTTTCTTACATCCGTCCCAGTCGGGGTTCCGCTCCCATTTTTCCACCGAAACAACCCTCTTGGGGGTTACTGAGAACCTACGCACTCGTCTTGATCACGGTGAGACCTCGGCGCTTATTCTTTTAGATTTAAGCGCCGCTTTCGACACGGTCTCCCATCCCATTCTTTTGAGAGCATTGAGAGCGGCTGGAGTGACTGGCCCTGCCCTTGCCTGGCTAGCCTCTTTCTTAAATCATCGCACCTTTCAGGTTGTTTCTTCCGGCTCCTCTTCGTCTGTCCGGTCATCTGCGTATGCGGTGCCACAGGGGTCCTCACTGAGCCCTATGCTCTTTAATATCTATGTGAGACCCCTGGCAACCATCGTGAGAGATGCTGGTCTTTCCCTTTACTCATACGCAGATGACACTCAGATTCTTTTCTCCCTCTCCTCGGCCGCAGTAAACGCTCCATCTGCTCTGAAACTAGGACTCAGCCGAGTGGCAGAGTGGATGCAGGCGAACCTCTTGAAACTGAACGGAGACAAGACAGAGGTGCTCATTCTGGGCAAGCAAAAGCACCTCTGGAGCCCCGCACATTGGCCGCTAGAAATGGGCCCACCGCCTCTTCCAGTGACTCAGGTTCGCAACCTTGGCCTTGTCCTGGATGATTCGCTCTCCATGCGGCATCAAGTGGTCAAGGTGGCAGCCACCTGCTTTTCCATCCTGGGGTGGCTCCGGAAAATCTTATGGATGCTCCCAATATCATCGAGACGCCCGGTGGTCCAGGCTTTAATTACATCTCGCCTGGGCTACGGCAATGTGCTGTACCTTGGAGTTACCTTGGAGCTTCAGAGGAAACTTCAGCTTGTCCAAAACTCAGCTGCCCGCCTTCTTTGCAAGGTCCCGTGGAAATCTTCCATCTCCCCCTTTCTTAAAGACCCCCACTGGCTCCGAATTGAAAACCAAGTCAAATTCAAGACTCTGTGCTTTATGCACAAAATCAAACAAGGGTCGGCTCCAGCCTACTTACAGTCCCTTATCCAACAATACTCTCCGTCCCGTCTCCTCAGATCCTCATCCCATGGAAACTTCTGCATTCCGCGCTTCAAACTGACGAGAATGGGCGGACGCTCCTTCTCCTGTGTTGCCCCCAGGTTGTGGAACTCGCTTCCGGCTACACTGAAACTTGAACCATCTTTGTTGAAATTTCGCAGAGACCTTAAAACCTGGCTCTTTTCTCAATAACAACTACGAAATGTAATCACTACTCTACTATCGCTGGGAGACCCCTTGTGGGTAGCTGCGCGCCCTATAAATTCAACTACAATACAATATATTGATATTTTCTTTTGAAATACAGCGATTTGTAGCATTACAATTTTTTTATTTCGGTTTTAGTGGATACGGGAGTTTTGTCGTGTTCTTTGTTGCTAATTGTATATACACACATAAAATATAGTTCGATACACATTGCACATTCTTTTTAATTGCTACAACATTCTCACATGATTACAAGCGCCTCAGCACAAGCTTTTTCCCACATTGTGCGCGGCGCCCCTGGCTACTCTTAATGGCGTACCAGGGAGCCGCAGCGCACAGTTTGGGAACCACCGCTATAATCAATTTATATAGTTTGTGATATTTTAAACCTTTATACGCGCCTTCCTATCAGGTTTTCTTTTTCTTCAAATTTTGCCCTTCCTTTTTATGGTGGCTATTAGATCGTCTGCCTCTTCCACTGACCTAAATTTCCGCATTTGATTGTCCCACATTACTCTGAGCATTGCCGGGAACTTTAGTTGGGCATTGGCCCCAAGTTTATTGAGTTCATCCATCCTTTTGCCAAGTTCCCATTGTTTCAAGTCTGTGGCGTGGCAAACATCCGACCTAATGCTAAAAGAAAAATTTTGGAATGAGTACGTGCCACTTCTGAGGGCCGCTGATAATATTAGCTCTTTAACAGAATATGTTAGGAAGTTTATAAGAATTTTTCTTGGCTTCTGCCTCTGAGGGTTCCGTATGAATGGATGGCGGTGGACACGCTGTATTTCACAATCTAAATTAATATCTGGCCTATCTTTTAGTGCCGTTTCGCGGAGCATTTTAATTATAATGGCCTTGATATCCGACCCTTCTTCTGACTCGGGGATATTTATAAGTCTCAGGTTGTTTCTTCGAGTATGGTTCTCGATTCTCTCCAGGTCCGTCCTGAGTCCTATATTTTCATTAGTTAGCTTTTCCACTCTCTCAGAGTTTTTAGAAATATCATGTCTCAATACCTCTATCTCGTCCTTCAACACTTTAGTATGTACTGCAACTTCATCCAGTTTTTGTGCCAAAAAGGTACAGGAGGCTTGTATATCAGCTTGAATTGCTTCCGACTTTTTAAATCTGGAGCTGATCTCTTCTTCAATCCTATTAATATGGAAGCCAGGTCAGTTTTATTACAAGTACTTAAATTCCCGGACCCATGTCTGGGCCCGACTTCGGTCTCAGGACTGGTGCTTGAAGTAGCTAAAGCGTCTGGTTCAACTGGTGTAGTCGATGTGGCTAATGTGGCTAATGTGACTGGAGCTGGAGTTGGTGCTACCGGAGGATCACCCTCTTGTGAAGAACTCCCGTCTGTATCCACATCCACTTCTACGTCTTCGGCTCCCCTCCTACTTCGAGAGCGGCCTACCTATTCTGTGTGAACAACTGGAAGTTACTTCCAATGGTGCCTTCTGAGGAATAACCTACTTCCCTGTCTCCACCGCTTGCTGGTATTGCTGATATTGAAGTAGACTTCTCGAGGGGATTGCCCGCGTTTCCCTGCCCTTCTGGCCTCCCCTGAGTCTCACCCTCCAAGGTCTCTTTTCCCACCCCTATTGGGGTAAGAAGCGAGGTTGAGTGGGACATGACCTTATAGAAGGTTTTAAGGGAGGGAGTAACTCTGACCTGGGGGCGATATTTTCTTCCCCCTGCCACGGGGGGTCTTCCCTGACTGTTTGGCCAACTTTCCAGATATTGGGAGTTGTGTGCTGCACTATTTTTTTAGTAATTTGGGCATCTGTTACTGCAGGAGTAAACAGTTCCGAACTCACTCTGGGTTTTCCCACAGTCCGCGCGTGCAACGTGTATCTAGAGGTAGGGTGTTTGTTTTATCCAGTGGCCCCGTGCACTCCTCCAAACAGACCTCCCCCTGCACACCAACGTGGCCCAGGCCCTTTAAATCACTGACCTTCGGCTTCTCTTTCAATACTGAGTTCGGATGAGTGCCCCCTCTCCCATCCGATAAACTCTTCACCCTCTGTACCTCCAAAATCCTGCCGTCTTGCAAGTCGGAGTTGCTATTCTCCCCATTCACTGCCCAACTTGCGCTGCTTCTGCATCTGCATGCGAATACACGAACCGCCCACGCACGCCTCAGGTCAGCTGCT